>NC_086154.1:201872380-202175410 GCF_035149785.1 Candoia aspera | reverse complement strand
TTGCAGAATTTGTGGTAAAATTGGACATTTCATGAAAGACTGTCCAATGCGGAGAAAGTAAGTATTTTTTCAAGTGTAGACATAATCTAATTATTAGAAAATCAAGAATATTGCTTCTGAACAGTAGTGCTGCATATATAAGATGGATGGTTGTACTCTAAAACATGTATAGTATTCTGAAAGTATGAATCCTCATAATTTGAAAATGCTACTCAATTAATGAAAAGATTGCATCAAATTGACCTAATGGAGCATTAGATTTATTTATTTTTTTATCCATTCAGTCATGTCCGATTCTCCGAGACTGCCTGGACAAGTCCCTGCAGTTTTCTTGGCAAGGTTTTTCAGAAGGGGTTTGCCATTGCCTCCTTCCTAGGGCTGAGAGAAAGTGACTGGCCCAAGGTCACCCAGCCAGCTTTGTGCCTAAGGCAAGACTAGAACTCATGGTCTCCCAGTTTCTAGCCTGGTGCCTTAACCACTATACCAAACTGGCTCTCATATTAGATTTAGTACACAGTTGCTTTCATAAATGCCTTCAGTTTTGACTGAGGAGCTCCCAGCAAAGATGCTTAGGTGATAACTCTTATGGTATTGCCACCGTTTCCTGGTTTATAGCCTGATGCCTCAACCACTACACCAAACTGGTTCTCTTCTGCCACCACCCATAAGTTCATTATTTTTTGCTTGATATTGGAAGTTGGTGTTCATTCATACTTCCTCTTCTTGTATAATAAGGCTTTCATCCTCCATCTTTCCCTGGTATCATAATAGCTTATTCTGAAAGCCAATTGGATCTTTTATTCTTTTGCCTATATGCTCCATTGGTCATATGTTACTGGCATAACTACTGTCTTTAATTTTCTTTTACATTTGTCACCAGTAATTCTTGATTAGTTCCACAATTTTCATCTGGAACTGTCCTGGGTGACTGGATTGTGCTTCTTCATATTCTGTTTCTTATTACATAGTGTATTTGATTACAACGTGAACATTATACTGCTTTCAACTGGTAATGTTCAGATTTAGAATCTCATTTTTTGTTGCTGGACTAGAAACCAGGAGACTGAGAGTTCTAGTCCCATCTTAGGCATGAAAGCCGGCTGGGTGACCTTGGGCCAGTCACTCTTTCTCAGCCCAACTCACCTCACAGGGTTGTTGAGGGAAAAATAGGAGGAAGGAATATTTGGTATGTTCGTCACCTTGAGTTATTTATAAAAGTAATAAAGGTGGGATAAAAATAAAATTAAATAAATAAATAAACTATCTCTAGCATTATTGTATTATCCAATCCAAATCTTCCCCTGATTCCAATTTCCTCAATTTCTTTGATTTTTGCATTCCTGTACCCTATTAGTAGTTATTTATTATTTCTTGATGTTACATTTAGTATCTTTTGCAATTTGCTGTAGAATTTATCAGTGTCATCCACCATTGCCTCTGTAGTAGATGCATCTACTTCAATAACCTTGATGTTCAATTTGGTCTAGTGGTTAAGGCAACGGGCTAGAAACCAGGAGTCTGTGAGTTCTAGTCCTGCCTTAGGCATGAAAGCCGGCTGGGTGACCTTGGACCAGTCGCTCTCTCTCAGCCCAGCTCACCTCACCTCACAGGGTGGTTGTTGTGGTGAAAAGAGGAGGAGGAAGGAGTATTAGGTATGTTCGCTGCCTTGAGTTATTTAGAAAAAAAATAAAGCCGGGATAAAAATAAAATAAACATAAAGAAAATAATTCTGATAGATAAGATCCTGTTACTTATTGGATTAAAGCTAAGCACATACTTAACCAGTGTCCTTTGTTATTATCATTGCCAGTCCATTTTTTTTGTATGGACTTATGCCCTGTATAGTTAATAGTTTGTCTGAATGAAAGTGGCACATTGAGGTCCATCTAAGTTCACTTATTCCTGAGACATCCAATTTGATACACTTAATTTCTGCTTTTACAATTTTAAGTTTTTCTTGGTTCACGCCTCTCACATTCCATGTCCTGATTATCTGTGCTTTTAAGTAAAGAACATTTCTTTCAAGACAGACATCATCACTGACCAGACTTCCTTGTTGCTTTGGTCTAGCCTTTGTCATCATCTCTAGATGTATTTGTGACAGTTTGATATTCTTTCCCAGTGACTAGAAAAATGGCTTCTGATCTAGGGAGTGGGGATGTCTTACAATCTGGCACTCAGATCTGTTTAAATGTCTCAGCCATATCCATACACTTTTTTTTTTGGCAAGAATACAAGGTGGTTTGCCATTGTTTTTTTCTAGGTTTGACTTGGAGTTAGTTTTTCTAGATGGGTTGGCTTCCCTCATGTGTGCAGAGCCCATCTGCCCTCACCACTCTTACAAATCACTCTTAAGGTCCTCTCCATGTTTTTGACCTTACCAGCAATAGTTACTGTACCTGGAACTTTCACTCACGCCAGTGTCACTCTCAGAGTCATTGCAGCTATTACTCCCTTCCAATACATGAATATTAATTCACAGGAGAATAAATTCATTTGCACATTTGAGAATACAAGCCACGCAGAAATAATACATTAAAAACTTAAAAGATGGGACGTGCAACTGCAAAAAGACTGCTAAAATATACTTTATTGTTAGTTCCAAGATGCGCAGTAGGAGAAAGGAATTCATCATATTTTAAAGTGATTTTGCTTTAGTATTCTTCTCAGGCTTAAGTTTTCATAAAATAAAATTTATTGCAATTAATACTGTTATAGACTCCGAAGACGGCATGATAGTGAAGATCCTAAAAACCAAAGATACACAGAAAATAAAGAAAAAAGAAGTAAAGATGAAAAAGAGACCCCAGTTAAAACTGCAGAAAGAGAAGTGTTGTTAAAGGATGGAAAGCTGCAAATATGTACACCTAACAAAAATAAATCAGGAAGAGGAACAATGGAAATAGGAAAAGATAAATCTCCCAAGCAAATGGGAGAGAAATGGAAGCGGCAAGAAGATAGAGAATTAAGAGAAAAACGTTGTTTCATTTGTGGAAGGGAAGGACACATAAAAAAAGAATGCCCACAGCACAAAGGAGCTGCAGGTATGAAATCTAGGTCCAACCCAAAGCTGCTAATGGATGCGTTACTCAAGTATTTTCAGGGTTAAATTGAAGACTTCACTTTTGATCTTATCCTTCTAAAGCTATGATCTGGATCTAGAGCAGTGCAGAGATTAGTACTCAGCATGGGAGTTGGGGCTGAGAGCTGCAGGCAAAAGGAGAAGTCAGTGAAAATGCCTTCCTTCATCAGCTGGAAGGGGTACCTAGTCAGCAGATTAAGCGCCCTTGCTGTGCATAAGTTACTTTAAAGGCAGTGTTTCTCAGCCTTGGCCACTTGAAGATGTGTGGACTTCAATTCCCAGAATTCCTCAGCTAGTGATGCTAGCTGGGGTATTCTGGGAATTGAAGTCCACACATCTTCAAGTGGCCAAGGTTGAGATATACTGCCTTTAAGGAATGGAAATAATGGAATTCATTTCCATTTATGAAACAGGAGCTCTGGATATAACCCTTGACACTGAAACACTTTCAGTAGAAAAAATAAATGCTTTTAAAAGTGTTTTCATATCACATAAGTACAGTTTAAGTATAACATAAGGGACCATTTGGGGAGAGGGGATGGCTGTTATACACAAATATCTGCTAAATTTCATTTTATGTTATTTGCATAATGATATCAGTGTAACTACATTGTTAATGCAAATATCAAAAATAGACAGAAATTATGGAAATTGTGTCATTTGCTTGCTTGGGATGGCAGTAAGATATGTTTAAGTGAATCATGCAGACTACTTTGTATATAGCAGAGTCCATTATTTCAGGGGTGTTGTCTCTGTGCAAATTTTGACTGTTGGTCCAACGTCTGGTAAAAGGGGGTATGCTAAATCAAGATTTTACTGTCCTTCCCTCGTAACTTTTTAATCTTTCCTGTTTGCTATTTGAAAAATTTACCCTTGCAAAAAAAAAGGGGGTGCTTATACTCTGAATTGAGGAGGGAGCTGTGAAAGGGAGGGAAATTTTCAGATTAAGAACTCCATCCCCTGCTCCCCTTTACTTCAAATTGTAACTTTAGCAACTCATTCATGTAAAAAAATACAAGGTAGACTTCTTTTGAAGGTAGCCTTCCAAACATTGCAGCTTAAATCTCACAAAAGTGGGTCTCAGATCACACTAAGCAATATTATGATTTGTTTGGTTTTGGCTTGGCATATTGCATGAATGCAGTCATGATGGATTATAAGCAATAGTTCATGACAAGGCAGTGCTTAAACTCAGCCAGTTGTGATGTATCCAACAAACCATGGTTTAACAATGAATCAGGTCTTGGGAGCTGATTAATTTGACTAAGGTCAAAAGTATTTGGAAGATTGATGCAGAAATGCAACCTTTTTCTTTTTAACAATTAAACTATAATTTTAACTTTCTTAGGTGTTCTGATGTTCGAAAATCCATGTGGGTCCCCTTCATCCAGTGCTGTTAAACACTCTGGTCGATTAAATCAGGTAAATGGTGTACTTGATTTTAAAAAAAATAAGATTAGCTTTTATCTTAATGTATGATAAAATTCATGGTAGGTAATTTCAAATAGAATACTTGTTAAGACATTTCAGTGTTATACTGCTGCTATCACATACATTAGCTACCTTCAACTGTTCATTTATGCTTTTTCTTACCTATGTTTAAGGGACTACTTCCACAGGAAGAAAAAAAGAAACAGAAAGGGAAATTACTTTTGAGTCCCCAGTCAGGTTTGTGAACTAAGCTTCTTTTAATGCAAATCTTACTGCCTAAGAAATTATATAGATGTAGTTATTACAATAGATGAAAAAGTAACCCAGACTTTCTCTCACAATGATTTATGTAAGCTCCTTGCCCTTGGTAAATGGCTAAGAATTTGTGGTGGTGGTTTTCAACAGCATCCCACAGCATAGTTCTTTTGGTGGGGAGGCTGTTCCAGCTTTCAGAAGCTTTGGGGAGCAATGTGGGGGCTACAGGAATGAGGAAGGAACAAGCGTATCCATTTCTGCCTTCTACCTTCCATGAATGGCTTTTAGGATCTAAACCAATAGTCTGAGCAGAAGTGTATATTGTGCAGTCAATATGCATATGTTGTCATTGGCATCCCTTTATATTGATGAAAAGAGGCAGTACTTTTCAAGATACACTTGTCATCAGCTGAT
This sequence comes from Candoia aspera, assembly GCF_035149785.1. Taxonomy (NCBI): domain Eukaryota; kingdom Metazoa; phylum Chordata; class Lepidosauria; order Squamata; family Candoiidae; genus Candoia; species Candoia aspera. The sequence continues at coordinate 202,170,228 of NC_086154.1, read as the reverse complement.
CTGCATTAAAAGCAATAAATTGTTGCTTACCTTAGTGCAGAGGTGGGCTATATATGAATGTATACATGGGACTCAAACTCCCATCAGTTCCAGCCACCATAACTATGGGTAAGGGATGATGAGAATTGCAGCCCAGTATCTCAAGGACCACACATTGCCTACACCACATTTATCAATATGTGGATACTACCTGATTATGCATCTTTGTCCATGGCTGTCCAAGGAAAGCTGTTGAGGTTTTTTCCCCCAGTGTCTGGAGGCTGTGAGGGTCTGGATGGCGAAGAACAGGTTGCAGCTCAACTCTACCAGGACTGAGTGGTTATGGATTTTAGATCCCCCAGAGCCAGGAATTGGAGGATTTCCACCTTTGGTTCTACATGGGTGGCACTACTTTGTTCAGACTTGGTGTGCAATCTGGTTATTCTCCTGGACTCATAGCCGCTGCTCAAAGAGCAGGTGGTAGCTGTGGCAAGGGGGGGCCTTTGCACAACTGCATCTTGTATACCAGTTGTGCCCATTCCCCAACTGGGAGGCCCTGCTCATGGTCACTCATGCCTTAGTCACCTCTCAATTGGACTACTGCAATGCACGGTACGTGGGGCTGCCCTTGAAGAACGTCTGGATCATCAGTTGGTCGAGGATGCAGCAGTGTGGGTAATTATGGTTGCATCTTGTAATGCTCATGTGATACTGCTACTCTGCAAGCTGATGTAGGCTTCAGGAGGCTTCCAGATACGATTCAAGGTGCTGGTTATCACCTTTAAAGACCTACATGGCATACTGTAGTTATCTGAGTGACTGCCTTCTCCCAAGAACATCTGCCTGCCACACATACAAGGAGGGCATGCTCCAGGTTCCTTCTTTTAAATCTTGTTATCTTATGGGACCTAGGAAGCATGCCTTTTCTATGGTTGCCCCTGTTCTCTGGAATGATCCCGCTGCCCACACCCAATATCTGACAGGCCCCAACTTTGTTTGCCTTCAGGAAAGCTGTTTAAGACATGGCTTTTTCCCAGAGCATTAAGAGGCCAGTTGAGTGGAGTCCCCTTTTGGTTGTTCTGTATGATACTTGGTTGCCATTTTTATATTTTATATTTATATATTGTATATGTTTTAATGTTATGTGAGCATTTTGTTTTGTGTTGCTTTATTGCATTTTGTTGTTGTACACTGTCCAGAGTCATACTGTTTGAATTGGACAGCCTTATAAATCTAGTTAATAAATTTAATAAATACATTTAGTGAAAACCCTTTCCACATCCTACAATAAGGGACATAAGTCTCCCAAGTACAAAATGTCCTGCCCCATAAAAGAGCTGCGTCTCTGGGTTGAATGTCCCATGCCAAGAAAAAGAAGTGTAGCAATAGATAAGGATTCAGTATTGTACTGAAATGTGTAGAGGGAAAATTGGATGCCCTGCCTTGCACAACTGAATGCCTTTCACTAAAGCAAAGTCACCATTGCATATAATCCAGATTGAGTGGGTGGATGAGTTGTTGATTGGTTTAAACACAATTTTAAAAGGGCACTTTTTAGTTGGGTATTTTTAACAAAATGAATTCACTACAACAGTTATCCCTCAGTAAGTAAATGTATATTGAGATTGTACCAAAGATCTTGCACAGAAAAAAGATTGTATCTTAAAGTGGAACACTTCCTTACTTCTGCAAGAAAAGTGAGATGACAAAAGAGCTATTATGAATAGCATAGAATGAGCTTGGTGATTCAAAAAAGGATATTTACTTAAGTTTTACCAGTGTTCCATTTCTCCTCAGTTACGAGGGACTGATTTACCATTGGGAAAAAAGAATAATATTAAAATGATGTTGATAACTTGTTTATATCTTCATTTTGGTCTTTTTCTCTCCATATATAGGCAGCCTTTCCAGTAAATATATGACTCAGGGAAAAGCTTCACAGAAGAGACCCCAACAAGACTCTTAAGAAACTGAAGCAATCTTTTCAGTTGCAATACAAACCATCTGTTTCCTTCAGAAAAGTTTATTTTCTTTTATAGGCTTTGGGTTCACAAAACAGCAGCAAAAACTGTCTTCAACATAAATTTAGAGAAAACACCTTTTATTTTAATTAAATTGCTAAAGTTACAAAGGCGATGAATTTTAATGTTTGTTCATACCATGAATCCTTGCTCTGAATAGGTTTGAGCATTTTAATAGAAAACCATGTTTGTATTTACTAGGTAAAACATGTAGATCAGGGAACTCCTTCACCCAAATCACTTCTAAGACTTTCTACATTCAATGTGAATGTTTGAGTGCACTTAAATGATGTGCAAGCCAAATATAATGTCTCCTTCAAAATATTATTTTTGAAGGGTAAAAAGGGTATTTATTAATGATGAACATTGATTCCTTGTGTAAAAGTGTTTGGAATATTTCTGGACTGCTACTGCCATATTTGCAAATATTTTAAACTGTGGACAACTAAAACATGGACATTAAGTAAACTTTTATGTAAAAATCTTTGTGGGAAGCAGTGCCAATGAGTGAATTTCTCCCTTCTATTTTATTATGATTGCTATGCTGCTGTCCCTTCTGTACAGAGAGAGTGAAAAGCCAGTTAGTTATGTTTGCTGCTGCTATGATTATTTCCCATTGTCCACAATTCAAAAAATATTCCTCTGAGGAAGCAAAGGCAGTTAAAACAAAGGAATGCATTTCTGCTTTATTGAAAACTAAAGATGAGTGTGCTAGGCAAGGATTTACTTTTATATCATCAAGGTTTAATGTCAGAATTTTCTGCAGATGATACAGTACAGCCTTTCCAGGAGAAAATATACAGCAAAAACTTAAGACACTGTTATTTATGACCTTGGAAATAAAACAGTCAAAAGAATACTTTAAATTTCTACATTCTTTTTTGTGTTGCATGATTATGTCATTTTAAGTACAGAATTTTACCTTATATGTGCATGAAGAATCTTCATCTCTTTTTCATTCAAAAGATCACTTAAGACAGCTAACAAGTGAAATTTAAGAAAACATTGGAAGACATATTTTAAAATATACCACATAAAATAATCAACATATTAAAGTTGCCATAGACAGGTGACCGGCTTTGTTGAAAATCTCTGTTCTAATAAGAACTCTTGAAAGAAAAGTAGCTTCTGTCCTTTAAAAAAAAATCCATGTAATTACACTTTACATAGACAAACTAATTTGCTATACCAAAATTTGAAATAAAACATATTGTCAGGTGTATGTTGAAGACTAAAATGCATACGAAAGCAGACAGAACATAAACATAAGTTATTTCTATTCATTTTCAAATGATCACTTCAGTGAAATAATGTCTTCAGTAAATGCTTTTTCCTCAAGGACTTTTACTAAAAGAAAATATCATTGGATAAGCCAAAGGCAAAATTGGATTTCACTTACCAGGGGAGGTAAAGTCATCCCAGGATATCTACAGCATTTTATTGAAAAACTATAGCAACAAAATATCATTAGGGACCTGATTACAATGATTGCATAATCAAAGGCAAGAGACTGGAAAGTATGTGGTGTTTTCCCCATCATCTTAAAAGTAAGTTACCCCAGGTCCAACAGGACGCTACAAAGAATTCTACACATTGAAGAACCTCTTTAGAAACACTAGCATTGCACAGTCAGGTATCCCATCACCAAATGGTATCTAGCAGTTTAAGGAACACCAGCAAATGAACTTCTCAGGTTTGGATCAGTTTACAATTGACTAGACAGAAGAGGAAGAGACATCTGTTTATGAAGTCGAGGCTCTAACAAGATTTGAATGGAAATACATGTTGTCTCCTCCAAATAAGACAATACTCCAGTTGGTTAAGGACAATGTCCAGAGAGGCTGTGAAACATGAGGAAACTCAGACTAGTTCTTGGAGGAAGACCAGAGACAAGGAGCCAGTGTTCGAGATAAACCAATACTGTATGCCTGAAAATATAGACGTGTGTTATCTTGTATGCTGGAAACCACCTTGAACTAAACAAAATGATTTCCATTATAACAGTGCAGGTGTGAGCTTTTAAAGGAAACCTGGGGTCTGCCTTCCAACCTCCTTCCAAGTTGCAAAAGGGACACTTTCCTACCATTTAACTGTGGTTACAAACCAGTTGGTAATGTTGAAGATTCCAGGTAGAGGGAGTCAGCCATCCAATCCCATCTGTTGCAAGTTTCCTGAAATCTTGGATCATCCCCTCTCGTGGAGAGTTAGAAGAGATCTCCCCAGCACAAACAGTTGGCCTTCCAATCTGTCTCAGAACTATAGCAGGACTTTGATGGTACATTTGTATACAATGACTCAATTGCTGTCCCTAAGGAATACAGATCCCTTTCCTTCATGGCCTGTAAGGTATACTCAGGAAGTTTCCCCTTAGAAAGCTATGGGATTTTGTAACTGATGATTATTCTTCTTGGGACTCTAAGAAACAGAAAGATAAATAGAACAAGAATGGGAAATTTTGAAGAATTGTTTGTTAAATCTTAATGTTATATGTTAATGGAAGGTGTGGTGAATATAAAATGGTTGCTTCAAGCCAAGGTGTAATTACAAAGGTATAGTTTCCCTTAATTATACTATATTCCTTTAAGAGGTGTATTTTCCTTTAATTATATACTTGGCATGTAGATCTCCAGGATGAGAGTGCTGGAGACAGCAAGTGATTGGATCCTTTTTCACCAGATGGGATTGTTTTGAGTGCCAAGAAAAAGAGGGGTCAACAGAGGAAAAACATGGCTAGAGGAAAAGAGCAGTCTGCCTCAAGATTTCTAATACGTGTAAATTCTCCCATGTTCTGTTACTCAGAGAAGAAAGTTTCTTAAAGCTCACCTTCAGTGACATTTATTGCAATATATGTATGTATAGGGATAAAAAATTCTAGTTTTTAATTTAGAGTTGGAAGGTGAGGCCACTACAAGGTTAATACAATTTGATTCCAAACTGTTTTACTGTGCATATACACTGTTATGACGCCTTAAACTGCTGCGCAGAATTTTCGGGAATACTGTACGGTTCCCAGAATTCCCAGATTATGACTAGGAGCCCGGCTGTCTTTGCAATTAGCGCGTGGGACTCGTAACATCCTTATATCAGACGAAGTTCAGTTCGAAAGAAATATGAGAACTTAATTAAAATGTGCAAAAAAAAAGGTTATTTTACTTTAGTCCTTTTTTAGTTATCATATCCTGAACTACACCCTGATGGAGTTAAGTTTAACACAAAGATTCGTTCTAAAATCTTAAGATTCCTCCGGAAGTCCCTTCAGTTTGCGAGCGTTCTTCCAAATCCAACACTGACAAGAGAATAGTTCGCGCACCGTTGGTTCTACTTCTCCGATTGGCTGGCCGGGCAGAATGTGGGGGGAGGAGACCGAACCTAGTCTAGAACTGTCCCGCCCAGTCACAATACTGAATGGCGCGCGATACACCCAATAGAGGTGGAGGCTCTAGTAACCGCCCCCCTCTGCTGACGCCACCAACGCGCCTGGCTCTGCGTTCCCTCGTCCGCTGGGTCTATGGACAACATTAGAGGACGCGGCTGAGGGGGAGATGGCCTCCTCCATGGTCCGAGCCACCGTCCGGGCTGTGAGCAAGAGGAAGATTCAGGCCACCAGAGCAGCCCTCACGCTGGTCAGTATTCGGGCGAGGCGAAGCTGCACCATGCCGCCTCTGTCGCGCGCTGCAGAGCGGGGCTGCGGCTTGCGGGGCTCTGCCATTGGTAAACAAGCGTGTTGCGCAGGCGTGCTGTTGGCGGCACGAAAGGAGCGGCGAGGGGCGTCCTTAGTGATGGTCTGGCGGAGCTTTCTGCGGTCACTTTTCCGGAATCCCCCTTTTTGTTCTGCCTTTATTTGCTCCCTTTATATTCCTCATCTGCTTTTCACAACAGGCAGACATTCGCTAGATAAAGTATTTCCCGTCGCAGCCTCTTTAAGCCGGGCAGTATTGCTAGGACAATAGTGAATCGTTACCGTCGTGCAGCTGGTGGAAGACGAGCTTTTCACGATTTTGTTGGGGGGGGGGCTTGTATGGAGGAGAGAGAGGTGTAGCACTAAAAGCCTTTGTAGTGATAAAGTTTAGTTTTTTATGCTGTTCTCTTACTTTCAAACGTTGCTTAACGTACCAAGGAGTTTGCTTGTACAATTTATTATATCTGAATAGAAATGGCCCAATATAAAAGATTATAGAACTCAAAAATCTCTTTTACACCGTGTTGTTTTCTGGTTGCCTTTTTTTTTACCTATGGAGAAATATGGAGAAAGGAATTTGTATCAGGGTAAAGCAACTGCCTCTGTGTAATTCTGTTCCGGTCTTCGTTATAAATTAAGGGAATATTGTATTTTATTGCCATACTACTTTATTGTGTGTAGTGACAGACTTTAACTACACCTCCATGCATTAGGTCAGTGTTTCTCAACCTTGGCAACTTTTAAGATGTGTGGACTTCAGTTCCCAGAATTGCTGGCTGGGGAATTCTGGAGTTGAAGTCCACACATCTTAAATTTGCTAAGATTGAGAAACACTGCATTTGGTGGTATATGAGAACAAGCTGTCTACATAAGTATGAGTGTCATGTCTATATGTAGGTATTGGGTGCCAAGCACATTCAGGATTTTTAGTCTTCTGTGCATAAAACCTGCTCTGTGATGTTCAGTTTTATGGGAGGGAAATCTCAATTGAAAAATGTCTACTCTGAATGTATTGAGATCTGAGATTGTATGATTTATATTTGCATAAACAGAATTAAACCTAGGAACTTTGGAGTCATGTCCAAATAGTTTTCTTGGCAGTGTTACCAAAGTGGTTTGCCATTGCCGCCTTCGGGAATATTTTTTCAACTTCCCACTCTGACCCAAGCCCTCTAAATTCCTGGAGGTCTCCCTCCCAGATACTAACCAGGCCAAGCCTACTTAGCTTCTGAGATCAGTCAAGGTCAGCTGGAAACCACTAAATGTTATTTAAATATGATAGTCATACATAAGAAAAGCCTTACTTAGGCAATAATTTCTTAGAATACTGTAAATCTTAATGTTTGACCATTCAATGGCACATACTTCTTTTATTTTTTAAATTTTAAAGGAAAGATATACTGTATAATGCATAAAAAACATAAAACTAGCATACCCATCTCTGGAAGAAACATTAACAATCTCAGATATGCAGATGATACCACTTTGATGGCTGAAAGCGAAGAGGAACTGAGGAGCCTTATGATCAAGGTGAAAGAAGAAAGTGCAAAAGCTGGCTTGCAGCTAAACCTCAAAAAAACCAAGATTATGGCAACCAGCTTGATTGATAACTGGCAAATAGAGGGAGAAAATGTAGAAGCAGTGAAAGACTTTGTATTCCTAGGTGCAAAGGTTACTGCAGATGCTGACTGCAGTCAGGAAATCAGAAGACGTTTAATCCTTGGGAGAAGAGCAATGACAAATCTCGATAAAATAGTTAAGAGCAGAGACATCACACTGACAACAAAGGCCCACATAGTTAAAGCAATGGTGTTCCCCGTAGTAACATATGGCTGCGAGAGCTGGACCATAAGGAAGGCTGAGAGAAGGAAGATCGATGCTTTTGAACTGTGGTGTTGGAGGAAAATTCTGAGAGTGCCTTGGACTGCAAGAAGATCAAACCAGTCCATCCTCCAGGAAATGAAGCCAGACTGCTCACTTGAGGGAACGATATTAAAGGCCAAACTGAAATACTTTGGCCACATAATGAGAAGACAGGACACCCTGGAGAAGATGCTGATGCTAGGGAGAGTGGAGGGCAAAAGGAAGAGGGGCCGACCAAGGGCAAGGTGGATGGATGATATTCTAGAGGTGACGGACTCGTCCCTGGGGGAGCTGGGGGTGTTGACGACCGACAGGAAGCTCTGGCGTGGGCTGGTCCATGAAGTCACAAAGAGTCGGAAGCGACTAAACGAATAAACAACAGCATACCCAAATAGCTGTTAAACAGATATACAGCTTTTCTGAGTTATAAACCTTGTAAGAGGTTTTTCCATTTGTCAAATCAATGTATGATTACAAAATGGGATTCTTTCCATAAACCTTTCTCCCCACCTCCACATTACACTGGTGAGAATAAACTATATGTGCCATTATACATGTAATGGGAAATTACAATTGTGCCATGCTTCTCAGTAAGACATAGTCTCTACCAAAGTACATATCTTGGTGTACAGCAAATATGGATTGAAGAAAAGATCCACAGATTATACATATAAAATGACCAGAGATTTATGAACTGAGAACTCCGTGGGAGGTCAAGTATAATTCAAAAGAGGTGCCACTGGAATGTTGGGAAGCCTAATGATAGGATTCCTCACATAGGTTGGAATTATATGTGTAGCTCTAAAAAAAACCCATGCCATACATGACGAAAAGCTTTTCCCTCTTCCATTAAGAATGGTTTAAATAATAAAGAATGGTTGCTGTTTTTAATTTTCTTTTTCTGAGGGAGTGATCTTATAAACACTTACCTGGGGAAAAAACAGGAGCTGAATCCACATATTGTGCTAAATGATTATTTTAGATTAGCGTGTTGCATGAAGTTGAAAAGACAGCTGCTTAAAAACATTTTTTTAGTTCATCAAAACAATTAACATTAAAAGAAATACTCTTAATTCTCTTCTCCCCTAAATATTCATGTGCTGATATTCTCTTACTACTTATAGTTTTCTATGAATAAAAGGGTCAAAATAATACATATAATCCAATATTCCATACGCATTTTGAGATTATAAGATCTGGCAATGGATCTACCAGAATGAGTGTGCAAAGTCTTCATGATCACTAGATGACAGCAAAGAGTGAGCATCCACAAATCCTCTCTCTGGTAGTCAAATACAGCAGCCCAAATATGGTAGCCCCACTGGTAATTATGTTGAACCTCAAACAAATAAGGAATTTATTGCCTGCCAGGAACTTCAGTTTGTGAAGAAATAATTTTAATTTGAGCCCAAAGTATAATTAATTCTGGAATTCTTTATTCTACAGACTGGATCTGCTTACAGGTAGTCCTCATTTAACAATGGTAATTGGGACCAAATTGGGACATGGTTGAAAACTGTGACATCACGTGGCCATGCCACTTAGCAACAGAAATTCCAGCACTTCCAATTGCTGTCATTAAGCAAATCACCATGGATTGTTAAGTGAGGACGTCACGTTGTCACCATTTGCAACCTCCTGCTGGCTTCCCCGTTGACTTTGCTTGTAGGAAGCTGGCAAAGAAGGTTGCAGATGGTGATCATGTGATGGTGGGATGGTGTGATCATTGTAAGTACAAGGACCAGTGGGTGACTTCCGGTGAGGACATGGCACACTGATGCCCCTGAAGCAATGGGGGAAGACATTATGGCTGAATCAGTAGGTGGATGCTGGATTCGAGATGCCAAAATCTCTCCCGAGAAAAAAGAGATTGTGAGATTGCCCACATGCACTCCAGACAGCTGCTTATGAGTAGATGGCAGAAACCAAGGTTTTTGCGGTCACTTGTGAGTCGAGCGGCTGGGAGTCAAGGGATTTCTACCAGGCTCATAGTCGTAGTGTAGCCTCTGGACAAAAAGTTTGCCGATCCTCATTTCTTAATCACCTTTGGCCTTACTTTTTTATTGTCTTTCAAATATTGAGAACCTTCAGATGGGCAAGTTTTACAGTATTCACTGGGTGATTTTCCTTCAACCTTTAGTGAAAGAAATTTTAAGTACGAATTGAAGGACTTAGAAAAATTTCTTTTTGGATTAAACAGCAAAAGGGTGATTAGAGTGTTGATTTTGGAAAGTTATAAACAGACTAAGAGTCCAGATGGATATGAATTAAATTTTTTAAATTAATTATATGAATTCTTCCCTTGGGAAATTGCTGTTTTTGAACTCTAAAAATAGAAACATGATAGGATGGGACTTCGAAGTTTGGACACTAGAGGAACCAGAAGGAAATAAAGATTGCAATTAAAGGAGAAGAACATCTAAATTACCTGCTAATACAGAATGGAGCAAAATACTTTAACACCGGATGTATCGAGGGATGTTTGTTAACAATGGACTCGGAAGTTAATTTTAAAAATATCTGCTATCATAGATAAACGGTTTGTAAATGATGTTGTGGAAGAGGAACAAGTTCTACTGGATAAGACTGAAATTGATTTAAATGTGGATTTGGAAATGACAAGCCACAAGGATGATATGGAAGGAGATAAAATACTGGATATACAAACAAAACCAGCTGAGGCTTTAATAATTAAAGGGAACATACAAATAGTAAACCAGAAGAGTGATATAATTTCCCTCTAGTGGATGTACAAAAGAGACCTGTTAAAGTTTTGAAGGATTCTGGGACAAGATGTGAAGCAAAAATGAAGAGAAACCAAATTTTAAGAAAGAGATTTGTTAAAGTTTTCAAGGATTCTATGAGAAGAGACAGAAAACGAAAAGAAATCAAGTTCTAGGATTTTTTGTTGTTGTTGAAGGGGTTAAAGACCAAGACTGTTGGGAGTAAAGGGAAGGAATATAAAGTTGGTTTATTTGATCAAGGTTAAAATAGTTATGTTGTTATCTCTGATAATAATTAATGGACTTTTGCTTAGTAGGACTGAAGGATGAGGTTTTAAGGTTCTGTTTTTAGATAAGAGATGAAATATGGGAAGAAGAGCTCATTTTGTATTTTAAGTTTATCTGAGGTTAAAATAGTTATGTGGTTATTTCTAGTAACCCTTAATGGATTTTTACTGACTATGATTGAATGATGAGGTTTGGGGGATTTCCTTATAGAGAAAAGATGAGACATAAAAGTAAAAGAGAGGATTATAAACAGGGTTTTGGATTAAGTTTAAAATAGATATGTTATTTCTGGTAACCCTTAATGGAATTTTGCTGCTTAGAATTGAATGACAAGATTTTAAGATTTGTTTATTAATAAGATGATGAGATATGGATGAAGATATTGTTTGTTGTTTTTAAAAGAAAGTGATGAGTTGTTAAAACGTTTTATACTTGTTGTGACAAGGGGGGAAGTTACTTTTTTTTTCTTTGTTATACCTTTTTTTCTTTTTTTCTTCTATATCATTTTTTTCCTGCACTTTCTATTTTTTCTATTTTTAGTTTTTTTGTAATTTGTATAAGTTCAAATGGTTGCTGAACGAGTGGTCGTTAACCAAGGACCATCTGTATTTTGAAGTAAGTTTGCTATAGCAGTAAAAAGTATGATATCACATCTTGACAGTGCTGTAAACCTGAACTGAGCTTGGTGAAAAGAAAACCAGTCGGTGTACTGGTTTTAATTGCCAGTCTCTTGACTCCTCCATTTATTAAGAAAATAAATTTATAAATGGAATCTGTAGGTTATTTGCCCATGCACTGTTAATATAAGTCATTGTAGTATGGAATATGAATTGAATCTAGTTTCTGCAAGTAACTGATTTGATTTAGTATGAAGAGATGCAATTGATGAGTTATGTAATGCAAATCTATTAATATCTTTCAGACCCCATCTGCAGTGAATAAGATAAAACAACTACTAAAAGACAAACCTGACCACGTAAGTAGATATAGATTAATATTCCAGGCATTACTTGATGTTCAAGAGTATATCACAATCTGCTAATAGATATTGCACTAGCCAGTAGCCAGTAAAGTACATTTGATAGGGATGTGCATGAAACAGGAAAATGTTTTGTTTCAATCCAGAACAAACCACTGCAATCTAGAAGTTGTGCCAGGTCACTTTGAATTAGCAAAGGTTCTGCAAAACCGAACCCCAGAATGCTCTGATTATTCTGGATTTCAAATAAAACACCTGGGCAAGCAACTATGGTAAGAGACCCACCTCTCCTCAGCACTTCCCAGCCGGGCATGGTCTACCAGCCCATCTTACCAGCACCTTCTCTCTCAACCCTCAGTCACTGCTGCTAGTGTTACAGCAAGGCATGTCCCTTCCCAGCATCTTTCCTTTCTTCCCCCCGTTGCTCACCTCTCCCATATAGCTTATCCCACCAAGTCTGCCTCTTCCTCATCTTCCCTGGCTTGATCCCTGCTCTCTCCCTCCCCAGCCCACTTTCACCTGGATCAAAAAAGCCCAATTTCATTCTGTGCACAAAATCAGAATAGCCCTGTTTCATTAAATCAGCGGCCCCAATACCCTAAAAGGTAGCCAGAATTGGTCTTGTTTAAACAAACTAACTCTAGTCATGCCCTTCTTGGGCAATTGAATTCCATGAGACTTATAGTACAATTTTGTACACTACTTAAAAGTAAATGACACTTGGATTGAAAGGACTCAGGAATCTGTGTGTATGACTGATTTGCACTAAAACATTGTACTATCCAAATTAGGATAAAAGCATTTGAACTGTACTTCTGGCACCTGAGAATTTTTGGCTTCATACAAAAATGTTTCTAATATGTTAATATTTACATTTCAGGTAGGAGTTAAAGTAGGTGTCCGCACAAGAGGTTGTAATGGCCTTTCCTACACACTAGAATATACAAAATCAAAAGGAGATTCTGACGAAGAGGTAGTGCAGGATGGTAAGTATATTTGGGATAGTTAAGACTGCAAAAGTCATTGCAAATCCTAACTTCCAATTGAATCCACTTGCAGTGTGTAAAATAGAATTGACAGAATAGACTTTGTGCAGCGCTTCAGATACAAAGGCAAAAAGGTGCTTCAGAGTGCACGGAGCCATGGGCATAGCACCTCTGCAGCTCCTTAATCAGCCATGCCTTTGCTCCTGGGTGTACCTTCTGCAGCTGTCCAGGGAAAGATGCATTTAGTTTCAGGTGTTGCTGCTGATAGATGCTACATGTGTGACCTCATGCTCTCACCAAAGCACATTGCCTTCGCCTTTAAATCCAACATGCTGAATAGCCCTATCAATAATAATATTTTTTCTTTATATCCCACCTTTCTGCAGAATATTGACAGAGGTTGATTCTCTCCTTCAAATGAACATAGTATTTTTACCATGAAATTGATAACTCACTAAAGGTCCAATAATTTAATGTGTTTTGTATGATTAAGTCTACCTGCTTTTGAATGTTTAGGCTCAAGCACATTTTTGAAAAATATCAAAAACAAATTATCAATGTGGCTTGCAGAGTATGTATATCACTGATTACATGCAAAACAAGTAGCACTTAAAGAATGTCCATAACTTATAATAGAGCGTCTTGAAATATTTGTTGGCATCTACTGAAATATATGAACTACATTGCTGTATTGTGCCTACTAATATTATGTATAGTAAAAAAAAGTCCCGTGTATGCAAAATCTTTGAAATCTCATAAGATTTTTTTTTCTCTTTAAAAAGGTGTCAGAGTGTTTATTGAAAAAAAAGCCCAACTTACACTTTTAGGAACTGAAATGGACTACATAGAAGACAAACTGTCCAGTGAATTTGTTTTCAATAACCCAAACATCAAAGGAACATGCGGTTGTGGAGAAAGCTTTAATATTTAAATTACCAGGACTAATTCCATGACTTTTAGCATTGCAGAACTGCTTTCTAAAAGCAATCAGTTTTCATGTGGTTTTCAGGTCTATAGGCTTTGTAAGATATAGTGGGCTTTACACAAAATAAAACTTCTGCATTTTGAAAACGTAATCTGTGTGTTCAGTTCCCCGCCCCAGCTTACTCATGTTTAAAATGTGATAGAATGGAAAGTGGTTTCTTTGCAAAAATTTAACAGTGTTGCACAAGAACACATAATTTGGTTTACAGAAAATTCTACTTAACTTAGGAGTCTCCTCTTAGCAGTCTTGTTAATTCTTCACAAAATGAAAAAAGTTTCTGAAAAAAGTTCCATAGAGTCAGATTTCCACTTGTTATATTTTGAATTAGAAAGAATTATAACTCTGTGTATTATAGGATCTAAATATTGTTCATTACGGTTTAAAGCAAAAGTCAATCACATACCAAAAATGTTCAGTGTTCCCTGTTTAAATATTTTATAAATCTTAAAAAATGAATTTGAATTCTGATAGACTCATGAGATTATATAGTTTGAAGTGATTAATCCCTTTAAGCAGATAAATGTTTTGTCGTACCCAGAAAAGCCTACAGTGTTTTCAGGAATCTTGTATTGTGAATGTAACAAATAGTAATGGAGAATTCTGTTGGAAAAAAAAACCCTGTGTTTTATAATGAAAAGAACTGAAAGTGAATTCTGAATACATTTTCTCTAGTGGATTAAATAATTTTGTTACGCAGCAAAATCAAATTACTGAGCACCACATTTTGTTAACTAGTGACATTTTATGATTCAACTTTAACTTCATTAATATTAAAGTTGGGTAAGAACTGGGTATTTTGCTTGTGAAAAAGCATGAATTCTGCTACCAATTTAGGGAGTAATTTTACAATTGCATTGTGTATTAATGTGATAATTTTGGATGAAATTAAGACTCATCTGCATGATTGTATGTCATACTTCTACAAACTTTAGTGTTTTTACCTATTTACATTAAAACAAAAGCATTTTTCTCAAGTCAAGTAAATGTTTCCAAAACTCTGTTTCATGGTAAGATAGCAATTATCTTATACAGTCAGACATTCACACTAGCCTTACGAAGGGAGGAGGAGGAATATGTTATATGAGTGATAGACGTCATATGTTACAGTGCAAGGTTTCCACTAACCTTATCAGTTGCCACAGTTCTGCTGATTCAGGTATCTGCATTTAAGTGAAACACTGGGGAGAAAACTCCAATTGAAAACAATTCAATCTGTGGAACAAACTGCCTTGGTAAGCTGTAGAATCCCTTGCATGGAAGATTTGGGGATGCTACTCCTCAGAGCAGGTTGAAGTGCAAGAAGAAAAATCAGCCCAGTCTGGATGGAGATTGGCATGCTGAATTTCCAGCTACCATGAACATATAAGTTCCTTGGGGTTTGGTTACTGATGAAATGTCTAAGAACATAATCATTAATATGCATGATATTAAGTCTTTTCACTTTGCAAAATATGGGTTTACAGTATTCCATACTGAGAACAGCTGTGCTATGTGATGCTTAATGGACATGGAGAGGTCTTGAATGTAACTAGCACCATGTAGGAGTCTTATTGTGGATTTTTTTTTGTTAGAAACATTTTGTTCTTTCTTGATTCATAAGCTATGTGAATGAAACTCCCAACTATGAAAATACAAAGCACTGTTATGCTTAAATACCTGACGCACAATTCTGAAGTAAATTTTTATTCGTAATAATTTATGAAAGTGTCTTTATTGACCATCTGTAATGTGTACAGTAATGTAATTAAGAAATATTGTAATAAATTACCTTTTGGTGAATATGGAATATATATTTGTAGCAGTTCCTAAACAAACCATAAATGAGAATTCTGCTTTGCTTTCCTAGCTGCAAAATGGATCATTACAACCTAGATTAAAAAGACAAGCCTTCCTTAGGCAATCATTACAGGTCAAGCTTGACTTCTGATTACCCTGTCCATGTGGTTTCCTTGCCAGCAATATCAAAATGGCTTCTTGCTTCCTTGTGGGATGTTTTTCAACTTCCTAGTCTAGCTTACAGGCTTTGGATTTCCTGGTGGTCTCCCATCCAAGTCCTACCTACTCAAAAGTCAGCTAGATGTTGCCACATATTGATAGGCACAGCCTAAATTAGGTGGTTTCTAACCATTAAAAGCATTGCACTCCATATAATCTTGTTTTAATTGACTTAAAAATAGAGATAGGTAGTGTCTAAGAGTTTGAGCTGCAAACTGACATGCCCTTGTTTTCATATTTTAAATCTGCTATGGGTTTCCTAAGTCAGTGCTAAGTATACCTATGGCCCATAAAACCATTTTAAATCCCTGCACAGCAGTTGGGCCTTTAAAATAATCTGCTACAGAAGGAAAGGCTACCTTCTTTTGCTGCAGTCACCTCAAATACCTTTAAGGGGCTGGTTGAGGAGATGAGTACTGTTTCACCCACTTTGTGCACTAGCTTTGTAGGCCCTAGAAACCTCCCAAGAGATAATGTGTATCTCAGAACAAAAATGGATTCTCCACTTTCACAAGGGAGCGTAAGCAAGCTATTTACTTAGCAAAAATTGCATTTTTACACCAATGATAACTTGATAAAAATAAATGAATCTTCTCCATGTATATACCCTTAGGAGGGCTGATGATCTCAGCGTCACGTCCAAGGTCAGATAGGTCACTAGGTAGGAAAATAGTAACAAACTCATGCTTGTTAATGACTGGAGAGTCAGTGTTCTACAGGAGGAAGGTGATGTGGGTGGGAAAATCCACATACATGGCTTTGCAGTGAGAGAAGTTGAGGAAAGCCAGAAATGTAAGGCATATTTATAGTACCTGTTCACAAAACTGCAGAAAACTTGGAGTATGATTCCACCCATCCCCTGTCCCCCACACTCAGCATCACTTGGGTTAAAATTAGACCTGGGATAATTTTCACAGCTCAGTGAATTACAAACTAGTCGCATTCTAACATTTCATGTGTGAACCAAGCCTCTGTGTGTAGGTGCATAATTTACGCAAGTGTTTTTTAAGCTTGGCAACTTTTAAAATGTGTGGACTTCAATTCCCCAGCCAGCATGTTGGCAGGGGAATTCTGAGTTGCCAAGTTTGAAAAACACTGATTTACATGGTCAAGAAGAACCCAGAAAACTGGATTGTGTGTATTCTACAAAGAGAACAATTTTAAATTTAACCCATGAGTAATATTTTTGTATCCTGACTTATCACTCCAGTCTTTCTTAAGGCAACACTTACTTTTCTTACTGAGATTTGGGCAATTTGGGCCCCTCCTGAACTTGAACACGTTCTCCACGTCCTAATGTTCCTAACATAGGGCCATATCCTTGATTACTACTGATGCGCGGTCCACCCTGCGTCTGCTCAGAAGCGAGTTCCCAGAGTTGCAATCTTACCCTCAAAGAAATGCGAAGAGGGTGGGTGGGGGCCCAGTTCCTTCACTGAACAGGCAGCCGGAGCCAGTGTTCAGTGAGATTTGCTTCCACCTCAACGCCTAATGGTTTGCGGCTGGATGGAACCCTTTTTTCGAGCCCTGTGCAGCGAGCCTCCTTTTCAGACCAGCGTCGCCCAGCTGATCGCTGATCCTCGGTATGATTTCATAGAAGGGGGACGGACTAAATCCGGCTGGCAACCCCAGCCACTTGGTTTCACCAAACATCTCACCTTGAGTTCAAACACAGAGCTAGTGGTATAAATTGTGAGGCGATAATGACGAAATCCTTCTGAAAACTTTGATTGGTTTACCGGACGAGAAGAGACCCGATTCTGCTGCTGGGCCCTGCGGAGCGAGGCGCATGCGCGGTCATTCGCCGCCTTGCCATGTAAGTTTTGCTCCCTGGATTGTATTTATTGTATGTGATCTTTAAATCCTAAAAAGTTTCCTTGTATGCGTTTTTCTGTGTAACCGACCTGTCGCACTTCTGGTACTTTATCCAGTCTCTTGCAGCCAGAAAGGTTGCTAACTGGTTTTCTTATCCATTTTTTTTCATCTTGGGAATGTTTGGAACACCAAGCGGTAAGAATTCATCCGGCCCAAAAGGGACGTTCGCTTTTCTTTCCCCAGAAAAATCGAGATCCTCTGAGGGAGCTTCTTCGGAAGTCAGACGCTCTTTTCCATACGTAAGTTTGGCTTCTTTTTTCTTTGTTGCAAATGACGATCTGGTGCGTAGTCGTCTCTCTTCCTTTCCCTTTCCATGTAGACGCGGAAAGTTTTATAAACTACCAAAAGGCTAAATGGGCATTTCCTAGGCTGGGTAAGTTTCAACGCGCTGGGCTAAAATGTGGCCACTTCTGCGTGATGTGCGAACCCGGCCATTGTGGTTAACTGTGAGTTTGTTATGCGAGTCCAGGAACCCTGATTATGTACCACCAAGTTGGTGTCGACTCTTAGAGACCACATATATAGATCTTGTCCATGACGAGCTGCCCCTAAGCTGGTCTTTCAGGTCTTCCAATGGTGCACTGTAACTGAGTCCATCCACCTTGCTGCTGGTCATCCTCTTCTCTTTCCTTCCACCTTTCCCAGCATTAGAGCCTTCTCCAGAAAGCTAGGTCTTCACATGATATGACCAAAGTAGAATAATTTGTGTCTCGAGTGAGAACTCTGGGTCGATTTGTTTGGTGATCCATTTATTTGCATCATCGAACCAGGCAATCCTAGAGCTCAAAAACAGGAGTCATGTATTTGTTAAGAACTAGATTGATTTAGAGTGCTTCAGAAGAGCTTGGTGGGTTGTGAAAATCTCGACTACCAGTAGATGGCAGGCAAGAGATACTGTTGTTTATTCGTTTAGTCACGTCCGACTCTTCGTGACTTCATGGACCAGCCCACGCCAGAGCTTCCTGTCGGTCGTCAGCACCTCCAGCTCCCCCAGGGACGAGTCCGTCACCTCTAGAATATCATCCATCCACCTTGCCCTTGGTTGGCCCCTCTTCCTTTGCCCTCCACTCTCCCTAGCATCAGCATCTTCTCCAGGGTGTCCTGTCTTCTCATTATGTGGCCAAAGTATTTCAGTTTTGCCAAGAGATACTAAATGCTCTAATTTGTTGCTGCTATTTAGTAATCATCTGGATTTTTGACCTCCAGATGAATTAGACCTACCAGATACAGCTTTGGTATACTAATAAAACATTAAGTATTTGTGGTGGTGGGAATTTTTTTTTTATTATATCCCCTCAGTGGTACTGAATGCAAACTAGCCAGCATCAGTGGCAAGCAAGCAAAGTTAAAATAGAGTCAGGTGAAATATGCTGAATATGGTCATTGTTTTATTTATAAAATGAGAGGGTTTTATAATTGATCCATGTTTGGATGCCATAACTGTGTTGAATACAACTCATTGGGAAGAGCATTGAAAGGGATGAAGAGAACTTTTTTTCTTACTAGACAATTGGCTGGAATATATGTATTACTTTCCCTTACTAATCTACTGCAAGCATGAAACCATGGTTTTCAAACTATAATGGGTTAGAATTACATTATGGGTTAGAATTGTACATTATGCTAAATCAAAAGAAAACCCACATTGTACTTTTCTCTTAAGTACAATTTGGCGAGACTCGTAAATCAAGCTAAGCCAAAGTTAAACATATATTAATTACTGGTAATTACTAATTATGGCTTAATATTATGTGTGAACAGAGAGACTGTATATTATGTCATCTCTGAATATTATTGATCAGATTACAAATGTGCGGTTGGTTTCATTCTGGTTTTGTTTTCATTTTCAGTCTGTTTTGAACCACTTTATAAATAAAAAGAATTGAAATACTTTAAGGAATACTACAGCCTTGTGTTTGTGCATGTGTATTGTTGAAACAGAACTGCTACTAACCCTTGTAATCTTTAAGGGTAGGTGAAGCAACTATGTAGAAGGGCTTTTAAAGAACCTTGCACAAGCCTTCTCCATGCCATTCAGCCAGTGAGCAGTTCTTGAAGGACAGCTGCAAAAAGGGATAAAGACCAGCTCCAGGAATCCAGCTCCATCTGCTCCAGCATGCTTCATGAAGATGCCATCATTAGAAAGGATTCAGCTAAAGATGCTACAGAAGACAGAGATACTTGCACATCTGTACTTCCCAAAGATTCCTGTTTACCTGTGGCTTCAAAACATCTGGTTGGGTCAAAAAGCAAACGGAAACCTTATCTTGGGGAACTGCCACCAGCATATTTGCTTCCTTACCTGGTTTTAATCAAGAATTGTATTCATTTGCCATTTTCCACCATCAGGAAACAATGTCTCACAGGAGAAATACTGTGCAGGATAGACTCTTTAATGCTGAGGCACAAAAAGAAGAAACCACCTACTTCACTTGAACCAGCAAAAGTGCAGACACTTCAAGGTTGACTATGTACTCAAATGCAATTGGGGATGAGTAAAGCTCTCAGATTATAAATGAAAATAAGGGATAATTATTTTAAAAACTTAAGAATGAAAGTCGGCCTTTGAGCCAAAATATATTAATTAGGTAATGGGTCCATTTGAACACAGAGAGAACTCCTTCTGAATATTGTGTTCAGAAGTGAGTTATAAGGGAGGTAAAAGATTACATAAAAGAAACAGCCCCTGATTGGGAGACTAGCTGTTTTGTAACATGATGGAAATTGGAGGTAAATATTAATGTCATAGGAACCAAGTCTGTCGCAATTCAGACTTCCTGCTTAAAAGCTAGTAGTAAAATTCATAATTTCCTGAACTTCATCTGTAGTTTGTGAATCTCCCATTCCAGATATGCCTATCTCAATCTAGTGCCCACAGATACAGTGGCTAAGAGTTCTGGGAGCAGCTGTCCCAACACATCTGGAGGATGCCCTGCTCCAGAGCATTTACATAACCCACAGTTTATGATTGTCAACCTGATTGTCTTCCATATGTGTGGACTTCAGCTTCTAGAATTCTCAGAAATTGTCACGCTGGCTGGGAAATACTTGGAAGGGACCCAGATTAGGTAGGCCTAAATTAAACTACCAGTTTCAATACACGTCAAGCTTTGTCTAAAGCTTAGCAGTTGAAATAGAAGTGGCATTAACTGGAGGACAGTGCTGAATGTAGTCATTTAAGCTTGCTGTTTTGCTCCCGGTTCCTTCAGTTCGAGTTACGGCAGTGGAAGTAGCCTCTGCCATAAGTGTGCATCTGATGCACGCATGATCCGAACCTCTGCAGAACGTTTCCTGCAAATCCTAGCCAGCATGGCTGGTGTCGCTAAGTACTAGCAGTATTGCAGTTCTGCAGTATCTGGAAGACAAGTTTCCAATCCCTGATCTACAAGAACAGAATTGCATTACTAAGCTTGTTCCTCTTCCTTTTGAATTCTCAAGGCTCTAGCAGCAATAGGCTATCTGGTGGGTCTGGCATCCACAGTCCCCAGTCACATAATACATGTCTCTGTATGATATACAGAGTGCTATTCCTTTATTAATTTTTCTGCAGTCAAGAAACAAATGATATATTCACTATGATGTTTACATCTGATATTCTGTGCTTTTTTTCTCTCTTTAAAGAAACAAAATATGTAACTTTTGATGGCCTGGAGGATCTACAGTGGAAATTATTCAAAGGTCTGCTAAAACGAAAGCCAAAAACAGTGGGAATTTGGAGGGAAGCAAATTACAATAAGCGACCTATCACAACCCTAATTCCCGAAGCAAAGGAATACATCCTTCCCCTGATACCTAAAGGCTGGATAATTGATGACTCCCTCAAGTTTTCAAAGGAAATGTTTTTCTTCTTTTTACAAACTGATTAACATCTGTGAATATATAGCAGTCTCTGAAGTTCGGGAAAGAATCTTATGTAAACAAGCAGTAAATAACACTTTGTGTGGATATATAGTGTGATGCCATTAAGTAATTTGCTTTTAATAACCCTTTAAAATTAGGGTTGGCTTTCTGGAAACCAAAATAGCTCTAGATGGAGCTATTTTGGTTTCCAGAAAGCCAACCCTAATTTTTGGTTACAACAGCCTTTTATTGTTATTTTAGGCTGATTTATAAAATCTCATGATCTGGTGTTCTCCAGATGGTTCCCATGTGGAATTCAGAAGTTGCAGTCCCACCTCTTAGCCCCACTAAGTAGACCAGACCAGGAAATCAATTCCACAGGAAGGCTAAAACTATTTTTATTGAAATTGGCTATAAAAATAGAACCTTGCAAGTATGATTGTGCTATCCTTCCCCACCTCCTTATAGTTCAGTGAATTAGAGAGGTGTCTGAGCCATTTCCATACATAATTGGGATGTTCTGGTCCATTTGCCTAGGCAACAGCTCTTACATATTTCCATCAAGGACATCTTCTTTACTCTCTACACCACCAGATCAAAAATATGCCATACTGGGAAGACTGATTTATGATCTTGCTAGTTGATCACAACTTCAGTACTGATTTCATTTTACTGATATTGATAGAAGGAAAGGCTATTGTGATTGTTAGATGCAGTGCAAACACCTTTATAGTCCTTTGTTTGGCAGATCTAAAAAGAATTGTTGAAATGGCTAGAGAAACAAGGCTCTTAGAATTCGATATAAAATCCATATCCTTGGCTACATCTACAATGTTTTAGGTCAGATTAGTAATAATCCCTATTGTTCTTTATTCATTCAGTCGCTTCCGACTCTTCGTGACTTCATGGACCAGCCCACGCCAGAGCTTCCTGTCGGTCGTCAACACCCCCAGCTCCCCCAGGGACGAGTCCATCACCTCTAGAATATCATCCATCCACCTTGCCCTTGGTCGGCCCCTCTTCCTTTTGCCCTCCACTCTCCCTAGCATCAGCATCTTCTCCAGGGTGTCCTGTCTTCTCATTATGTGGCCAAAGTATTTCAGTTTGGCCTTTAATATCATTCCCTCAAGTGAGCAGTCTGGCTTTATTTCCTGGAGGATGGACTGGTTTGATCTTCTTGCAGTCCAAGGCACTCTCAGAATTTTCCTCCAACACCACAGTTCAAAAGCATTGATCTTCCTTCTCTCAGCCTTCCTTATGGTCCAGCTCTTGCAGCCATACGTTACTACGGGGAACACCATTGCTTTAACTATGTGGACCTTTGTTGTCAGTGTGAGGTCTCTGCTCTTAACTATTTTATCGAGATTGGTCATTGCTCTTCTCCCAAGGATTAAGCGTCTTCTGATTTCCTGACTGCAGTCAGCATCTGCAGTAATCTTCACATCTAGAAATACAAAGTCTTTCACTGCCTCTACATTTTCTTCCTCTATTTGCCAGTTATCAATCAAGCTGGTTGCCATAATCTTGGTTTTTTTGAGGTTTAGCTGCATGCCAGCTTTTGCACTTTCTTCTTTCACCTTCATGATAAGGCTCCTCAGTTCCTCTTCGCTTTCAGCCATCAAAGTGGTATCATCTGCATATCTGAGATTGTTAATGTTTCTTCCAGCGATTTTAACTCCAGCCTTGGATTCCTCAAGCCCAGCATGTCGCATGATGTGTTCTGCATACAAGTTGAATAGGTAGGGTAAGAGTATACAGCTCTGCCGTACTCCTTTCCCAATCTTAAACCAGTCCGTTGTTCCGTGGTCTGTTCTTAAACTGTTGCTGCTTCATCGTTATACAGATTCTTCAGGAGGCAGACAAGATGACTTGGTATCCCCATACCACTAAGAGCTTGCCACAATTTGTTATGGTCCACACAGTCAAAGGGTTTAGAATAGTCAATAAAACAGAAATAGATGTTTTTCTGAAATTCCCTGGCCTTTTCCATTATCCAGCGGATATTGGCAATTTGGTCTCTAGTTCCTCTGCCTTTTCTAAACCCAGCTTGTACATCTGGCAATTCTCGCTCCATGAATTGCTGAAGTCTACCTTGCAGGATCTTGAGCATTACCTTACTGGCATGTGAAATGAGTGCCACTGTTCAATAGTTTGAACATTCTTTAGTGTTTCCCTTTTTTGGTATGGGGATATAAGTTGATTTTTTCCAATCTGATGGCCATTCTTGTGTTTTCCAAATTTGCTGGCATATAGCATGCATTACCTTGACAGCATCATCTCGCAAGATTTTGAACAGTTCAGCTGGGATGCCGTCGTCTCCTGCTGCCTTGTTATTAGCAATGCTTCTTAAGGCCCATTCAACCTCACTCTTCAGGATGTCTGGCTCTAGCTCACTGACCGCACCATCAAAGCTATCCCCGATATTGTTATCCTTCCTATATAGGTCTTCTGTATATTCTTGCCACCTTTTCTTGATCTCTTCTTCTTCTGTTAGGTCCTTGCCATTTTTGTTTTTGATCATACCCATTTTTGCCTGGAATTTACCTCCAATGTTTCTAATTTTCTGGAAGAGGTCTCTTGTCCTTCCTATTCTATTGTCTTCTTCCACTTCCGTGCATTGCTTGTTTAAAAATAATTCCTTATCTCTTCTGGCTAACCTCTGGAATTTTGCATTTAATTGGGCATATCTCCCCCTATCACTGTTGCCTTTTGCTTTCCTTCTTTCTTGGGCTACTTCTAGTGTCTCAGCAGACAGCCATTTTGCCTTCTTGGTTTTCTCTTTCTTTGGGATGTATTTTGTTGCCGCCGCCTGAACAATGTTGCAGACTTCTGTCCATAGTTCTTCTGGGACCCTATCTACTAAGTCCAGTCCCTTAAATCTATTTTTCACCTCCACTGCATATTCCTTAGGAATATTAGCGAGCTCATATAGCTGATCTGTGGGTCTTCCCTAATCTCTTTAGTCTGATCCTGAATTGTGCAAGAAGAAGTTCATGATTGGAACTACAGTCAGCTCCAGGTCTTGTTTTTACCGACTGTATAGATGTCCGCCACCTTTGGCTGCAAAGGATGTAGTCAATCTGATTTCGGTGTTCTCCATCTGGTGAAGTCCATGTATAAAGCCATCTCTTAGGTTGCTGGAAGAGGGTGTTTGTTATGCAGAGTGAGTTGTCTTGGCAAAATTCTATCAGCCTGTGTCCTGCTTCGTTTTGTTCTCCCAGGCCATGCTTACCTGTAATTCCAGGTGTCATTTGACTGCCCACCTTAGCATTCCAGTCTCCCGTGATGAAAATAACATCTCTTTTAGGTGTGTTGTCCAGTAGGTGCTGCAGATCCTCATAGAACTGCTCTACTTCAGCTTCTTCAGCATCTGTGGTTGGGGCGTATATTTGGATCACTGTGATGTTAGATGGCTTGCCCTGAATTCGAATTGAGATCATTCTAT
The DNA here is from genome assembly GCF_035149785.1 of Candoia aspera. NCBI lineage: Eukaryota > Metazoa > Chordata > Lepidosauria > Squamata > Candoiidae > Candoia > Candoia aspera. Next base: position 202,145,570 of record NC_086154.1, on the reverse strand, counting down.
CGTTTTTTGGATTGTATCCAAGCACTGCTTTAGCCACTTGACTATTAATTATGAAGGCTACTCCATTTCTTCTGTGGTCCTGTTGTCCAGAGTAGTAGATCTGGTGGTCATTTGATGTGAAGTGGCCCATTCCAGTCCATTTCAGTTCACTGACGCCCAAAATGTCTATCTTCAATCTTGACATCTCACCAATAACCACATCCAATTTGCCCTGGCTCATAGATCTTACATTCCAGGTTCCAATGGTGTGTTGATCCTTAGAACATCGGATTCGCCGTTCACCACCAGCACCGTCGGCCGCTAGCCGTCCTTTCGGCTTTGAGCTAGCTGCGTCATCACGTCTGGGGCTAGTTGAACTCATCCTCTGTTCCTCCCCAGTAGCATTTTGACCATCTTCCGACCTGGGGTCTCATCTTCCAATGGTATACCGACATATCTCTGGTTGTACTGATCCATTTAGTTTTCATGGCAAGAATACTGGGGTGGGTTGCCATTACCTTCCCCAGGGATCGTGTTTAGTCTGACCTCTCTGTCATGACCTTCCCACCTTGGGTGTCCCTTCACAGTTTAGCTCATGGCATCATTGAGGTGCTCAAGCTCCAGCACCACGACAAGGTAACGATCCTTTGCTGAAGAATAATCCCTATATATGTTGATAAATATTGTCAACACATACTTATACTGTAAGTATATATGTATATAACATCACCAATAAACTTAAGTGCTCAGCTGTGGTATGCTGACACTATTATGAAGATAATAGTGAGGATAAAATGGGGGGTAGAACCATGGATATGTCTTAAGGAGCTTGCAGAAGAATTACCTGTGATCTAAGAATAATATCCAATGGTGAGTATTTAGGAGTGGGAGAGAAATGTCTATCCATTTCTGTCTGGTATAAGCAGCTGCTTTTAGTTGGCCTATGAAATAAAATTACACTGTTTTACATTGTGTTATTTGGTTTCCTGAGAAATCTTCATGGTGATGAAGGCTCACACAAGGGAATATATGTCTTGATGCAGACTTAGCTCAAATGACCTTTAGGACTTACTAGATTCAGACTTCCATATTTTTAAACTTATTACATCAAAATATAGTTAGGTGATTCCTTTCCAATCACATATAGATCTTGTGTACCAATAATTTAAATTAAATTAAAAAGATAAGAACCAATACGAACTAGAAAAACAAGAATAAGAAAAAATAGTGCAGAAAAGAAAAAAAATAGAAAAAAAATATAGTACAGAAAAAAAGTATATATCTGTATACTACTAAAACTCTCATGTCTGTCTGTACTTTGTAACCTTTAACTGGGTGAATCGTAGGACAACAGTTTTTGAACCAAGGTACTTCAAATGGGCTAACTTACAGAATGCATCCAAAATCCAGGACCTGTAACTCCCATGGAATAGAAGTTTGGCAAATCTTACAAAACATTTTATGACATAAAAATGATCATAAAACATTTTATGACATAATACAAAATGCCATAAAACATTTCCTGTGGTCAACTCCTGATGTTTGGGCTATACAGTTCAACATTGGCTACTTTCAAGGCAGATACATCTCTGAATGTCTCCCAGAATTTTTAAGAACATTTCCAGTGAAGGCAGTACATTAGAAGCTCTGCCACTGTTGAAAGCATTGAGGAATCTGGTAAGGAAATAGCTCTAAAACAATGACCCAACAGGTCATGGGTTGTCAAGTAATACATAAACCTTGATGGTAAATGGCATTGGGCTTATTATACAAGGCATCTTAAAGGCAGGGACTGGTGGATCCCCACCACCACCACCATGTTGTTTCTCTCCCCTCCCACCAAATGTCACCAGTCAGCAGGAAAATGTTAACCAGTTGTTTCCCTTAATATGGGCTGGGGAGAAGGAGAGTTTTGACAAATGATAGACTAAGATGTTTCAGCCTTTGTCAAAATGTAGTTATACACAGGTGAATTGTAAGGAAGCCTGACTACCAGCTGATAGGTGGACTCATTTTGTACATGGGTTTAGCACTATTCCAAAACCAGGCCAAACAGGTGACAGACGGGGGAAGAATTGTACCATGAAGCAGCAAAAAAAAAAAAGACCCATCTCGTTTTACCATCCAGCCCTCCTGAACCTCTTCCCCCACCTTTGATCACCTGCTATTCAAGCCAATCCAGGTTTAGATACTCTCACCCTGTCTGAAGCACACTGGCCCTAGAGAAGAGTGCCCAGGAACCAAAGGGGAAGGGTGTGCCCACATTAGCCTAAGGTGGACAGTAGGTGTTGGTCTGATGCCCTTCCTTTGGGGTCATCTAACTCATTTTGTCAGTGAAATTATTTGCAAACATGTCACAGCAACTTGTACCATGTAGTCCTCAACGACCACAATTGGGACCAGCAACTCTGTTGTGAAACTAGGCAGTCATTAAGTGAAACATCACATGACCATGCCAGACTTATAAGTTCCACTATGGTTGTTAAGTGAATCACCTGCAATCATTAAGCACAACTTTTTGTGTTTGCCCCATGCCCCAGTTGGGGGCGTGTTATAAATAAAAAATGTAGTTAGGTCACCACCAGTGCTCTAGGTTTCTTCTTGCTTGGTTAACTAAGGAGCTCCTCTAAAGCCTTCTGGTGCAGAATCACTTCATTGCCCTCATCTCTGAATTCCAGAGCTTGATAATGCGTGTGGCAGACTTGTCCACCATATCACTGAAGAAAACCCTAAGTGCCTGTGTTAAACCTCAGCTACACTCAGTGTTCCGTTCATCACCCATTGAAGCAGACATAACCAGCTGTCTCTGGAACAGGCATCTTGAGATCCCTGGAGGTCTCTGAAGCCTGGTAAACAGCTGGGAATTTGTATGGGGAACACACATGTTTAGTGAGATGATATCCTCCAAGGGATCAAGGATGAGTAAATAATTTATATTATTTGAACAGATAGCATGCAAAAGAGCCTCGGTTGATTCTACCTTTACTGAGAGCAATATAGTTATATTTTGCTTAAGCACTTTCACATACTTTTCTCACATAGTTACCAAACCCACACCAGGCAACTGGGCAAGGAGCCTGAAGACAGTGAGACAAACAAACTCGGCTTCAGATGTTACGTATGGCCAAGATGTTTTCCAACCAGCTTCCTCTTGGCCTTCCCTTTTATAGCAGTCCTCCCCCTCCTTTTGCCTTGGCTGGCTTCCCTGCCTTGGCTGTTAATTCAGTGACCTAGGTCCCCTTTAGCTGGGCCTTGTTTTCTTGATGAGCAATATTTCACCCTGGGCCAGCTTCTGGTTTAATCTGGTCTAAATCAGGTCACTTACTGGCCTTGCATTGCCATGTTCTTTAGATAGCTTTGTTCTTTGTTTGCTTTCTTGCTCTGTTTGCTATCCCCCTACTTTTTTTTTCCTTATTACGTTACTGACTTCAGATAGTCTATAATATTTATACCCCCTGCCTAAAACTAATGAATCCATAAGCACCTGGGTGGATTTCTTTAATTAAGTTGTGCCCTTGTAGAGGTTGATGATGGCTATAGGCCCCAAGCTAACCAGAAAGTGATTTGGCTATAACAGACAATTCAACCCTTGCATGGAGTCTGCTCTAGGAGGAAGACTAAATCCATTAAATGGCCACCTTAGTGCATTCTGCCAATTATTAGTTGGGACAGACCCTGGTTACCATGGAGGTAATGAACTTCTGAGCCACTCTGGAACCCATCCTCAGGATGTGAAGATTGGAAGCACCTAACACCAACAGTCTGATAGAATCCAACTTCAGCCTGCCATGAGATTGATGACTTCAGGTAGGAATACTGCTAGGCAACAGGGTGAATGGGACATGAGTAGGAGTATTCCCAAGCTTTAGTACTTTTCCATTGAATGCCCTTTTGATGCTTAGCTCAACTACCCTGGAAAAGGTAATAAACAGATCTTTGTTTCAGACTGGTTTTTCAGCAGCCAGCAGTGAGTGTCTGTTTTCTCATTAACTGTATCCTCTTTAATGGCTTTACTATGCCTTTTATATTATTACAGTCTGAGCAATTGTGTAAGAGCTTAACAAATTTAATGCATAATTTTCCCTGTATAGGGTTAGGGTGAGAATCTTTCTGTGTAGAGAATGTTCTTGCGGGTCCTGCATCTAGATGGATCTTACACTGCTGGAAAAGAATAGTTACATCAGCTGTGTGTGAAGGCTGCATAAAGTGCCCTCTTGGCTCTGGTGGGAGTAACTGAAGGAACTATAACTGATATAGTGAAACAGTTGCAATTTTACTTTGACAGAAGAACAAAAGTAAATATCAATTTTCTTTTTTAGTTGGTAAACCACCGCTTGGGGTTTAGTGTGTTATATGAATTCCAGTGAATTCTGGTTTGTTCAATAAACTTTTTTCAGTTTAGTGTGTTATGTGAAAACCAGTGAATTCTGGTTTATTCAACAAACCCTAATTATACCATACTTTATTGTGATACCTAATCTAAGACTCTGCTTGAGCATTGTATGTGTTGTCCTTAACAAATAAGTGAAATTCTACATATAAACATGGGTTTGTGGTTGTATATTATGTACAAATATAGAGTCCCTGCTAATAATAATTCTAATGTTAGCTTATTGATGAATATATAACTGCTGCAGAACAATCCTTTATGCAAGTTTTCTAAGTACAGTAATATGCTTGGTTGAAATAGTATATACAGTTTAGAAGGAAGAGCCATTACGACTTATGATGGCAAGTATAAGTCTAGTTAATATAGTATTAATTAAATCTGAAGATTCAGCAGTTACTCTTTTCATGATCAAATGTGATTTAATGAGCATTTTTTAGTCCGTTTGTGTATGTATTTTGATTAGGAGAATTTGTCTTTTGAACCATATTGTTGAACTTGCAAGCAAAAAATGTGAAGTTACAAATGTTAAGCATCTTGAGTAAAATGGTAAAAGAAACTATTTGGTAACATGCAACAATAGTAAAAAAACAAACAAACACCCATCTACCAGGCTGGGGCAAAGTAAAACATATTTATGCAATATTAAACAGGCCACCAGATGGCAGCAGACATCTTTGCATAAAATCATTTGCTGGTCCACAGAGGAAAAAACATCTACAATCTAAAGCTGGGTGATAGATTTATTGGGATGAACGAAAATGATAGAAAGGGGTATGACTCTTTTGTGTCACTTCTGGTGTACCTAAAGCGAACCTTGTCAAGAACAAAAGGTCTTTAGCACTTAAATAAGGTGAACACTATTTGTTTATCATATTTTTATCACCGCCCATCTCCCACATATGGGGGACTCTGGGCGGTTCACAATAAAACAGTTTAAAATTCAATAAAATCATAAATAACCTTAATCCGTCAAAATAAATAAATATAAAATGTAATGAGGTCCAAGTAATGGCAGATCTAATACCACCCAAAGGGGAACAAGACCGGCCTCGGCAGGACTAGGGAGCCAACCAACCCCAAGAGTGGCTCTTCCTCTCCCCACTCCAGGCATGGTGACAAAGCCAGGTCTTCAATCGTTTCCTGAAGTCCAAAAGAGAGGAGGCTAGCCTTACTTCCGGGGGAACGATGTTCCAAAGGGCGGGAACTGCTGCAGAGACGGCCCGCCTCCTGGACCCCGCCAGATGGAGTTCTCTTGCAAACGGGGTCTGCAGCATGCCCTCTCTGCATGACTGGGTGGGACGGGTTGATGTAATGGGGATGAGACAGTCCCATAGGTAACCTGGACCCATGCCATGTAGGGCTTTAAAGGTGATAACCAACATCTTGAATTGGACCTGGAAGCATACTGGCAACCAATGCAGCTCACGGAGCAAAGGGGTGACATGTGTTGATCTTGGGAAACCCAAGATCGCCGACGCGGCTGCATTTTATTTATTGTTTGATTGATTGATTGATTGATCAAATTTAGCCACCGCCCATCTCCCCCAAAAGAGGGACTCTGGGCGGTTTACAATAAAATCAAGCGCAAAATATAAACATTAAAATCTCATAAAATAGTTATTATAAAATAAAGTAAATAAATAGAATCCAAGAAAGGTATTAAATCCAGGCTGGTGGGAGGGACTCTAGGGTGCGAGCCACCCCCAAGAATGGTTATTCACTTTTCCGCCCCAGGCGAGACAGCAGAACCAGGTCTTTAGGGCCTTCCGGAAGGTCAGGAGTGAGGGGGCCTGCCTCACCTCCAGGGGCAAGATATTCCAGAGGGCAGGGGCCACTACAGAGAAAGCCCGTTTCCTGGACCCGCGAGATGAAATTCTCTTATGGATGGGGTCCGCAACGTGCCCTCTCTGAATGATCAGGTGGGGCGGGCCAATGTAATGGGGATGAGACGGTCCCTCAGGTAACCTGGCCCTATGCCATGTAGGGCTTTAAAGGTAATAACCAACACCTTGAATTGGACCCAAAAGCAAACAGGCACCCAGTGCAGCTCACGCAACAATGGTGTTATATGTGCTGACCTAGGGGCACCAAAAATAGCCCGTATGGCTGCATTCTGGACCAGCTGAAGCTTCCGGATACTCTTCAAGGGTAGCGCCATGTAGAGCGCATTGCAGGACATAACCAGGGCGCGAGTGACTGTTTGGAGGGCTTCTCGATCTAGAAATGGGAGTAACTGGCGCACAACCCGAAGTTGCGCAAAGGCCCTCCTGGCCACGACTGCCACCTGCTCTTCAAGCAGGAGTCATGAGTCCAGGGAAACCCCCAGATTACGCACTAAGTCTGTCTGGGGCAGTGCAACCCCATCCAGAACTAAGGTTGACAATTTCCCGGAAGATGAAGCACCATCAATCCACAGCCACTCTGTCTTACCAGGGTTCAGTTGAAGCCTGTTGTTCCCCATCCAGACCCCCACAGCCCCCAGGCACTGAGAAAGGGCAGACATTGCATCACTTACCTCAACCGGGATAGAGATGTATAATTGGGTATCATCAGCATACTGATGATACCTCAACCCGTGGTGACGGATGATCTCACCCAGTGGTTTCATGTAGATGTTAAGAGAGGAGAGAGAACCGAACCCTGCGGCACCCCACAATGGAGGGGTTGAGGGTCAGATCTCTCCTATCACCACCGACTGGGACCAGCCCTGGAGAAAGGAGGTGAACCAGCACAGAACTACACCACCCACCCACAACTCCCTGAGCCGTCCCAAGAGGATATCATGGTCAATGGTATCGAAAGCCGCTGAGAGGTCAAGGAGAGCAAGGATGGATGCACTGCCTCCATCCCGCTCCTGCCAGAGACCATCCATAAGTGCGACCAATGCTTTTTCTGTCCCATATCTGGGCCTGAAACCTGACTGAAAGGGTTCTAGATAATCAGCTTCCTCCAGGATCCTCTGGAGCTGCAGTGCCACCACCTTCTCAACCACCTTCCCCATAAAGGGGAGGTGGGAGACTGGGCGAAAATTATCCAGCATGGCAGGGTCCAGCGATGGTTTCTTGAGGAGGGGGCATACTAACGCCTCCTTAAAGGCTGCCGGGAACACCCCCTCCCGCAAGGATGTATTTACCATCGACTGGGCCCAGCCACACATCACCTCCCGAGCTGCCTTCACCAGCCAGGAGGGACATGGATCTAATTGACATGTGGTGGCATTTACAGTCTGGAGGATCTTGTCCACTTCCTCAGGCCCAACAGGATCAAACTGTTCCCAAATAACTGAGTAAGTACGCTCCCCAGGAATCTCCCCAAACTCCGTCACACGCTTGGAGTCCAATTTAGAGCGAATCCGAGCGATTTTATCCTGCAGATGCTCTGAAAACTCCTCAGCACAGCCCTGTAGATGATTTTCCAGGTCCCCTTTCCCCAACAGGGATCGGGTGATCCTAAACAGGGCCGCTGGGCAGCATTCTGCGGATGCAATAAGAGTGGAGAAATACTGACATTTTGCCGCTCTTACCACCACAAGGTAGGCCTTAATTGCGGCTCTAGCTTGTGTCCGGTCGGGTTCGGTCTTCGTCTTTCTCCAGCGGTGCTCTAGGCATCTCTTAATCCTCTTCAGAACCCTCAGCTCCTCCGTGAACCACGGGGAGTGTCAGGTTCGATAGGATAAGAGAGGCAGCACAGCTGCAATCCTGTCCAAGGCCCCGGCCTTCTTCCTATTCCAGGCAGCAGCCAGGGCCTCCGCTGGACCGTGCACCAGACCCTCGGGTATAACCCCCAGTCCCTCTGAAACTGCATTGAGTCCATCAGTCACCAGGGGCGGACTGATCGAATAGGTCCTGCCTCCCTGCGGAGGGGGGTGGCATATGAGAATCCCAAGGTCACCAGGGTGTGATCTGACCATGACAATGGGGAAAGATGTAACTCTCCCCTCAGATCACATTGCCACTGCTCTGACAAGAAAACTAAGTCTGGTGTGAGGCCACTGTCTTGAGTCAGGTCCCGAATAATCTGAGTCAGGCCCGTGGCCACCATGGTGGCCATGAACTCCCAAGCTGCCTCCGAGGCCCGCCCCAGGGATGGCAGATTGAAGTCCCCCAGAACCATAAGCCTGGGGAATTCCACCGCCAACCCTGAGACTGCCTCCAGCAGCTCAGGCAGAGAGGTTGCTATGCAGCAGGGAGGCTGGTACAGCAGCAACACTCCCAACTGCTCTCGGGCACCCGACTTGAAAAACAGGGTCTCACAACCAGCTACTTGTGGAGCAGCGCCCCAGAAAGCCACTAGAGACTCTGATGACAACTGCCACCCCTCCTCCCCTGCCCTGGCATCTTGACTGGTTCCACACCCAAAACCCGACTGAGTACATCTCCGACAAAGCCACTCCCCCTTCCGGGCCCAGCCAGGTTTTGGTAATACACACCAGGTCTGCCCCCTCCTCTGTGATCAAGTCACACATGAGGGGGGCCTTGTTGTTCACCAACTTGGCTTTAAGAAGCAGCAGCCAGAGGCCAGGGTCCTCACAGGACTGCTGTCCAGGGCCTAGGTTTAAGCACGGAGGGTTGGAACACACTACGGGTAGCAAACACCTGGGGCGTTTTCCTCTATGATGACTCACCCTCTGGCTTCCATCATAACATCCCCTGCCATCACCACTTCGATGAATTGTCCCGCCCTATATCCCCCAGGTTCTACCAGTCCAGCTGCCTCCAGTTCTGGACCTCTAGAATTCCTGGCTTGAGGTAAGGATCCCTCCATCCTCTCATACAATCATATAACCATACACACTTTCCACAACTGTGAGGGGATGGTGGGCCCACCAGCACACCAGCTCTCACTCTCAGCGTTGATAGGCCCAACCATCACCCAGATACTCACTATGCCCCCCAAGCCTCTCTCATTAGGTAACAGGGGGCATCACATCCACTACCCCTCCACCCCTGTCTCTCACTCAGGGGAGTGCTCTAACACACCAGCACATTTACACTCGGACTCCCCCCTTGTCTCTCACATGCAGGGAAGGAGCCCCCATTCACATTGTAGGGACCTTATTAATCTCTACCACACCCCGTTGTTGGGAGGATAAGGAAATTGGGAGGGGATAGCCAAATTCTAGAGATTTTACAGTCTAGAGGTCAAAGGCCTCAGGCAGTTCCCCCCAGCGTTGTCCGTGATGTAGCCAACAGAGACCTCAAAAAGTCCCTCTATGCAGCCAGCTGTCCAGGAAATCCCGGGTAATGACAAGGTCCAGGCCAGAGTCTGTCCCTCCAAGGCACCAATATGTCCTCCACCACACCCAGCCAAATTGCTATCACAGGGCTCGTCCGGTGGCCAAGACCAGTCTGGTACGCCACTCCATCTCCGCCAGGGCCGACCATTCATTGTGCCTTTCATCACACCGCCCCGACCAGTCCTCCTCATGCTGCGCCATGGGATCAATCTTCCACCCCGGGGCAAGCGGGGCTTGCCGGGGCTCACTCCTGTGCTACACAGCTACTCCAAAGTAACTCCAGCAGGACTGGCCTGCTGCTCCGCTGCCCGTTCACTGCTCATCGCACCACCAGGCTGGAGAGGATGAAAAAACTCCAGCAAAGGCAGGGAGCTCCAGCCTCCAACAATGTTAGAGGTAGCAGCTACGAAGCAGCAGTCTAAAGGAGCCAACCAGGGTTCCTTGCCGCCTACCGCTGCTCGCCGCCACCGCTCTATCCAGGAGGGTTCCCCCACTCTCACCACCCACACATCAGGTATGGGGGTCAAGCTCTTCTGACCTTCCCCAGTACCCTAGCCCAAGGCCAAAGTTGGGGGTAAAGGTCTAAATATCCTAAAAGTATCAGGAGTCTCTCACCGTAGAGCGGCATCTGGTGTCTGGTTGCTATCTTGGATTCACAATTAGAGCAGCATATTAGCCTGCCTGCCTCTATACTACAGGAAGGGAAGGATATATTGAAGGAAGGGGAGGGAGAAGTGCATTTTTCAAGAAATTAATGGACTTGTCCAACTTAGTCTGTGACATCAGTCTCTCCCTCCCATGTCTTTTCCCTGTGCTTTTCCTGTAGTTATTTTATTCTGTTATTTTAAATAAATTTCATACTCCTTTATTCAGTCATGTCTGAGGGTCCAATGTGGCAATTTTTGAAGAGGAGGTATGTGAGAGAAGAGGAGGATTTTAAAAAGAACAATACCTATAAGTTTAATTATGATAATAATGAAGAATTTAAAATTTCTCAGGCATTTCCCTGGACTCAACAGACTCAAAAAAAAAAGTCCATCTTTACAATGAAAGCTATTTATCAATGGGTTTTATATGGAATGGTGATCCAAGTTGTTCTATTCTGTTGTATCTCATCTGTGGCAAAAAACTTACAAATGCAGCAATAGTTCCAGCAAAATTAAAAAGACACTTAACTACAAATCACAGCCCTATGACAAGTAAAAATTCTGATTATTTTAAATGGCTATTGGAATCACAGAACAAAGAGTAAAGCTTTTGTTAACAGTCAGTAAAAAAGCCCAAAAAGCAAGTTATTTAGTAGCACAATTCAATTTAATTTTCACATTTATGTGGCCTCCCATCTCACAAAAAGCAACTTTGGGCGGTGTATTATTACTTATTACACAGCAAAGGAAAATTCATGCTTTGGGTGAGAAAGTAATCATGCCAGCATGTAAAATAATAGAAAAATGCTAGGACCAGATGCAGTGCAAGAAATTGAAAAGGTTCCACTGTCAGACAGTACAGTAAGTTGGCTATTGATGACATCACATGATGCTGAAGACGTTTTGTGTGACAAACTGAACAGCAGCTTTTCTATCCAAGTTGATGAGCAGAAGAAGTGTTCTCAACAAGGTGTTTGAACTAAAGGCAGAATTGCAAGAGTATTTTCAAGAAAATAGTATTCCACATTTTGCTGAGTGCTTTCAAGATGGAGAATGGTTGCAGAAACTAGCATACTTAGCAGACATCTTTCATCACGTGAACCAGCTGAACAAGTCTCTGCAAAGCACTGGAGAAAATGTTTTGACTTCAAGTGACAAGATTTTTGGATTTAAAAGAAAACTGAATATTTGGAAAAAATCATGTTGCAAAAGGAAATATTGAAATGTTTCCACTGCTGCTTGGGCTTGAGAGTGAGGAAGGATACTGGATAGTCTCAAATCTAATTGAAAGCCACCAGAACAAAATTGATCGGTACTTTCCCTCCCTTTCAACACAAATGTATGACTGGGTGAGGGATCCTTTCTCTGCATCTTCTGCTCAGCCTGAGAACTTCATTTTGAAGGAAAAGGAAGAACATTGTGAGCTGCAGTCTGATCGTACACTCAAGATGAGATTCATTGATCTGCCCATGGACAAGTTTTGGATTTCTGTGAAAGAAGAGTATCCTGCCATTTATAGGAAGGCACTGAACATTTTGCTGCAGTTTTCAACTTCTTACATGTGTGAGCAAGCTTTTTCTTATTTAACAAGCATCAAAAGCAAAGACAGAAATTGTCTTATTTCAGTTGAAGAGGAAATCCATGTGTGCTTATTTCACATTCGGCCCAGAACTGAGTATTTGTGCAGCAAAAAACAAGCACAGGTTTCACATTAAAGAGGTAAGTTTCATTATTTTTAGTTTAAGAACACTGTTAATACTTATATACAAGGCCTACACATGAAACGAATATAATAATTTTGTAACTTCTGGCCTATATTTGAGCCTGAATGTGCAGGGGTTCCCTGAGGCCTGAAAAATATTTAAAGGGTTCGTCGAGAGTCAAAAGGTTGAGAAAGTCTAAAATAAAGGGTAAACCATGGTTAATTGCATCTTGCTATGTTGTAAGAGAGAAACAGGTTTTTAAAATGAGGTTGTTAGCTGTTTCTTGAGTAGTTATTAATAAATTCTCCTGGGAAGAGGTATTTTCACTAAGAGTTTTAATGAATTACTGTTCCTTAGCAAAAGAAGGCAGAGTAGAAGCTTATATATATGTAGTGACTTGTTTCTCACTACACTAAGCTTTAGTGGCTACAAATTGTATGACACAACTGCTGTCTATACCACAACATATACTAAGCCCTAATCTTTATAAAATGTAGTGGTTGGTTTCACACAATACTGGTTTATTCAACGGATTGTGATTATGCAAATCCAGATGTAGTCAAGCTCCTAGATCCTCTGTATTCTTGAAAACTTTGGACCTCCAGGGACCCAGGTGGTTTTACTGGCTCTGCCTCTCCCTTCCCTTCCCTTCCCTTCCCTTCCTTGAATGACCAGTGTTCTTCTTGTTGCTATGTAAACATTCTTTCAAATTAACAGACTTTTACTTGTAGGAAGTACCTATTTAGTGCAACCTACTCTTTGCTCCTTCCTTCAGCCATACCTATCCATTCCTTCACCTGGTAAGCCTTTCCTTGATTCTTCATCCTTGCGTGGTTTTGCTACATATTTCTCTCTTTGCACTTAATTTAAATACCTATAAAGATCTTATTTTGATTCTCCAGCCTATATTGTCTGCTTTCTCCCTTGTAAGCATTGGCACATCATGCTTTAATGATTAATCGGACTGTAATCTGATTACAGGAATCCAGACTCTTGAAAAGACGCAATTAAATTTTATTCAGAAATATAGCAACTACAAATATATTACGAGGTCCAACACAATACATCCACTCACAAAGCTCTACTACAAGTTCAGTTACTGTAAGTTGATCCCAAAGTTAGAATTTACTTTTATTTTGTGCCTTTGAATCAGTCTCAACTCCTGGTGAGTCCCTGAACAAATCCACCCAGTTTTTTGGCAACATTTTCAGAAGTTGTTTGCCACTGTTTTCTTCTTAGGGCTAAGAGAGGGTGACTGGTCCAAAGTCACTGAACTGGTTTCGTCCCTAGCAGGAGTAGAGCTGGAAATCTCCTGCTTTCTAGTCTGGTGTCTTTAACCATTATACCAAACTGTCAAGGCTACAGTGGGTCACCCAAACAATGACAGTGACACAACTCCTTGAATTAAGCTGTGGTTGGCTAGCTTCTGGCTCAGTGGCCAGAAACACTGAATGATAAACCAACCAACACATTTTGGCATTGCGTGTTATATGACTCCAGTCCACGTGGTTAGTTTATTTATTTATAATTTAGCTGATCTAAAGTGTGGCAGACTGATCTAAGAGATTCACTCTCCCTATTTCAGTGTATTGTGTGAACATGGTGTTTAATAAAACCTGGTTAATTTAATCATGGCATGATTAAATGCAACCCATATTGATTCTTGGTATCTTTGTGAAAGTGGGCATTTAGGAGATAACAGGTACGATCTAGATTAGAAAGACTTAAGTTGTAGTGGGGAATGCTTTTGGCTCTGTCATTACAAAGAAATGGGTAACATTTGGCCCATATGGGTATGAGTGAGTGAGTGAATGAATCAGACTACGCCAGATTCATTTTTCCATTCCTGTATTAGAAGCCTGAGTGGTCTCTCTGGTACAGAGTAGCTTTTATCAGCTTAGGTTGAAATCCCAGGTATGACCCTATCTGGAGATATGTGCAATTATTTATGCTCTAGTACACTCTTGTTTGGATAACTAAGTGTGTTGGACAACCTTTGAAGATGTGCAAAATGTAGCAGTAAAGTGTTTTCACAGGACCAGAAATTCCACAGTATCCTTTCTGAGGAAAACTTAAAATGCTTGGCAGAATGCCTCAGAATCTCTTTACACCTTGAGACCCTGATACTTTTTTAAACATCCCCTCACATATCTGCCTATCTGTGTCCTTAAATTCTACCGAAGGTTTCCTCAGAGCATTCCCTCAATAAAGATTATCTTTCTCTGCCCCCTTCCAATATGGTGTGGCTCTCCCCAAAGAGAAATTCACATTGTGTCAGTACTTTTCCTTTCTGGCAATAGGTTAATGCAGTGTTAATTTTCTAGGTCTGTGCTTTTGTATGTATTACATGCTGGCAGTTTTAATTCTTGTTTACATCTTGGCTTGTTTTAGCACCTAACTTTGTGCTGTCTTTTAGCAAGCCATTACTGCATTGCAAGCATTGGTTCTTGTATTTTCTTGTGTACTGCTATAGTACCTTTTTATATCGTTGTGAATGCTTTAGATCTTGGTATTTTATTGTGTCTGAGAGAGTCACTGACCCAAGGTCGCCCAGTCAGCTTTGTGCCTAAAGTGGGACTAAAACTCCCAGTCTGCCAGTTTCTAGCCTGATGCCTTAACTGCTACACCAAATTGGGTCTCTAACCCTATATTAAATCAGCAAAAATTGTTTTTTTTTAGGTAAACTTTTTATTTGTTAAAATACAATACAAAATCATAAAACATTGTCGACATACATAACATTCTAGAATACACCTAACACCACGTATACACATAGAAACAAGTAAGACAATAACAATAACAACATACTAAAACATGGTTTCCGACTTTCGTAGCTATAGATATACAAATAATTATCTTTGTAACTCTCTTATCGTTATTTTCCCTTAAGTTACTATTATTTCTATTTATTTACTTCTTTAATATAAAAATCCCATTATCATCTCTTTACTTTTTTCAATTGAATACAGGTAACCTAATATCAGTTGCCATATTTCTTTAAATCTCGTAGTATTTTTTTTCTTTTATTAAAATCATTAATTTCGCCATCTGTGCTAGCTCCAATATTTTCATCACCCACTCCCCTATTGTTGGTATGTTTTCCTTTTTTGCAATGTTGCGCATATATAATCCTAGCTGCTGTGATCATATATAATAATAAATTACCATATTTTCTCTCTAAATCCTCTTCCATTATACCTAATAAAAATAATTCTGGTTTTTTTACAATTTCTATCTTAAGAATTTTCTGAATCATTTCAAGTATTTGTGCCCAGAATTTTTCTGCTTTCTTACGGGTCCACCATAAATGGTAAAATGTTCCTTCCTTTTGTAAACATTTCCAACATACATTAGAAATGTTTTTATACATTTTTGCTAATTTTTGTGGGGTTAGGCACCATCTGTACATCATTTTATAAAAGTTTTCCTTTAAATTATAACACAAAGTAAATTTTAATCCCTTTGTCCATATTTTCCCCAGTTCTCTAATAAAATATTATATCCAAAATTTCTTGCCCAATTAATCATACATTCTTTGACTTGTTCATCTTCTTGATTTAATTGTAATAACATTTTATACATTTTTGTAATAATATTTATGCTCATTATTTATATATAACTGTTTTTCAATGTTTTTTTTAATTTATAATGTTTTTATCTAATTTAAATCATTCATTTAACTGCATATATGTGAACCAATGACACTGATGTCCTGCTCCTTCTATTTCTTCTCTTGTTTTTAGCATAGGTGTATCTTGTTCATATTTTATTATATCTTTATATCTTAACCATTTTACCTTATCATCTAAACTTTCCATCCTTGCAAAAGATTCTTGTGGCGATATCCACACTGGCATATTTGGTAATAATCTACTTTTATATTTATCCCAAACTCTCAATAATACTTTTCTTATAGTATGATTTCTAAATTCTTTATTCATTTTTACTTTTTCATACCAAATATATGCATGCCACCCAAATCTAAGTTCATGTCCCTCTAATTGTAAAAGTTTTGGATTTTCTAATGTTAACCATTCTCTTATCCACAGAAAACAACAAGCTTCAAAATACAATTTAAGATCTGGTAACCCCAACCCTCCTCTTTCTTTGGCGTCTTGTAATAATTTAAATTTAATTCTTGGTCTTTTTCCTTGCCAAATGAAATTTGAGATATCTTTTTGCCATACTTTAAATATTTTTTCATTAATTAGAATTGGTAATGTTTGGAAAAGAAATAGCATCTTCGGTAATACATTCATTTTGATTATGGATATCCTTCCTAGCAAAGATAGTTGTAATTTTCCCCATCTTTCCATATCAATTTTTATTTCCTTCCAAATTTTCCCATAATTATTTTGAAATAATATATTATTGTTTGTTGATAATATTACTCCTAAGTATCCAAACTTTTTTTCTATTGTAAAACCTGATTTAGTTATTAAAGTTTCTTGTTGTTGTTGAGTCATGTTTTTACTCAACATTTTCATTTTTTGTTTATTTACCTTAAATCCTGCCACTTCTCCAAATTCCTTTAATTTCTTCAACAGATGTTCTATAGAATCTAGGGGATTTTGTAATATAAATACTAGATCATCTGCAAATGCTTTTAATTTATAAATTTGTTTTTTAATTTTTACTCCTTTTATTTGACCATCCCCTCTTATATCTCTATTAAGGACTTCTAGGAGTAGAATAAATGAGAGAGGTGATAGGGGGCATTCCTGTCTCTTTCCTTTTTCTATTTTGCTATTATCTGTCAATTCGTCATTCACTATAATCTTAGCTCTTTGTGTTGAGTATATTGCTTCAACCCCTTTCACAAATGATTTCCCAAATTCCATTTTCTCTAAAACTTTAATCATAAAAGACCAATTCAAATTGTCAAATGCTTTTTCAGCATCTAAAAATATTAAAGCTATTTGGCATTTGTTATGATGTTGTGCATATTCCAAAATGTCAATCACGGTTCGTATATTATCTTTCAATTGTCTTTTTGGTAAAAAAACACTTTGATCTTGATCAATAATTCCTTGTAGGATTGTTTTTAATCTTTCTGCTAATATTGAAGTAAAAATTTTGTAGTCATTATTTAACAATGATATTGGTCTATAATTTTTGGTTAGAGTTGAGTCTTGTTCTTCTTTTGGTATAAGTGTTATATTAGCTTCAGTCCATGTCTCTGGTATTTTTGATCCATCTATAATCGAATTGAATAAGTCTCTAAATGGGTTTATAATTTGTTCTGTAAAGTGTTTGTAATATCCTGCCGATATACCATCAGGTCCCGGTGTTTTTCCTATTTTAAGTTTCTTTATAGCTTCTATTATTTCCTGATTTGATATTGGACTGTTAATTATTACTTGTTGAGTTTGTGAGAGTTTGGAAAGATTTTGCTTATTTAAATATTCCTCAATTTTATCTAATGAAATTTCTTGTTTTTCATATAAATGTGAAAAAAAATTATAAAATGCTTTTTTGATTCTTTTATTATCGACTAAATCTTCATTATTTTCCCTGATTTTAATAATCATTTTCTTCTCCCTATCTTTCCTTATTTTATAAGCCAGCCATTTTCCTGGTTTATTAGCAAATTCAAAGTGTCTTTGTTTTGCATATCTTAATTTCATTTCTATTTCCTTTGTTGTCAGCAGCGAAATTTGTTGCTGTAATAATTTAATTTGATATAATAAATTATCATCTGAGGGTTTTTTCTGCAATTCTCTTTCCTTTAATTTAATCTGATTCATCATTGTTTGTAATTTTTGTTGATATTGTTTTTTAATCATTTGATTTAAAGATATAAAATGTCCCCTCATTACTGCCTTACTAGCATCCCAAACTGTTCTAATGTCCACTTCATTATTCAAATTTATTTCAAAAAATTCCTTTAATTTCTTTTTACACTCTTCTACTATTTCCTCTTTTTTAAAGATATTTTCATTCAATCTCCATTTAATATTTCTGGAATTTTCCTTAATTATTATATTTACTGGATTGTGATCTGAAAAGGTTTTTGGTAAAATTTCAGCTTTAGAGATTTTATTTGCTAAATCCTTTGAAATCCAGATCATGTCTAATCTTGAAAAAGATTTAAATCTTTCTGAATAGAATGTATAATCCTTCACTAATCCATTTTTATGTCTCCAGAAATTACCAGTGTTAAATTTTCCATTAATTCAAAAAATGATTTTGGGAGTTTCCCTTGCTTATTTTTAATTTGTTTTTCTGATTTCCTAACAATGGTACTGTAACCTCATTCCAATCCCCCATCAATATCCAGCTTGTGTATGTATACATTGATAATTCCTCCATTAGTTTCACATAGAAGTTATTTCTATTTTCATGTGGGGCATATACACCTACTACAATCGTTTTGATCCCTTGTATTTCTAAGTCAATCCCTATATATCTTCCTTGTTCATCCGAAAATAATAAATTTGGCTTCAAATAAGGTTTCACATATAATACAATTCCATTTATTTTCTTATCATTAGCTGTTACAAATTCTTTTCCTAAATTTTTGTTCACTAAATATTTTACCTCTTTTTTTAATATGCGTTTCTTGCAAACAAATAACATCATGATTTAATTTTTTTAAATAATGAAAAAAAAATTCCTTTTTTGTGGAGCGTTAGCTCCATTTATATTCCAAGTTGTATATTTCATTACCATCACACCAGTAGCTTCTCGTATTCCTTAGAATTTGTAGCTAACTCCTCTCTCTGTATCTTTTTCTCTTTTGTCTTATTTTGTTCTAGTTCCTTTCTGTGTCTTTCCAGGAAGTCTTTTATTTTATGTATTGAATTTAATTTGTACCTTCTTTCTTGAAAAGTAAAACTCACCCCCTCTAATTTTTCCCAATGGAATGAAATATTATTTCTTTCCAATATCTCTGTCAGACCAGCATAGTCTTTTCTTTTTCTCAATATTCTTATAGGTATCTCCTTAAGTACAATTATATCTTTCCCATTAATTCTAATCCTATTTTCAAAATGTGCCTGCAAGATCATATCTTTTGTTTTTCTCCTGGAAAATTCAATTAGAACATCTCTAGGTTTTTGATGGATATGTGCATATTTTGAATTATGCGGAACATCATTTCTATCTCTTCTGCCATTCTATCCTCTTCCCAGTTTATTAAGTTTGCTAATGTTTGTATTATTGTTTCTTCCATTTCTTCCTCCTTCTCCTCTGGTATGCCTCTAAATCTTAAGCTATACTGTTTATCTCTTAATTCTAACAATGCTATTCTATCTAGTTCATCTTCTCTTACTATTTCTAATTCTTTCACCCTTTCAGTCACTTTTTAAATTTCTCCCTCCATTTTCTCATTCATCTTTCTAATTTTTGTTCCAATTTCTTTTCAAAGTCCTCAAAACTTTTTTCCAACATTAGATTCACATTTTGAAGAATTGTCTGGGAAGTCTTCAAAAAAAATTCTTCGAACATAGCACGTACTCCATCGTTTTCTCCTGACCCCAAACCTCTTCTATTTTGCTTTCTAGTACTCATGTTCCCTTAAGTTCATACAATATTTAAGTCAAGTTTTTATGTTTTGTATATCCACCACGATGTAAGGAAAAAGTCAAATCAAGTCACTAGAAAATGGCTCCTTTATATTAATAAATAAGTCCAGTCCCTGTTTATTGTAGTAGTCCTTTAAATCCCTTCGTAATTCTAGAAAATGTCTCAAAATAATGAAACTCACCAAGAGCCTCTGTATCTCTATATCTATGATTAGCTTTTTCTCCTCTTTAGTTCTGTAAATGATTCATTAAGGAGGTGAGGTGGTCGATGGTATTGTCTTGTAAATCAAGATGTTCAGTCGCAGCTCCTACAGCTCGAAACTAGCGCTTCCCAGCTGATTGCCTGCTTCACTAAAAACGTGAGCCGACTGCTCTCTTCAAAAATCAGCTGTCTGGAAGACACGTTAGCCTTTCATTCACTTCTTCTTCACCCAAAGTTGCTTTTCGCCCCTTTTAATTATCTGGAGTGACTTTTAACACTGTGCTGAGCGTTTTAGCTGGCAGAGCTCCACTAAAACTCAGTCCGTCGCCATTTTCTCCTCACCGGAAACCCAAATCAGCAAAATTTGAGATGCTCAACCACAAGTCATCCAAGTAATATAGTAATTTCATCAAACTAACATAATTTGAGTAGAATAATGTATGAGTCCTAATTAGTGAATTCACAAAAGTTTACTAACATATCTAGGACAATTATTACCTTGAGGTATTAATCAGTGGCTTAGTTTGCAAAATATGACATCTTAAGGTAGCTTGTTTAGTTTTTGCTTATTATAATGCATGAACCCACTGTGGATTATAAAACATGGTTGACGATTCCTTTCCAGTCTGGTACCCTCCAGATATGTTAGGCTGCAACTCCCATCAGCCAGCATAACAAATATCTTGGTTGATGGGATTTTTAATCCAACACACTTGGCACCAAGATATTGAAGGTTTGCTTATGGTTTAATGTTCCGTGTGAACCTACTCAATTATGGTTTATTTAACAAACTGTGATTAAACAATGACATATGTCTATCTAGTCACTGTTAAGTGTTAGCTGTTTCCACTCTCTTGGCCTCACTCCATGAGAAAATGGACCATGTTTTCCATGCTCATGTCTATGTCTGTTTCACTGAACTAATACCATTGATGGGATTTTCAAGCCCAAGCAAGTCTGGATTAATTAACAAAGGCTTTGTTTTGTTTTGTTTTGTTTTGTTTTGTTTTGTTTTGTTTTGTTTTGTTTTGTTTTGTTTTGTTTTGATCAGAGTGGATACATACTGCCTATGCTATATCTTGTACCCTAAAACCTCACTGACCCCAAACAAAGGGATGTCAGAATTGAGAAAACCATAACATTTATGCAAGTACCAAAAATGTGGAAGGGAAAAAAAAACAGTATAAGCAAAACTGCTCAGTGAAAAATATGTCCTTGGTGGCCATTGAATGCTGACTGTGGAAGAATGAAATTGAGAATCAGGGGTGATAGAAAATGGAATTGAATGTCCTGGAAAAAAGGCATGGCTGGAAACGTGAGCAGAGCATTCCAGTGAGTGCTGGTAACTAGAAGGAGCCTGCGTCTTGCCTTCAGATGACACTTAACCACAGGAAGACACCCTTGTACAGTTTCTTTGCTACTTAACCACTGTATAGGTAAGTGGGACAAACATAGTCCAAGTTCACACATAGTCATAACTGAAAAGTTTCAGCTCAGCATTCCCTAATTCAACTCCCATGGCTCCTTTGTGTTTCCTTCTGAGCTAGCAGGTAGTATTGTCCTGGAGAAAGACTGAATAGATTCTTTATCTACAGTAGGTGACACTTGTAATATGACTTTCTCTCTTTCCGCTTGTATTTTTCACTCCTAGCAGCCACATTGGGAGATGAAGAAAAAGGGGCATATGAGGTTGGGGTGGGGACCATAGAGACTCCCATCAGCCATACTTATATTAGCAATGATGACAATCCTGAGTGAGTAGTCACTTTTCGTTTGTCCCCCCTACCCTAAACCAGAATATGGTAGCTTCCCTACCACTGTTGGAATGTTATCATGAATTACTGTATTTGGTCATCCATAGTCATGTGCTGCTGGCACGAAAGTATGGTTAACTTGGGCAAAACCAAGATGGTGACCACAAGCAGACGCCGTTTGCCACTCTAAGGGGGTGAGTTTGAGATCGCCCGAACTGCAGCCCCAGCCTTTGTTTGTGGGTTGAGGTTTTTACGGGGGCTGAAGATAACAATTTGAGCCCAATTTGGGAGGTGGCGAAATCCCCCTCCCCCTGGACAGAGTGGTAGGAAGTGGTGGGCCCTGTTGCAGCAGCCTCTTACTGGAGCCAGAGTGGGAGCCATTCCTCCCTCCCCTCCTGTCCTTGCCTCCACCGGAGCCTCCAGTTGAAGTGGGGGTGGTAGCGTTTCCACGGCTTTGTGACTTTGAGGCTCTGGGGCACCTGGTGGCAGGTGAAGCAGCAAGCAGCCTGGCAGCAAGCAGCAAGTAGCCTGGCAGCTGGCAGCTGGCAGCAAGCAACCTGGTGGCTGGCAGCAAGCAGCAAGCAACCTGGCGGCTGGCGAAGCAGCAAACCCAGGATGCTAGTCCGGCCTTGGCGAGGAAGCAGAACCAGGCGTTGCGGCGGACCTTGGAGGCCGGAAGAATCTAGCAGTGGTGGTTCGACCAGCTAGCCAGGGGTGTTGGGCCGGCCTTGGCAATGGGACTTGGGTGCAAGACAACGGACAAGAGGCTGGAAACTGAGAACACGGCGGACTGGGGGCTTGAGGCACTGATGAATTGCAGCACGACAAAGCAAGCCGGGCAGTCTCTGAGCAGGAGGACCGGTATCGTGCCACAAGAACTTGGAAGGTAGATTTGGTGGAGACTTAAAGATGGGACTTTAGGGGAGTGGCGGTCTGTGTGGCACAGTGGACTTTGGAGTTCTGTTAGGGCACTCAGATGTGGGCACAGCCTAAGGCTTCTAATATTGCTTTGGCCAATTTTAGAACAACTGGATTTGAGAACATCGAGATAAGAGACTATAGCAAATTAACTCACCATCCCTTCCTAACCGTCCCAAGATATAATTAGGCTATTAGGGATCCCTAAATGGTGAATGGTGGGCCCCCTCAGGTGTGAGAGACGTGAGAGGGTGCCCAGGTTTGGATGGGTAGTGTGAGAACACTCACCTCCTGAGTGAGAGGCAGGAGGTGAGGAGTAGTGGTTGGGTTGCCCCCCTGCTGACTAGTGAGAGAAGCCGAGGGGGGGCACAGTCTGTGAGTGTGTGTGGTGGTTGGGCTCTACTAGTGCCGAGAGCGTGAGCTGGTGCACTGGGGGGGCCCACCATCGCCCTGTGATTGAGTTGAAGTGTGGTTGTGTGAACAAATGGAGGGGTCCCTATCCTTAACCAGTGATCTCAGGAGTCCAGGAGTGGGGGCTAATGGATCTCGAGATTCGGGGGGGTTGTAGGGCGGGGCAGGTGATTGAGGTGGTGATGTGTAAGGGATGATATGATGGGAGCCAGAGGGCGGGTCATCATAGAAGAAGACGCCCCCGGTGCTTGTTACCTGTGGTGTGTTCTGGCCCTCTGCGCTCAAAACCTGGTCCTGGACAGCAGACTCATGGTTGTCCTGACTTCCGGCTGCTGCTCTGTAATGCCAGGTCAATAAACAACAAGGCCCCCCTCATATGTGACTTGATCACAGAAGAGGGGGCAGACCTGTCATGTATTACTGAAACCTGGCTGGGCATGGAAGGGGGTGTTGCTCTTTTGGAGTTATGCCCAATATTTCCAATTCTTATATCTTGAAGATAGTTTCCAGGCCAATTATCTATGTGCCCCATGTGGAAAACTAGTATGTGGCCAAGAAAAACAAACAAACACCCAAATGGACTAATATTTGGAATCTAGTTGTATAACCGTATTTTGTTTAATTGCAGTATCTCAACTTAAAAAAAAAATGCAAGACTGAGAGTATACATTCTAGAAGAATTACAGATACTGTTGGCAACAAGAATTTATGTTCTAAGTCAGTAGCAATTACAGGGATCTGTGAGGTGGAAAGCAAGAGGGTGTAAATGATGAAATGTGTGTTGCTATATTGCAACACAAACCATGTGACTTAACGTACTTGTGTCCAATTTCAAGTATGAATGCCTGGGGTTTACATCATGATATTGTTTTGTTACTTTTTTCACCAGTGTGGTTTGTATCTGACATATATAGCATTTATATTTTCACAGTGAATTTTTGTACTAGGAGCAAGCAGCAGTATCCATGGGGCGGGGGAGGGGAACAGGGGTCAGACTGATGAAAGCAGCCCTGCTTTCACAATGCAAGCCGTGCCCCTTTTCTACATGCATTGTGACACTGAACACACAGAAGCGGGAGAGCTTGCAGTGCTACACTACTTTGTCATTCTGATGAAAGCAGCAAGATATTGTGGACACTACTAGAAGCAGGATTTCATACGGTTACTGAACCCAGTGCTTCGATTCTGCAAACCTCGGCAGTCGTTCCAAAGGGATCTAATGACAAATTCTTAATTTGTTTACTGAATTTCTACTTCACTACTTTGTTTCTTGAACAGTCAAGGCGGCTGGCAGTGATTAAAAAAATACAAAATGTAAACAAAACAACATCAAAACCATTAAAATAAGGATTAAAATTAAACATTACACTACATTAACAAACACTTGGCAGAATATATACATTTTTATCATCCTAAATATTAAGAGAGCGGGGCCAAATGTATCTCCCTAGGGAATGCATTTCACAGCCTAGAAGCTATGCAGGAGAACTCAAGCTTCTGGTGATGAGGGAGCTTCAAATGCACCCTCCTGATGGTCTAAATCAGCGATTCTCAAACATGTTGGTCTCAGGACCCCCTTGCATTCTTAAAAATGATTGAGGACCCCCAAAGAGCTCTGACTTATGTGGGCTATATCTATCGATATTTATTAGAAATTTTAAAATACATATTTATTTGACTTTGCAGACCCTCTGAAAGGATCTCGAGGACCCGCAGGGATCCCTGGACCACACTTTGAGAACTGCAGGTCTAAATAGTCAGAGAGCTTCAAAGCAGAAGAGGTGATTCCTCTGATAGTTAGATTTGGGCCCTAAGACTTTAAAAGCTTTAAAGATAAATATTAATATCTTGTATTGTGCCCAGAAGGCAACCAGTAACTGGTTGTAATGGTATGTAGGAAAGATCTTGGGAGACTGGGCAAAGAGATGCTGCCAAAGGAACAGTCAGATAAGAGAGGGCATAGTCTGCATCTGGGTAATGGGCAGGACAAGAGGCTCAGGAGAGACCCTCCCTGGTTTCTCAGGCTGTAAAGGAGATGGCGGGAGAATTGTACTTTCCGACTTGCAAGATTCTGTCAATGTAGCTTTCAATAAAGTAGCTCATCTGGTTGTGATTCCTATCTGATTTTCCCTGTGAGGCGGAGAGAATCTTGCAAGTCGGAAAGTACAATTCTACCCACCCCTCCACCCCGTGATCCCTGTATCTTGTAAATATGACGACTTTGGATCCGTATTTCACAATCATATATTTAATCTTAATTGTTCAAGCTGTTCTGTGAGTAACATTCTTGTGGCACTTTTAGTACACAGGTATGCCAACTTCCTCTCCACAAACTGAGCCAGTTATGCCAGGGTTCACAAGATTGCCTAGAGACCTCTTCATCTCCTGACTTTCTGCCATCCAGATGCATAGTTGATCACATTATATTAACCAGGAGCTTGTGAACTAGGAGGTTGTATCTTTATCCCTGTTGGAGCTCTAGTGGAAACAGTCTTTTCCCCACTTGCACCTAAGTATGACTGCAAACATATCCTGGCAACATCTTTTTTCTTTTGCCATGTCCCCATGATGTTGCCTTCATTGTCCCCAGATCATGACCTAAATCTTCATTAGCTACTCTGCAGTATAGCATTTTCCCACTTATCCTGGCACTACCAAGGACAGTCACAGGTTATTTGACCTTGGCATCCATTACCTTAGAGCAGTGTTTCTCAACCTCGGCACCTTTAAGCTGCATGCTGGGGAATTCTGGGAGTTGAAGTCCACACATCTTAAAGGTGCCAAGGTTGAGAAACACTGCCTTGGAGGGACATCACATAACTGCAGTGACCAGGAGCAACAGCAGAAGAGGGATTGAAATGGGAATTTCACACCAATATAATTTTCTACTCACCAAAGAGAGGTGGAGAGCACTTCAACTCATCCATGGGGAAAGGCCCACAGGGTAGGGGGGAAAAAGCAGTTCCTTTGTTTTGGAAAAGAGGGAAATTAAGAAAGCCCTGGGTTCCTACCCACTAAGACATGGATGGGAAGCCTGTTGACAGATATTGCTGAACTATAGCTGCTAGCATTCCTGGCACAGGCCATGGAAACCATGGAAAACTGAGTTGTTACTGAACAGCATTAGGGAATTTGTGAAGCAAGGTGATGGCCGCCTTGTTGAAAACAGTAAGTCTTCTGTGTCTTTAAATGTTACATAACAGGAGCTGGACCTGCCTCTCTCCCTACCCCCAAGTCCTTGCTAGACAGAATACCATTGATTTCCTAATTCTCTGCTAAGCAGCTTGAAGAAGTAGGGAGACAGACCAGCTAGAACAAAGAGTGCCCAAAGACAGGTCAAAGCTTTCATACTAGCTCCCCCACACTCACCCCCCCTTCTGGGGATTAGGGGCAATGTGACCCCCTGGAGACCAATTTGAACTCTGGGTATGCCCTGAAATGCTAAAGTCTTTATCTTAATTGAAATTAAGTAGTTAGGTGGAACTGTTTTCCTGTTCCAAGTAGGAGGTTAATGGATTACAACGGGCGCCTTTATTAGTGATAACACTGTTCATTGTTAAAGCAATGGTGATAGCAGAATTCATTATTACAACAAATGCACTGTACTGTAAAGCAAATTTGTAGCAAATGGTGTGTGCCATTTGTATTTTATTATATTTGCATCCATGTTGCCTTAGAAGTAAATCTTGCTGTTCAGTGAGGCTTGCTCTCTAGAATATATAGCTAGGTTAGCAATATTTTTTTAATCTGTTCAATCGTGTCCAATTCTCAGAGCCTGCCTGGACAAGTCCCTGCAGTTTTCTTGGCAAGTTTTTCAGAAGTGGTTTGCCATTGCCTCTTTCCTAGGGCTGAGATAGAGTGTCTGGCCCAGGGTCACCCAGCTGGCTTTGTGCCCAATGCAGGACTCCCGTCTCCCGGTTTCTAGCCTGATGCCTTAACTGCTACACCAAACTGGCTCTCTGTGGTTGGCAATTACATTGTACATATTTCAGAAGTCCCATTGCATTTGACGGGGCTTGGTTACTTAAAGGGAAGGGTGGGGGGGATCACTTTAGGCTTGGTTTACCATCACTCGTAGAAATGACAGTAATCTCATCTTTCTTTTGCAGATTTTTCATTTTCTTAACCCTTTCTTACTTAAACGAAGGGTTACTTTGGTCCAGGGTATGGTGTAGAACCATATTACAGAAAGGGGCTATTTAGGCCCCCATCAAGTGGGCAGCATCTCCCCTGCAAAGTGTGTGGGGTCTACTCTCGTGGAGGTATCTCTTCATTCTCCGACTTAATCTCCCAGAGAAAGGGGCACAAAGAGAAGCAGGTGTGGCTGGATTTCGTCCCTCCTTCACCATCCATCTCCTCGTGGCGCGCGCGGGCGCGCCCCGCGCGGCTGAGGGCAGATGGGGTCGAGCTCTCCCGCCGCGGCGCGGCGAACGGGGGAGCTCCCGCCGGGCCCCCTGGGTGGCGGCAGCAGCTTCCTCGCTTGCACTTCCTGCTCTGCCCGCAGTGCCTACTGCAGCACCAGCGGTAGTTTAGGCGCCAGCGCCTCTGGCTCCTCTTTCTGGTGTCTGAGCTTGGCTCTCCAGCAGCCGCAGCTCCGGCCCCCTTCGCCTCAGCTACTCACTCCCTGCCGCTCCTACTGAGAGGGCGGGGAGGGTTTGAAAGGCGCCCGCCGGGGGACGAAATCCAAGGCTATTTCCTCCTCGCCTTCGCCCGTCTGAGCAGAAGGGGTGGCCTGTGAGCCAGCCAGCCTGCCTGCCAGCCAGCCAGCCTGCCTGCCAGCCAGCCAGCCAGCCAGCCAGCCAGCCAGCCAGCCAGCCATCCTAAGAGCGAGGAGGGCCTTGGAGCGGAGGAAGGGAGGCTGAGGGGGGCGAGGAAGGTAAGCGCCTCTCATTGCAGCCGGCTCCCTTGTCTGCCCCCCACCCCGGACGTCACGTCTTTCTGTGCTGCTCCGCTTTTTGAACCTCTTCAGGTTTGCCCTCAGAAGATTCTCCATCTCCTTATCCCTGCCCCCCCCCCCCGCCCTTCTGCCCTTTCGGGCACTCGGCGTCTGCCTTCCTAGGCAGTCAGTCCTTCTGGAAAACTTGTTCCTAGGGGAATGCTGTTATTTCCCTTTGGGTCATGGAATCGAGTTTGGACTGGTACCTTGAGGACAAAGTGCTGGGGAAGGAAAATCCCTCTGGTTGCAATTCGTCACGGGAACAGGGTGGAAGTGGGGCAAAGCTCTTGCACTTATTTCGAAAAAGCACCCCCAAAGTAGGGTTATTTAGAGTCTCCCCATTTCAGTATTTTGGTTTATCCTATCTGTAGCTTTCCCCTCCAGGGTCTGTGTTCTAACTATACAGGAGTATTTTAGCAATAGCGTGTGGCGGGAAAAGCATCTCTACAGATTTTCTCCAATACTCTGCTTTGAAATCTGTTTAAAGCACTGAAGTTCAAATAAATACCTGGTAACATTATGGCTTAAGACAATTTGGTCCAGATATTTGCCTTGAATAAGTAAGCAGAAACTTACTTGAGGGTGGGATTTGATTGGTTGGGGGAAATGTAACTTGAGATAGTTGGGCAATTAAATGTGCTCTGTTGTGGTTAATACAGAAGGAGATCAGTCTGGTATTACTTATATTGAACACCCCACCTCCCCCCAGAACCCCTTCCCATACATCAGAATAACCTCTCTTAACTCTGATGAGCATTTGTTTATGTTTGAAATATTTGGTACCCATTAATCCAGGCCCATTTAAGCTACAGTAATTTGAATTTGAAAAAATTGTGGAAGCAATTTGACAAAAAAGATACTAGTATCTTAATTTCAGAAATTGCTTTGTTTGATGATCTGCATTGTTTTTATCTAGTTTCTGAGGGTCATGAAATTTGTTCTTACTTATATGTCTTTGGGCTTATAAAGATATTAAAATGTATTATTAGTTATTAAAATGGATTTTTGATACATTTGATTTACTCCCTCTCCGGAATCACATTTCCACTGTGAGTGTAATATTCAATTTATGGGTAACTGTTCTTCACAAAAATCAAACTTTTGATTTATCATCTGAACGTACTTTGCAAATAGGAAAATTCAACCATATTCACTGCAAACTTTTATTTGGTTTATTTTTTAAACTGTTGGAAGTCTTTTTAACAATTTGTCATATGAACTAGTGAGATGAATTAGGATCTGTGTTTATACTGAAAGGTAAAGGTAAAGGTAAAGGTAAAGGTTTCCCTTGACATAAAGTCCAGTCGTGTCCGACTCTAGGGGGCGGTGCTCATCTCCGTTTCTAAGCCTTAGAGCCGGCGTTGTCATAGACACTTCTGGGTCATGTGGCCAGCATGACGACTCGGAACGCCGTTACCTTCCCGCCGAAGCGGTACCTATTGATCTACTCACATTTGCATGTTTTCGAACTGCTAGGTGAGCAGGAGCTGGGACGAGCAACGGGAGCTCACCCCGCCGCGCGGTTTCGAACCGCCGACCTTCCGATCGGCAGCTCAGCGGTTTAACCCGCAGCGCCACCGCGTCCCTGTTTATACTGAACAAACATAAATTTCAAGGCAAAGACTTAAAGAATTACTAAGAAAAATAAATCTGGGAGAAAAACAGGAGCAAAAAAAAATGAGTATACATATATCATTGAAATACAAATATTTTAAATATCTATTTCAATATTTCCATCTAGATTATTGGTTAGGAAAAATATTAATATAGCAAAGAAATTGTGACCAGATTTGATTAACTGTAGCCTTTATTGTAGATTTTTAAAAGGCAAAATAATTTCCCATTTCTAAGTGTCAGAGTTCCAATGAAATGTCTTTTTTTGTTTTCTAGTATTATGTGATAACAAAACTGGCAGCTAACAGAAAATTGAATCAGTTTCTTACAGTGCTTCAGTTTCTAAGCCTTAGGAACTATGGATGATGAATTAAAAGCCTCATTCATTGTTATAGAAGAAATTTTTCCAGTTTCTTAAAATATTTTAAACTAAAAGTACTGTAGTAAATGAGCATTACCATTAAAGATGGTAAAATGTACCAACTTGTGGGCAAGCCCACAAACACCATTTAGAAGAGTTAGAATTTATATAGGATAATGGTAGTGAAGTGTAGTGCCATCTATGGATTATTTTCATGATTAATTCTTGATGAGCTGCTGAAATAGATCTAAAAGGAATTTTATGACACACAGCATTCTAGTATGATTCATCATGCTCTAATTGGAAATCGCCCTCCCAGACTTTTAAAAGAACCAGTGTGGTTAGTATAAGAATTTTATATAATATTTGTCCTAACAACCAGGAAACACACTGAGACAAGGAACTGGTCTCTAATATTTATTGCTAGTACTCAACAGGAATCCTAACAAACTGAAGAAGCGTGGGAAAACCCAGACATATAACCCCCAAGGGTTAAGGCGGTCCCGATCTGTGTCTCTTTGAATGGCTGAACAATTCCTCAGTGCTACGCATGCGCTTGACAGTCTGGATGGGAGCCCCCTGCTCGCCATCCTTACTCATGACAATATTGTCGACATGATTTTAAATGTAGATGTTGTAAAAATAGTTCCATGTCAGAGAGCAGAAGACATAACATTTCCAGTATACGTTTCCTGTTCTCAGATAGAATCCACAACCACCAATGAGGCATGGCACCTGGTGTCATGTTCACTGTTCCGATGTTTCTGCATCGTAATGGTTCGCTTGCCATGGTGCTGATACGTGTTCTGGCTGGGAGGGTGCTGCTGCGAGCCTTGTACTAAAAACGTGTTGATCTGTGCGAGAAGGAATGTGTTTAGACTATCTCTGAAATGTCAAGGTCTCTTTGCCCATTGAGCAGCAGAGCTTGTTAGGAGCATCTGGGAATGTGGGGTGAACTGTATGTGAGGGAGGGGCTGGGCTGCTGTTTGTAAGATGCTATTTAGTTTGAGTTTAGGCGCACTTTTCTCATTCTCAGCTTTTTACCTGTTTGCACCCTTTTCTAAATAAACTCAGAACCTGAATTGACATTTTGAGTCTGAGCGTTTTATTGGAATTAAGGCAACCATCACATAAAGCTGAGAATCTTTTTCAAACCAACCTCACTGCTCTTTACCGGAAAATTTTCTTGTGAAAGAGGATCCAGCGATGGCTGAAGGGGGAGAGGATCTTACAGAGCTCGAAGAATGGGCGGAACAAGCTCCAGAGTCGACGTCCACGAGCAGGGACCCGAGCCCTGTCCCCGCCCGAGCAACCTCTCAGTCGGGGGATTCCTATTCTACAGCAGGATCAAAGAAACCCCCGCAGGACGATGGAGCGGGACAGGAGCAATTTCTATGGGATGCGCTGGTGGACCCTCAGCCTGGGCCATCCCACTCAGCATGGAAGCTCCGCTGGCCAGACAGTCTGCTGGGAGTGGGACCTGAGGTGTCAAGGAGTCCTCCGCAGGAGGGACCGGGACTGGAGGACTCCGCCACGCCGGACCGAATTAGGGTCCTGGAATCCAAGATCGAATCCATGGAACATGTCTTGCGCTCCATGTTGGCTGCATTTGGGGATCTTGTTAGAATCGTCAAAGGTCCCGGGGCGATGCGGCCACCCAGCCTCCCGCCTTCCTCACTGGCTCAGGGAGGGAGCACCCCACCACGGGGCTTGTCAGCGGGTCCGTGGGGATCTACTCCCATAGGGGTGGCTCCGAGGCAGCCATCCAGTGGGGTTCAACAGATTGGGGGAACCCCCCAGGACTTCCCGGTGAAGTTTGATGGTGACCCCGCTAACCTGTCCTTCTTCCTCACCAATGCCGCCAGCTTCATGAGATGGCATGGCCACCTCTTCCCTTCAGAGGAAGAGAAGATAGTGGTGGTGGCCACGAAATTGAAAGGCATTGCTGTGGACTGGTTTGTCCAGCTGTCGGAAATTGGGCTCCAGCCCTGGCCTCATTCGATGCCTTTTTGGCTGCCTTAAAGTGCTACTTTGAAGATCCCTTGGCTAAAGAAAGAGCTAAGGACGCGCTTAAAGCACTGGTGCAAGGGCAAAAGCCTGTTGCTGACTATGCACTGGAATTCAAAGTTTTGGCAGGCAAAGTTCCCGAATGGTCTGAGGCCACCTTAATTGATCGCCTTAAGGATGGCCTCAATCGTGAAGTCTTGCGTTGGGCTCTTGGGCGAGATGATCCCAACTCATTACATGATTGGATCTGCCTCGTTGGTAAAGCAGAACATGCCCAGCGCACCTTCATGATGGCCACAAGAGAGGACAAGCCTGTCACCTCTGGCCGTGCTCCGGGGCTGGCGTCTACCTCGCAGTGGGATACGGAGAAGCAGCGCCGATTTGTCTGGGGGCAATGCATCACCTGTGGGAAGCCAGGTCACCGAGCTGTTGACTGCCCCAAAGCTAAGGCGGCAGAACGTCCCACGAAAGTGCTTCAGAAGCCAACCAAGAAAGCCGTCAACCCTGCTCATTGGGTGACAGAAGTGCTGGGCACTGCGGACGACGAAGATGTCTACACCCCAGGAGAAGAATTAGATGCATTGGAGCAGTTGGCGGGAAACGCTTTCCACCTGACTTAACCGGCGCCGCGGGGCAGGTGGTACAATCCGGGCGCAACTCTAACGGGGTGAGTGCTGATTGCCCTATTCTTGCTGTCAAAGTTGACTTGGGCTTTCAGGAGAAATCTATTGAAGTCTGGGCTTTACTGGACTCCGGATGTTCTAGGTGTTTGATCCATCCTGATTTAGTCAAGGCATTGGATTTACCCTGCTTCCCCCTCCCAAAGCCGCTGCTTTTTCAGCAGCTTGATGGCTCTACTGCAGGGGGGGGGGGCGGCAACCCACTTCACGGGTGAAGTTGCATTGTGCATGGGGTCCCACTTCGAACTTATCCAGTTCATAGTGACCCCTGTGGGGAATCCTCTGGTGGTGTTAAGGATCCCATGGTTCACTTCCCATAACCCCTACATCAATTGGCGCTCCCGCTCCATTACCTTTGAGGATGGCTTCTATCAAGCTCCTCTGCTGGGACGTGCCATGCCTCCAATGGCTGGGCAAGCAGAGATTGTGGCTTCCCCCCCTCCCCTGTCCCCCTTGGAAGGTCTTCCAGCCACGTACTCAGACTTTGCTGATGTCTTTGGGGAAGAGGAGGCTGACCAGTTACCCCCCCCCCCCCCACCACAAAGCTGACTGTTCCATTGAACTTCTTCCTGGCGTTCCATTGCCAAAGCCAAAGATTTACCCTATGACAAAAAAGGAACTCTCCGTGTTGTGGGAGTTCATTGACAAAAACCTCGCTTGAGGCTTCATTGAACCGGCAAATTCGCTGGTCGGGGCGCCTGTTTTGTTTCGAGAAAAGAAGGATGGCAGCCTAAGACTTTGCACGGACTGCCACGGGTTAAATTCCGCCTCCCTTTCCAACAAATACCCTCTGCCTCTCGTCAAAGACATGCTCTCACATCTGTCTACTGGCAGTCTTCTCAAAGTTGGATCTTCGTGAAGCCTACTACCGCGTTCGCATTCGGGAGGGGGATGAATGGAAAACTGCTTTTAATTGCCCACTGGGTTCTTTCTAATATAAGGTTCTCCCGTTTGGTTTGGCAGGGGCTCCTGGTGTTTTTATGCAACTGATCAATGAGGTTCTGCATGACCACTTGTTTAAAGGGGTTTTGGTGTATTTGGATGATGTTCTCATTTACACTAAATCCTTAAGAGAGCATGAACGACTTCTGAAACAAGTTCTTACCAAGCTTAGAAATGCCAAGCTTTATGCTAAGCTGTCAAAATGTGAGTTTCACAAGTCTCGCTTGGATTACCTTGGGTACAGGATTTCAGCTCAGGGCATTGAAATGGATCCTGTCAAAATTCAAGCAATGCTTTCTTGGGAACGCCCCAGAACCCGGCGCCAGCTTCAAAGTTTCCTGGGATTTGCCAATTTTTACAGATCCTTTGTCAGGGGGTTTGCTGAAATTGCTCTGCCCCTCACTGATTTGTTACGGACTAAAGGGGTGGGGGAGACCCGCAAGGTTAAGAACCCAGGGGCCGTGCTCAAT
Organism: Candoia aspera; assembly: GCF_035149785.1. Taxonomy (NCBI): domain Eukaryota; kingdom Metazoa; phylum Chordata; class Lepidosauria; order Squamata; family Candoiidae; genus Candoia; species Candoia aspera. The sequence continues at coordinate 202,111,794 of NC_086154.1, read as the reverse complement.
TGGACTCCTGCATGTCAGGCTGCTTTTGATCAGCTTAAAGTTCTTTTTACTGAGGAGCCCATCCTCTCCCACCCCAACCCAGACCTTCCCTTTGTCGTTCAGGTTGACGCTTCTGACTTCTCAATTGGGGCTGTTTTATTGCAGAAAGATTCTGCTGGGGTTTTGAAACCCTGTGCTTATCTCTCCCATAAATTTTCGGAGACGGAAAGGCGTTGGCATGTTTGGGAAAAGGAGGCTTTTGCAGTAAAAGCTGCCTTGGAGGCTTGGCGACATCTTTTGGAAGGGGCTTCTTCCCCATTTGAGGTTTGGACGGATCACTGCAACCTCGAGGCGCTCCGCGCCCCAAGGCGCCTCACCCTAAGCAGATTAGGTGGGCTCAATTTTTCAGCCGTTTTAATTTCCAACTCAAATTTCTTCCTGGAAAGAAGAATTTTATGGCTGACGCTCTTTCCTGGTTGCCTCAGGATGAGAGCCCAGTCTCCGATGTCATTGGCACTGTCCTATCGGGGCTGCAACTGGGTTTGGTGGCTGTCACCCGCAGCCGCGCACGGGGCCAGCCGCCACCTCCTGCCTCGCAGGTTCACAAACCACCTGCTTTGTCCCCTTCATTACGCTCTGCTTTTGTTTCGGTGCTGCAATCTGATCCATGGTTTCTGGCTAACCCTGACAAGGTGTCCATTGAGCACGACCTTGCTTGGGTCAAGGGGCGGTTGTATGTACCTGACTCGCAGAGTTCCACTGTACTGACACATTCTCATGACAGCAAGCTGGCTGGTCATTTCGGTTTTCTGAAGTTCCTCCATCTCACCCGTAGGCAATTCTGGTGGCCTACTCTCCGTAAGGATGTTAAAGCTTATGTAGCTTCTTGTCCTGTCTGTGCTATGTCCAAACGGGCTGTGGGTAAGCCCCAGGGGCTGCTACAGCCGGTGGCTGACCCTGCACACCCTTGGGATGTGATTTCCATGGATTTCATTGTGGACCTACCCTCCAGTCAAAAGAAAACTGTCATTTGGGTGGTTAAGGACTACTTTTCTAAACCGGCACATTTTGTGCCCTGCGCTGCTATTCCCTCGGCTCAACAACTGGCAAAACTCTTTTTGGTACACGTGTACCGCCCACACGGATGCCCCTCCCGTTTGGTGACCGATAGGGGCACACAATTTACCTCCAAGTTTTGGTGGGCTTTTTTGAAACTGATTGGCACTGAACAGGCATTGTCTACCGCGTGGCACCCCCAGACTGACGGATCCACTGAGGTCCTTAATGCCACTTTGGAGCAATTCCTCCATTCTTACATAAACTATCATCAAGATGATTGGGTTGACTTGCTTCCGTTCGCTGAGGTGGCTTACAACAATGCTGTCCACCAAAGCACGGGTCAAACCCCATTCCGCATTGTTTCTGGTAGGGATTTTGTTCCCATACCTGAATTTCCCCAGCCACCTGCTCCGGCTGTTGCCGCCTGTGATTGGGGCTCCCGGCTGGCTGATTCCTGGCCAGTCATTCACACGGCTCTTTGAGAGGCACAGGAAACTTACAAAAAACATGCGGATCGACACCGCCGCCACCAGCCGGCTTTTCAAGTAGGGGATTTAGTCTATCTTTCTACTAGATTTATAAAGTCCCCTCAGCCCTCTAAGAAATTGTCTCCTAAGTTCATTGGTCCTTTCCCAATTACTGCAGTCATTAATCCTGTCACTGTTCGTTTGGACTTGCCTCATAATTTGAAGCGTTTGCATCCTGTTTTTCACTGCAGTTTGCTCAAGCCTGCTCACAATTCATCCCGCTGTAATGATTGCCTAATCCCAAATACTCAGTCTCACAAGCTCGGGCTTAAAGATAACTGATTTATTAAAGGAATAGTATGCAAATACAGAGAAAGCTGAGAATGAGCAAAAGCGCGCCAAATACAAACTTAAAAGCCTTGCTTGTGAGCAGGTCCCGCCCCGTCGCCCGTCAGGACGCTCCCTCTCCCAGGTGCTAGAAGCCGTTAGACGCGCCTGGGAAAGTAACCTTGAACAGGAGCGCAAACCCAAACATGCATTCCAAGCCCTCAAAACAATGGAGGGCGAAGGAATGGAAAAACCCCGGGTGAAGGAACACGGAACAGAAAAAGACATGTGAAACGTTACAATGTTAACCAGACATTAGAACGAGAACATGACATATTGCCCCCCCAAAAGAAACTAGGGAGATGGTTTGTCAGGATAGGCAGAGTGAAATTGGGCTACGAGACGAGGAGAATGTACGTCTGGAGCAGCAACCCATTCAGGATGAGGGAAATGTTTCCAGCGGACGAGGTACTGTAAAGCGGAGCGCTGGCGTCTGGAGTCGAGGATAGATGCCACCTCGAAGTGTTGCTGGTTGTCAATCATGAGGGGAGGTGGAGGAATGGGTTGCGGATGCCAACGGTCCGACGACAGGCAGGGTTTGAGTAAACTACAATGGAAAACAGGATGTAAACGTTTAAGGTTGTGAGGCAAATCAAGTTTAAACGTAACAGGGTTGAGCTGAGCAACAATTGGAAAAGGACCCACAAATTTAGGACCAAGTTTCTTAGAGGGTTGTGGGGACTTGATAAACTTAGTTGATAAATAGACTTTATCCCCGACAGCAAAGGATGGTTCTGGGGAACGCTTCGCATCGGCATGGCGTTTATAGGTAGCCTGGGCATGGCGGAGAGCGAGTAGAATATTAGACCATGAGTCTTTGAGAGAGTCTGCCCAGTCAGCAAGGGTGGCTGGTAGCGGTTGAGGATGAGGAAGTTCAGGAATCGGAACAAATTCACGTCCAAAAACTGTTTTAAAGGGAACTTGACCAGTGGTTTGATGAATGGCATTGTTGTAAGCAACCTCAGCAAATGGGAGTAAATCGACCCAATTGTCTTGTTGGTAGTTAACAAAAGCTCTGAGGTATTGTTCCAATGTAGAATTAACCGCCTCTGTAGATCCGTCCGTTTCCGGATGCCAGGAGGTGGAAAGCGACTGTTTTGTACCCAGAAGTTTTAAAAATGCCCGCCAAAATTGTGACGTAAATTGTGTGCCTCTGTCACTCACCAAACGGGCGGGGATACCGTGGAGGCGGTACACGTGGATGAGGAAGAGGCGTGCCAGCTGTTGTGCGGTGGGGATAGAAGCGCATGGGATAAAGTGGGCTTGTTTGGAAAAAAAGTCTTTGACGACCCAAATGACAGTTTTGCGTTGACTAGGGGGTAGATCAACGATAAAGTCCATGGAGATATCCTGCCAAGGGACAGATGGAGTGGCAACGGGTTGAAGGAGACCTTGGGGTTTGCCTGGTTTGCGCTTTATCGCCGCACATACAGGGCACGCAGTGACATACTCCTTCAAGTCTTTGAGTAAAGTTGGCCACCAGAATTGGCGGCGAACGAGGTGCAAAGTTTTTACGTAGCCAAAATGTCCAGCTAGCTTGTCATCGTGGCAGCGCTGGAGTATGGTTTTCCGCATTGCCTCGGGTACATAGAGACGATCGTTGCGCCAGGCAAGATCATCGGTGAAAGTTAAAATGTGTGTATTGGTTTGCAACCAAGTATCTGTTTTAAGGTGGGAAAGCAACTGTTGTTGCAAATCGGAGGGAATTGACAAGGGCGCTGGGCGGCTGGAAGGCAGAGCGGCTGGAGGCGGAGTTGATTGCGCTCGGGTCTGGCTGCGAGTCACTGCTGCCAAACTTAATTGTTTGTCGGTCCAGACGGTGCCTTGGACCGTTGGTCCTGGGCCAGCATCTTGGGGTCTGCGCGAGAGTGCATCAGCTAAAAAATTTTTCTTGCCTGGTATAAATTTAAGAGTGAAGTCAAAGCGGCTGAAAAACTCAGCCCAGCGCAGCTGTTTGGGACTGAGTTTCCGACTGGTGCTTAAAGCTTCCAGGTTTTTATGGTCAGTCCAGACTTCAAAAGGGTTTGAAGTGCCTTCCAATAGGTGTCGCCATGTCTCTAAAGCCGTTTTTACAGCAAAAGCCTCTTTTTCCCAAACATGCCATCTTCTCTCTGTTTCTGTGAACTTGCGAGAGAGGTAGGCACAGGGTTTTAAAGCGCCAGATTGGTCAGATTGTAATAGAATTGCTCCTATGGAAAAATCTGAAGCATCGACTTGTACAACGAAGGGTTTAGAGGGGTTTGGATGCTGTAAAATTGGTTCTGTGGTAAAGATTTGTTTGAGCGCTTCGAACGCTTGCTGACAGGCTGGAGTCCATTTAAGGAGTGCGCCTGGGTTCTTTGAACGTCGCGTATCCCCCTGTCCTTTAGTTTTTAACAGTTCAGTAAGGGGGAGGGCGAGTTCTGCAAAATTTTGGGCGAATGCCCGATAGAAATTAGAGAATCCAAGGAAACTTTGTAATTGTCTCCTGGTACGGGGAGGTTCCCATGCCACGATAGCTTCTACTTTTGCAGGGTCCATTTCAATGCCCTGAGCTGAAATCCGGTACCCTAGGTAATCAATTTGTGACTGATGAAACGCACATTTTGACAGTTTTGCGTACAACTCTGCTTTTTTCAATTTAGCCAGTACCTGACGCACCAAGTGGATATGTTCTGACATGGTTTCAGTATAAATCAATACATCATCCAAATATACCAGTACCCCCTTGAATAGGTGGTCATGCAAGACCTCATTGATTAGTTGCATAAAAACCCCAGGTGCCCCAGATAAACCGAATGGTAAGACTTTATATTGGAAAGCCCCAAGAGGACAGTTGAACGCTGTTTTCCACTCATCCCCTTCCCTTATGCGAATGCGAAAGTAAGCCTCTCTCAAATCCAGTTTGGAGAAAATTTTGCCTCTGGCCAGATGTGATAACATATCTTTGATCAGGGGCAAAGGATATTTATTTAATATTGAGACCGCATTGAGCCCGCGGAAATCGGTACAAAGCCTTAATGACCCATCCTTTTTTGGCCTGAATAGGACAGGAGCTCCTACCGGAGAATTTGCCGGCTCAATGAAACCCCTAGCCAGATTTTTGTCAATGAACTCCCTTAGCGTGGTAAGCTCTTTGGGAGACATGGGGTATATTTTTGGGTGAGGCAATTTTACATTTGGTAAAAACTCAATGGCACAGTCCGTTTTTCGGTGGGGTGGCAAGCGATCCGCTTCCTTTTCCCCAAATACTTCAGCAAAATCTTGGTATTGATTGGGTAGTCCCTCAAGAGGTTGAAGCGTTTGCACAGTGGTATACGCTACCCCTCCACCCTCCATGTCCTCCAGTAGGTCCTTTTCGGGTACTTTGTAAAATCCATCTGCAAACGTCACAGTTCTATGCAGCCAGTTGATAAAAGGGTTTTGTTGCACAAACCAAGGCATCCCCAAGATTACCAGAGGACCCCCCACTGGAGCTACCACAAATGGCAGCTTTTCCTGATGGGAGCCCATCTGCAAGGCGACCAGTCCCGTGGAAAGATTGACTGCTTTCCCTCCCGCCATAGTTCCATCCAATTGGGTGAAAATCATGGGTCTTGGCAAAGGGAACGTGGGCAGTTCCAGAGCCGCTACGACATCAGGGTGCATTAGGGAACGGGAGCAACCCGAGTCTAGCATGGCCCACACTTCCACCGTTTTGGTTTTTGAGCTCAGTTTAACTTTAACAGTCAGTGTGGGGAAGTTTCCACTCACCGAATCATGGTTACGCCCGGTTTCTTCCACCTGCCCTAGGGCGCCCTTCAGGGCAGGTGGTAGGCTTTTCCCGCCGGTTGCTCGAATTGCAACTCTTCCTCCTCTTCTCCGAAGGGAAGGTCTGGGGGGTCCAGTTCCGCGAGGGCTGCCTTCAGTTTTCGCGGTGGAGCAGGAGCAGGCGTCTTTACCGTGGGTTTAGTCTGTCGTTCCTCTGGACGGCGTCTCGGGCACGACGTGGCTCGATGCCCTTCTTTCCCACATCGGAGGCACTGACCCTTGGAGAACCGTTGCTCCCTCTCTTCTTCCCAGGTTTTCGGTTTGGGGCGGCTGGCAAGTCCAGATGTGCGCGCTCCTCTAGCGAGACGTGTTTGTCTAAGCTCTTTGGTATGGGCATAGGTTCGTAGGGCATTTTCTGCGCTTCCCGCCAACTGAATCCACCCATATAGCGTTTTAGGATCATCTCTGCCCAGAGCCCATCGAAGGATTTCGGGTTCAAGCCCCTGCTTGAACAATTCGATGATTGTTGGCTCAGACCAGTCTTCCACTTTTCCTGCCAAAGCTTTAAACTCCAACGCATATTTGGCAACTGAGAGGGACCCTTGGTAGAGTTTCCGCAGGTCATTTTTGGCCGTTTCTTGAGCTAGGGGGTCTTCGAAATGCTCTTTTAGTGCCCACAAAAAGTCATCGAAGTCCTCCAACTCAGTTGCCTCAGCTTGGCATAGTTGCACATACCAATCCGCTGCCCTTCCTCTCAGCTTGTTGGCAATGAAATTGACCTTGCCATGTTCAGACCGAAAGTTTCGACCCCAATCTTCTATATAATGCTTGGCATTAGTAATAAAGAAGGAGAGCGTTGTGGGATCCCCATCGAACTTCACTCCAAATGGTGGGAAGGTTCTTGCCGGCTCAGCTGGCTGTGGCGGTGCCGCGAATGTCAGCGTGCGCCGAGCCCCCATGGGTGGTCGATCCCTAGGAGGTCTTGCCTCTCGCTCCCCCCCTTGACGGGCTGATCGAGTCTTGCTTCTCCCCCGGGTCGACATGGTACTGTGCCTGGGGTACTGTGACGGCTCTTCTTCCCAATCCTCCGGGGTGGGCTCTGCCTCTCTGGGTAGATCCTCTCTGGGTAGATCCTTGAGGATCGTCACTATTAAATCCATCTTATCTTCTAATGCCCTCATACGAGCCGGAGTGACCGGCTCCTCCGGGGGTTGGTTGGTTACCACCACCCTCGGTGACAAGGGGACTTCGTGCTCCCAGGACAATTGTGGAGACCCCCTCCCCGGTGCTCTTTCCATAACAGTTCTATGTTCACTCCTGAGACTCTCCTGCATGGATATCAGCAGCTCGTCCAATTGGATATCTCGCAACTCCCGACGTGCTGCTCTTTGCGCTCTCGAGGTTAGCGCTGGCCGGCTTTTAGCCGCCTCCCGCTCCTCTTCGCTTCCCTCACTTGCGCGAAGTTGAGGTTCTGTCATCGCTAGCGTACCCTCTTATCCAATGATTGGATGGGGCTAGCGGAAAATGGATAAAATGATTCTCAGCTTTATGTAATGATTGCCTAATCCCAAATACTCAGTCTCACAAGCTCGGGCTTAAAGATAACTGATTTATTAAAGGAATAGTATGCAAATACAGAGAAAGCTGAGAATGAGCAAAAGCGCGCCAAATACAAACTTAAAAGCCTTGCTTGTGAGCAGGTCCCGCCCCGTCGCCCGTCAGGACGCTCCCTCTCCCAGGTGCTAGAAGCCGTTAGACGCGCCTGGGAAAGTAACCTTGAACAGGAGCGCAAACCCAAACATGCATTCCAAGCCCTCAAAACAATGGAGGGCGAAGGAATGGAAAAACCCCGGGTGAAGGAACACGGAACAGAAAAAGACATGTGAAATGTTACAATGTTAACCAGACATTAGAACGAGAACATGACACCCGCTGGCATCCTCGCTGTCCTCCCCCTCCACCAATCATGATTGATGGGCAGCAACACTTCGAAGTTAAGGAGGTCCTGGACTCCTGCAGGCTGCGGGGAGCTCTTCAATACTTGATCCACTGGAAACACTTTCCCCATCCTGAATGGGTTGCTGCCCGGGATGTTCTTGCCCCTGATTTGATACATGCTTTTCATGTTGCTTACCCTTCTAAGCCCTCTGTTAGGTGATTTTTTGGGGGGGGGCGGTATGTCATGTTCACCGTTCCGATGTTTCTGCATCGTAATGGTTCGCTTGCCATGGTGCTGATACGTGTTCTGGCTGGGAGGGTGCTGCTGCGAGCCTTGTACTAAAAACGTGTTGATCTGTGCCAGAAGGAATGTGTTTAGACTATCTCTGAAAGGTCAAGGTCTCTTTGCCCGTTGAGCAGCAGAGCTCGTTAGGAGCATCTGGGAATGTGGGGTGAACTGTATGTGAGGGAGGGGCTGGGCTTCTGTTTGCAAAGATGCTATTTAATTTGAGTTTAGGCGCGCTTTTCTCATTCTCAGCTTTTTACCTGTTTGCACCCTTTTCTAAATAAACTCAGAGCCTGAATTGACATTTTGAGTCTGAGCGTTTTATTGGAATTAAGGCAACCATCACACCTGGTCACATACAGAGTCCAATGACCTCAGCTCTTTCTTTCGTTGGAGAGAGGAAAAGTTTGGTCCTTTTAAAAAGAAAGGGCAAAAGTCTGTGAAACAAGGCTAGAAAACAGGGTTTTAACATCTCCCCCAAAAGCTGCTGATGAACAGCTGGAATCTCCACGAACTGAGGGAGGTCCTGGTATTGAATCAGAGAGAACATCTGATTCACAAGTCATCTATTTTCTGTAGAAATTGGCAAATGCTTACCCAGGAGTTTGCACTAGAATGTTGGTTTGTTTTCTAACCAGGTGGTGTTTATCTCCTCCAACACTGAATTTCAGCTATTCAAAGATGATAAAGGGTCCGTCACAGTGTATGTTTCCTTCTTCTAATAAACTTTGTCCTGGTTTATTTTCTGTGAGATTGGTTTTCATGGGAGATGAAAGGTTGAATCCTGTAATCAACACACCTCTCTGCTACACAGCTAGAAATATAATAATAATAATAAACATGTTGACCCTTTAATTGCCATAAAGGCAGAACAGATAATGAAAGCCCTATTTCTCTCACGCACTGGTATTAGGAGGCGGGCACCCTGTGAGGTATCCCCTGGAAGATAGGTGGTAGCACCAAGAATTACCAAGCTACTATCCTCAAGCTGGTGACAGGGTGAGGATGTGAATACCCAGAGGACTTATGGGAGACGATGTTTGAGACTTCTAGCCTTTCAGCCAATGAGCTACAATAGATTTATAGCATTTTTCTAACAATAATCTTAACTGATAGTTTATGAGGAAATGATTGAATTTAACACATGTGAAACCAAGTAGAAACCAAAGGCTGAACTGTGGAATCCTTGGTGCTCTGAGCTTGGTTGTTTGCTTGCAGACATTTCATTACCCAACTAGGTAACATCAGTGCAAGTGAGTGTGAGGTTTGCTCCCTGTTTATATACAGTATACATTATATACTGTGTGTGTGTGTGTGTGTGTACACACAGACATGCATACAGTATCCTCTTGAGATATTACCCAAATTAAAACCCTTGGAAGTGATTGAAATTATGTTGAAAAACCCCACCGTGCAAGCAGTCAATTATAATTGGAGGAAATTTAAATGCTAGGTTGGACGCATATGACCAAACCCTCCATAAACAGTTTAAATGCTTTTAAGAGGAAGAAGAACGTGAAGAATGCTTCTAGGGAAAGTTTGGCAGGATTTTGGGTGAAACAAATGGACCTTCTTGGATCCATCCATGTAGTCTTAATGGCACTCTAATGAGTAATCCACCAACTGAAAACACATTTTGGAGACGGGAGGGAAGGGTAATAGTTGACTGTGGGGTTGTTCCTGCAACTTGTTGGCTTCACCAGTGACTATGGAGGTGGAACCCTGATTAGAAAGCAGCAATTTCCCTTTAGTCCTGAGGTTACCCTCTAATGAGCTGTACAGAATAGAGGAAAGATGTCCCCCAGTTCTGAAGGATGCAAAGACTGCTGTTCAAATTAAGTAGAACAAAAGGAGTGCTACAGCTTCAGCTGATTGGTTAAATTCTCCACTCAGATTAGAAATGTACACCTATCACAAATTTACTCATTACACAAATTTACATACAAAGACACTCCATAATGAGTGTGTAGAGTTATATAATGTGTTTATTAACAAATGGAAGTTGATGTCATGGAAAAGAGGAAATGTCATTTTCATTTGGGCAGCGAAGAATAGAAATAGTTCAATCAAAAAAGTGTCCTTATATTTTCAAAAGGAAGTTTCAGACTGAATTTATAGCTTACAAAATCCCTTCAAGGCCTTCATGCCAAGAGTTGTTGAAACTTAAAAAACAAGGTTAGTCTTTTCTGAAGGAGAAGAATAAGGCCAATAAGGAATCTTTGGAGTTTTCAGTTCAATCATTTAAAGAGAAGGATTCTTCCTTTTTCTGACAAATCATTGGCAATGGTTTCAGTAAACTCCAGAGAATCCAGACAACTAGATGCCTGTACAAGCATGGGAGCAGCAACTTCAGAGCTCTCTGCAGGTCATTCAGGGACCTGAATAGAGGTGACTCAGATATTGATAAATTGACCAGCAGGCTGCCAGTTTTTCTATTTGAAATGGTTAAATAATAGAGACCCAAGTAGTGTTTAATTAAAACAAACCTAATTTGGTGAGTGCCTCTTGTTAGCTTCACTTTTATTGATCAAACAGGACGTATTCCCAAGGATTGCAGAGGTAGCAAGAGTAATCCCAGTTTGCAAAAAAAGGTAATAAGAGTGACTAGGCAGAGTTAATGGAAGAACTAACACTGGTTCCTAAGCCATTAATCCTTTTTTCCAGGGTTGATTAAATTAATGTTTATGTTGCTTCCGGAACAAGGAGCTTGATCGTTCTGCCCGGTAAACTAACAAAATGCAACTTAAAAAATGAGTTACCCATGATCTTAAAATGAGGTTAATACAATAAAAATGGTTGCTTCATGTATACTGGATACTTTGGAGAATTGTTTATAAAAGTTGGTGACAAATGCTGGGCTGTTAGAGATGCAACTCAGAAGTTGGAATATTAAATCATTGTTTTGCTCTTGTCCTTTTGTTGCTCTATTTGGGGTTGATATGGACAGAATTGTTAATACAGCTCTTAAAATATGTATGATAAAGATGCATATGTTCTTCTTGGTTGTATCCCCAGTATGAAGATGTTAAGAACCATAGGTGTTCCTGTGATGAAAAAAAGTGATGATATGTTTGTGGTGATGTCACAATGCAAACCCTACTTGCATTCTGGTATCAGATTCAAATGTATAAGTCATGGGATTTGCATTGTGCTATCATGACACATGTTTCATTTCTGTACCAATCCACCCAATCCTAGCCAGTTATAGAGGCTAACTGAAAGAATTATCATACCATGTTGGAAGGAGAAATCTGCATCTGATAAGCATGAAAGGAATGTTGACATATATTGTTTGCCAACATTTGAATTTTTATTTTTGTTGTTTTTTAACAAATGGATGAAGAGGACCTTTGAGCAGTGGGTTTTTTAGAGATGTCCAAACATGTTTTTTGTGCCTTTTTTCCCCTTTCTCTTTTTATTATTCTCATGATTATCAATTAACAGTTATACTGTTCATACTCTTGCGTGCATCTATACTTAATATTTTGTGAATTAGTTTAATGTTAACAAAAGTGTTAATATGTTTGAACTTTTGTCTTGTGTCAGTTTTTAGAAATTTTAACTCTTAGTGTTAACTTTAAATTTGTCTCAACAGAAATATTAATATTGTAGGTAATAATAGCCAGTTTGGTCTAGTGGTTAAGGCAACGGGCTAGAAACCAGGAGACTGTGAGTTCTAGTCCCACCTTAGCCATGAAAGCCAGCTGGGTGACTTTGGGCCAGTCAGTCCCTCTCAGCCCAACTCACCTCACTGGGTTATTGTTGTGGGGAAAACACAGGGGGAGATGGGCGGTGATAGAAATGTGAATAATAAATAAATAAAATAGGAGGAGGAAGGAGTATTAGGTATGTTCGCCGCCTTGAGTTATTTATAAAAATAACAAAGGCAGGATAGAAAATAAATACAAAATTTTAAAGATAAATAATATTAACAATATTGATTGATAGAAAAAGAAAAAGGCAAATATGGGCCACACGTATAGAATATTTTACTTACAAATGCATCAGCTGTTATGCAGTTATAACTGTAGTTTTAAAGTTTTAGCTGCTTAAAATCAACAAGCATCCTGGAACTAGGTCCTGGACCCTGCAATGATAAACAGGGCTCAGCATCAGATATGGACTTACAGCTCATACCATAATATCTATTTTTTTAAAAGACTCCTATAGAACAGAAAGTAGTAACATATGGCTGTGAGAGCTGGACCATAGAGAAGGCTGAGCAAAGGAAGATAGATGCCTTTGAACTGTGGTGTTGGAGGAAAATTCTGAGAGTGCCTTGGACTGCAAGAAGATCAAACCAGTCTATCCTCCAGGAAATAAAGCCAGACTCTCGCTTGAGGGAATGATATTAAAGGCAAAACTGAAATACTTTGGCCACATAATTAGAAGACAGGATACCCTGGAGAAGATGCTGATGCTAGGGAGAGTGGAGGGCAAAAGGAAGAGGGGCCGACCAAGGGCAAGATGGGTGGATGATATTCTAGAGGTGATAGACTTAACCTTGGGGGAGCTGGAGGTGGCGATGACCGACAGGAAGCTCTAGCGTGGGCTGGTCCATGAAGTCACAAAAAGTCGGAAGCGACTGAACAAATAAACAACAACAACACAGAACAGAAAATAGATGAAATAGATATTCTGAAGAGGAACATAATGGACAACAGCAGGCTTATAAGCGTTTGACTATATTCACTAAAGAAAAAAAGAAAAGAAAGCAATGCTAATCTTCCTATATGCAGAAATAACCTTTGATAACCTGCAGTGGCCATTTTTACTTGCAGTATTAAAATAATTTTTTTTTCTCCAAAATTCTTGTTACAACAACTTCTTATATGTAAGGTCCTTCTTGGACAGAGCAGCTAACACAGAGGGGTCTGTCTAGGATGCATCTTGGCACTTCAATTTATATTTATATTTGGTAGCATCAGCTTTCAGTAACCCTGATTTCCATACTCCCAAACTGGCAGGCTGTAGAATCATGGGTTCCGAGAAAAGAACCAAACAGAAAATCTGTATTATAAGGGGGTATAAGATTGAGTACATTCCCCGCACCCCATCTGTGGAGAGATTTTCTTAAACTTTTAAAAGCCCAAACATTATCACAAATCCTACACAGAGCACAGGTGAGAATTTATGCCATGGAGAATACTATGGAAGTGGTGCAGATGAAATTTTTGAGAGAAATTCTTGCTGCCCCAAGATGCGTAGCCAACAGTGCTCTCTGACTTGTGGTGGAGATGCCTGTGATCAGTTACTAGCTATACATCTGGTTCTTCCCCACTGGCCTATTTGCCTTGTATTATCAGAGGAGCATTCCTCAAGTTGTAGGGGTGCTATAGCATTCAAACTGGCACCTTACAGACTCTTGGTTCCTTCTTAGCCTGGGTTATTAAAAGGACAGAAATGTACAGTTCTTACTGAAAGGATATGGAGTTCAAACTGGAGAACAATAGGACACCAAATAAGAGCAAAGCCTGGATTTTTAGGGGACTTTGACAGCCAGCCAAATATTTTACATCTCTCACATTACCTAGGTTGAGTGAGAAAGGACTTTGTTTGAGCACCATATAATGCATTATCATCAGTGCTCCTACTGGGCAGATACTTCAAAATCCTCTTATCCACATGAATTTCCTGTTACGGTTTGGAGAGATTGAAACCCTTCTCCGTGTACTGCTGTATTGCAATTTATACAGGGACAAATGGCATTCTTTTATTTCACCTTTTTTGTGATGGTATCCTGGACAAACAGATCTTTATTACAGAAAACTCCTACTTTCTGACTAATGCTTGCATTACAGTACTATGATTAAATTCTGTGTTGCTGCAATTAAAATGTGTCATAAAACATTGGATGCCTGACTGTTATGCTTTTGTTTGTTTCTGTGTTTTTATCTAGGAAGATAGATAGATAGATAGATAGATAGATAGATAGATAGATAGAGTCACGCTCCCCAATAAAATGTTCCCAGAACATCTTATCAGACTCACATCCATCTTTGTGCAACCCGTGTCAACCTACAAGTCGCCATCTGGGAGGGGGAGATGGACGGGAGTGTGAATTGTGTTGTTTGGGCTAGATGCCCCACGGCCCAAGGTCATTGAGAGAGAGACCGTTCCAGCCATCTGCTGGCATGGGGAGGAGGGGCACATTCCTAAGAGGGCAGTAGGGGGGAAATTGAAAGTTTGTGATTTTAAATTGTAGAACGTGTGGGAAACGCTATTCGCAACTTTTGTACTGGACACTTCACTTCATTAAACAGATTTATAAGTAACCACTTATGAGTTGTAATTAAATGAAAGCTTGAGAGGATAGTAACTGACATATATATACACATACATACATACATGTATCTTCTAACTCATCAAGGTACAAGCTACTTCTGAGCAGGTATTGTTACTGGCAAGTTCTTGTATTGCTTGGAAATTTTCATTAATACAACAAAGGTAAATATAAATATTTCTTTTCTTTAAACCAACAGAAATCTGTAACTTTAAGATGGTTGGGCTAGGAAACAGCCGTCGTGGGATAAAGTCGCCTCCTCTTCTAGTAGCAGCACTTGTAGCTTGTATGATCGTTCTGGGATTTAATTACTGGATAGCAAGTTCTCGTAGTGTTGATTTGCAGGTATTACTCTTTTATTGGTTTTCAAATTGAATCAGTGTATATGCTTCAGTGTTTCAAAGTGTTAGTTACTATCTCAAGTTTACAATGCACTTTAGAATTTCTGGATAACTGTATCTGACAGATATTTGGCAGGTGGCCATAAAAGCAAACAAGGAAGAAGAAAAGTACCTGGAACGACATTGTATCCTGTTCAGCCAGGAAGTTCTGTAGCTTTATACCCAGAATTAGCAGTGTGATGCTCTTGGGCATTGTGGTATCAAAGATGCCACAAGACAGCATCCACTGACCTCCATCATTTCTAAAAAATTAAAAATAGTCAAATCTTAAAATATCTCTGTGTTGACACACATTGTCTCTTGAGATTCTCACCATTTATAGTACATTTTTCAAATACATTTGGTGCCTATAACATTGCACAATAGTGGCTGCTGCCTGAAAAGATGTGTGGTGTGACTTTTGACTAATTATATAAATGAAGAGACTGTTTTCTGTTTTCTCTTCCTTCACATGTTTTTATATGTGATGTGCATATGCAAACAGGTCAGAAGCCTTCTTATTTTAAGTCAGTATGTGGAATTAATCATAAGCTGCTTGGTTATGCTGTCTCATGGTCTCTGCTACCCTAATCCTTGTCCTATTTTGCCTCTTACTAACAGCACACAGATCCACCTGTGTTCCATGGTTGAGTCTCTCCTGGAGCTCATTATACTTCTGAAGCATCATTATGTCAGTATCTCTTTCACAGATGGTTGTTGCACTGCATCGCATTTAATATTAACAGAACCATATCCCATTCTGTAGTCACCATGCTTACTATAAACATAGGCAAACATAAATAGCATTTGAACTGCAGGGCAAAGTAACTGGATTATAGCCAGAGTACATGACGCAAGTAGTGTTTTGAGTATTTTTAAAGTCTGCTAAGTTTATACATGTTTTAAAATAAAGTTGTGCAATTATTCTTAGCTGTGGAGGTGTGTATATGCAAATAAAAACGTAGCCCCACTCCCATCAAAAGGCTTACCAATCACTCTTATGAAACAAGAGGAAATAGAGGCCAATTGTATTTTTTTTCCCACAAACATCTTCACCTTGCCCCAGGTCAAAGGTGAAAGTGGGGAAAATATTGCAGAACTGGTTCTACAGCTTTGAAGATACTCCTGTACTAAATTGGATAACTTTATAGAAAATGCAGCAAGTCTATTAATGCAACAAGGAAAAAAAAAAGACTTCTCCAGATTGGCTCCTTACCTTCTGTCCACCAGTTTCTGCTAGCAGCTGGTAAATTCTGTCTTCTGGGCCAAGTAACTTATTTCTTCATCCTGAGGATCAAAATTACAAGGAATTTTTTCTCTCACTATCTTTCCCCTGTCCATGTTTTCAAATTCTGTGATATTCATTCAGCTAGTGAGTTGGACTAATAAGCATCACATTTATGTGTGCGCATATAGAGAAATAAATCCAGTTTATGTTTTGAAGATATAGAATGGAAAAACAAATTCTAATTCTGTACATATACTGGGGTGACTGTGATTATTCTTGTTAGTGACTGTAATAAAGATATGTACATATGTATGTACTAGAGAAATTTTTTTTCAAATCTTCTTTTCCTCTTAGAATCGTATAATGGAACTAGAAGGAAGAGTGCGCAGGGCAGCTGCGGAAAGAGGTGCTGTAGAAATGAAAAAGAATGAATTCCAAGGAGAGCTAAAGAAACAGAGGGAACAGATTGACAAAATCCAGTCCCTGCATGATTTCCAGATGGAAAATATGAACAAAATACACAGAGATGAAAAGGTAGAAGTTTTTTTCTTCTAGTTTTGGGGCTTTTAAAAATTTCTACTAGTATTGTCTGTTCTTGCATAAAGGAAAGGGCCTTGATGAGAATTAACATGCAGTTTCTTAGGATAACTCTTCTGAAGAAGCTGTGAAAATGGTGTGGGAATCCAGGATTCCAACACAATCTGCCTTCAATGTTGCAGGGTATGTGACTCAATCATCCCTGTGGAATTTACCATCCAGTTAGATTAACAACTTCAACAACAATTTCTTTAACTATTTGTCCTCTTCCTCCTTGTTAATTAAATTTACAAGCTCAACTCCATTGCAACAACAGGCAAAACCAGAAATCTATAAAAAGAGCCTGCCACCTACTCTAGCCCAAACCTTGGGTGTAAAGCAAGGTTTTAATGTCTCTTTTAGACAAGATCAGGGTGGGGGCCAAGTAAATCCCTGGGGGTATGTTCTTCTAGAAGGCACTTCTGCAACAGAGAAGGTATGCATCCTAGGTCCCATCAAATCACACTGTTTAATGGGTGTGACCTGGAGATGCCATCATATAAGATGGGCAAAAACTACAGAAGACAGTTGTGTTGGCAGAGTGCTAGGAAAGCATTTGGCCCAGGAGAGATCAGAAAAGTCACACACCAGGCATTTCTATAAAAATAATTTTATTTACAGAAAACAAATATATTTAAAGGCTGTTTGCTGAGAGGAGAGATTTCTGTCAGCTGCATACTCTCTGCAAGCTTACACAGAAGGGAAACTGAAACTAAAACAAGTTCAGGCAAGTTCCTCCCTTAGGCAATGCAACCATTAACACGTGAAAAGGGGACAATTAAATTCAACCTCTTCACCTGGCCAAAATGATTAGTTACCATAGTAACCTTAATCTGTAGTAGAAAACATATTAACACTCCCCTTTTTATACTACAGAATGAGATGCAAACCAATTTGCTTTGTTAACTCTTTGTGTCTTGGTACAGCAAGAGGTTTGGTTAAAATATCAGCAATCATGTCTTTTGATTCACAATATTTCAACATTATTTCTCCTTTGCTTATCATATATTTGATATATTGATATATTGATATCTAATATCGATATGTTTTGTCCTATTCTTGCAGGCTTCAGATTTTGCCATAGCAATGCAAGCTTGATTATCCTCATAAACAGTTATAGGCTGGTTCACTTCCATGCCTATGTCTTTTAACAAATGTTTAGACCATATAACCTCATTACAGGTTTGTGTTAGAGAATAAAACTCTGCTTCTGAAGTGGAAAGAGCAACAAGTGTTTGCTTTCTAGAATGCCAGCCTAAGTGAGACCCAGCAAATTGAATTAAAATCCCAGAAGTGGATTTCCTGTCACTGACATCTGTTCCCCAGTCAGAATCGGCAAAAGCCTGCAATTTCTCTGTTCCAGAGGCATTTATTTTCAGGCAATAATTCTTTGTTCCTTGCAAATACCTCATTAACCTCTTCAGTGCTGCTTTTCCAGTAGATATAGGTTTCTCTACCTGTCTACTTAAAATGGCCACAGAATTTGAGATATCTGGGCGAGAGTGATTTGCAATGTACAGTAAACTTCCAATTGCAGATCTATATGTCTCTGCCTCAGTTAATTGAGTTTCTCCTATATCTTTCTGAAAATCTGTTATCATCGGAGTAGAGACTGGTTTACAGTCTTGCATATTAAAATCCTCTAGGAGCTTTTGAATTTTACTATGTTGGTTTAACAGAAAGCTACCATCCTGTGGTGGTCTCTCATGAAGGATACACAGGCTGCAAGTTTTCTCAGGATGAGAGCTTGTGGTCTCTCATGAAGAATGTAGGAAGAATGCACAGACACAACTTCCTCGGGATGAGAGCCCCGATTCAAGCCGTAAGCTCTCTTTTATTATTCCCCCAGTTAAGCAAGTGCACTAAAACAGTAATTCACATAGCAGAAGGCTGATTGGTCTAAATAGCAATGCATACCTCATGTAACCCCCGATAGCCTCCTGGCACAGCTCAGGTTACAGCTCCTGTTGCCTTGTGAGGAAAGTTTTTGCTACAACCTTATCCACTATGGAAGTTCAAGGAAGGTTCAATGTAAATAAGCATCTCACACAGCTGTCGTGGTTTGCCAACCAACAACATAGCATACAATGCTCTCTACATCTCCTCCTTTTTATTTTCAGTTATAGCAAGCCATTTCCTGTTGTGATAGAGGCTGATACACAGGAGAGTAACGCTGAGGGCACATGGAAGATATGAGAGGGAAACAATAAATGCAACAGCAATTAATGCAAATAATACAAATATTTGTATAGTGATATTAAACATATGAGTACATGATGAATAAATGCCAAGGTTAATACTGTTAGGGTTAATATACTGCCAACACAATGTGGCAAGTGTCTGAAATCTAGAGGCTAAATGAACTATGGTCACATTATCTTGGGCAGCAGTGCGAATACCTGGCACAAAGGTTTGGTTGTGCCAGTGGGTTACAAAGAGAGGAACTGCCACCAGAGGAAGTCCAGCGTGGCCATAGGCAGGGGCGTGCAACCAACCCCAACAGTCCATTTTCTGTAGAGTGCGAGCAAGTGATTGTAGATCCGGAATGTATATATTCGGAGTCCAGGATCCATGCTGAGGTGAGGCTAGAATAAATGAAAACAAACTACACAAGCAAATACATAAAATGGTAATAAAAGAGTTGGCATTCAAACAAGCAATAATGGCAACAATGAAATTGTCCTCTGATTTAGGGAGATTGTTCTTTTGCAACAGTTGGTTCGCTTGCATTCCCAGAGCTTTGATTTGTCCCCATGTCAGACGGTGCTGTTGTTGGCGTGGCACTCGAGCCTTGTTGGTGGTGGCTCCTGTGGTGGAGTTGGTTTGCAGCATCTGTCCGAACTGTGGAATTGGATTCCTCAGTTCCTGATGCCATTCCGCCATGATATGGTTTAACACAACGTCCAGGAACCCACAATGGACCTGTGGGAAGAAGCAGAGCAGCATATCCCCTTCCCCAGGTCAATAAGGGAACAGGACCTTTCCAGGTAGGGTCAGGAAGTTGCTTATAATATACCAAAGGCTTTGGTAATGTGACTTGAGATCCAAAATGACGTTGAACAGCAGTGTCAGAATTTGAAGAAAGATTTAGATGATTAAGTGTAAAAAGAACCTGATTCAGCCATTGCTGAATATTTGGCAATGAGGGTAATACTCCCCCATTTTGTGTTTTGTGTTTGTCCAGGGAGGACTTTAAAGTCTTATTAGCTCGTTCAACAATAGCTTGACCAGTGGAATTATAAGGAATGCCAAAAAGGTGAGAAACAGACCATTGCTGGCAAAAGGAGGCAAAGCCAGAGCTGCAATAAGCAGCTCCATTATCAGTCTTTAAGACTGAGGGCTTGCCCATGACAGCAAAAGAGCAAACACAGTGATTAATAACATGCTTTGTGGCCTCTCCACGTTGTGGAGTGGCAAAAATATATCCAGAAAAGGTATCAATAACAACATGTAAATACTTCCATGGAGAAAAGGAGGGATATTGAGTCACATCCATTTGCCAAATCTGATTAGCTTTCAAGCCACGGGGATTGACTCCCATGGATGGAGCAGACACGTGTTGAGAACAAGCATCACACTGTTGAACAATGGCTTTAGCTTGTGATAAAGGCAAATTAAATTGTCGAGCCAAAGCTCGGGCGTTTTGGTGAAATTGACTGTGACTTTCCCAGGGGGAAGCAGAAAACAACAACTGGATAGAAGGACGACAGGCTGCATCGGCAATCTGGTTACCAAGTGAAATCTGTCCAGGGAAAGGTTGATGACTTTGAATATGAGCAACATAGAGAGGATGTCTGCGGTTATGCAAAACATCCTGTAGAGTGAGAAGAAGTGACAACAAATTTTCATCGAGAGAAGGAGAAACATATGCACCAGGAAGAGAACAAACAATTTGAGAAACATATAGGCTATCAGAGATAACATTGAGAGGCTGGGAGGGAAAGAGTTGAAGGCCATAAATCATAGCAGCAAGTTCAGAGCGCTGTGCAGAGGTTTGAGGAGGGGTGATTTTTGTGTGCCACTGTGAGCCTGTTTGCCACGCCACCGCCCCCCAAACCTTGCCGCCATCAACAAACAAAGTCAGAGCGTGAGACAAAGGAAAAGAAGAGATAATAGAGTGAAAAATAAGAGGCAGTTGTGAGACCGCCAATAGACGAGGGTCAGATGATAAGTGATAGGTGACAGTGCCAACATAATCAGTCAAAGCAATTTGCAAGTCAGAAGACTCTGAGAAAAAAATTTCCCATTCTCGCAGTGGGATGGGAACAATGATTCGTATCAAATCCAAGCCAATTAGTGCTCGGCTACGAGAGCGTCCTTTGAAGATCAAAGTAGCAAACAAAGAAGCCAGAGGAGTGATAGTACGATGAGGAGTATGTGGGAGGTTTTCAAGAATGAAAACAAAAGGTTTAGAGTTGGATTTGTAAAAAAGCAACTGGCAAAAGACCGCAGTAGGAAGCTTGCCAGTTGATAAAACAACCAATGTGAAAAAAATGTTATCTTGACAGCGATCTACCCACTGTAGGGCAAGGCTGTCTTGAATATTTTGTAAAACCTGAAGTTGTTCCTTCGATAGGGTAATTAAGTCTGTGGGGTCTTTGCCACCTTTTAAGGCAGCAAACAAGGGGCTCATGGCCGCTGTTGTTTGGCCAATATAAGGACGGAGCCAATTTATTGCCCCTAAAAGCTGCTGCAGCTTAACATACGAAATGGGAGATTGAATCTCCAAAGATGGTAGTTGTGGGTGAGAATAGGTTTGCATCAGCTTATAAAAAAGGCTCAGAGGATTGAATTTTCTCTGATGCAATTACAAGACCATATTCTCCTAGGCATGTCTGTAAATCATGCAACCATGACAGTGGAAGGACCTGCAATTAAAATATCATCCATATAATGGTAAACTCACAATTTTGGATATTGGAGCCGAAAAGGTTCTAAAGCAGTAGCAACATAAATTTGACACAAGGTGGGGCTATGTAACATCCCTTGAGGCAAAACTTTCCACTGATATCGTTGCGTAGGCCGGTCAGCATTTAAAACCGGCACAGTAAAAGCAAACAACATTTTGTCTTTCGGATAAAGAGGAATAGTAAAAAAACAAAAAAAAAACCAGTCCTTTAAATCAATAATTCTTAATTCATAAGTTCTGGGGATTAAGTTAGGGTTAGGCATCCCACATTGTAAAGCTCCCATAGGCATGATGAGAGCATTAATAGCACGCAGATCGTGCAACATACGCCATTTGCCTGATTTCTTTTTAATAACAAAAACTGGTGTATTAAAAGGACTGGTTGTTGGCTCAAGATGACCAGCTTGTAATTGTTCTTAAACCAACATGTGTAAAGCAGTTAATTTGCATTTTGAGCAAGGGGTTTTTGGCTTAAAACAAGTATTACTGGTCCCTCTGACAACATTTGCTCCTCCCCCCGGTGCCCTGTATTGTGCTTTAAAGTGTCCTGGCTTCCCACAATTGAAACAATTACCAGTAGGCTTGCCAAGGCGTCCCTTATGCAGAGCCATTGCTAAAGTCCCCATCTGCCAGGCATTAGTCCCTACCTCCAAACAAGCTTTTAACATGTCAGCCAGAGAATACTCTGGTCGAGAAATGATAGACTGTAAAGCCTTCTTACAATCAGCATTGGCATTTTCTGCAGCCATGCACTTGAGAAGCTCATCAGCTGCTTCAGTATTGTCTTGAGTTTCAGAAACAGGGAAGGTGTTTAAACCTTCCAATAACTCTTCTCCTGATAAGGTTCCAGCATGCATGGAAGCTTCAAACCCAGTTCTAACAGCTCCTTTGTACATCGCTTCCTCTTGTGATTCTACAGGTGCCACAACAGGCTGAATTAAAGGAGCAGGCAGTGTCACTTGAGGACCCGGAGTTGTTAATTGGGGTCTCTGAGTTGGTTTTAAAAGATATGGTGGTGGGGCGCTTGGAGGCGGCAACGAAGAAGCGGTGGTATTAGCATTAAATGCCTGAGCATGAAACTCAGTCGCCTCTTTAATCTTCTTCCACAATGCTAAGATTAACATAGGAGCTCGAACACCCTCATGCAATTCTTTCCCTATTCTTATCCAATCTCCAAGTTCTAATGATCCCTGTTCTGGATACCAGGGACATCTACTATATACAATTTTTAAAAGTTCCTCAAGTCTCTTTAAGTCTGTATCATAAGGCTTTCCTGTTGCTTTAATAAACGTATTCCTTAGCAGACATTTCAGTTCTTTGGCATGAACTTTCTGCCCTACTGAAAGTTTACTCCCCATACTCACGAAAGGGAACTGAAGTCGTCCAGCGATTCAGTTGAGGTGCACCGTAGCTATTCCAGCTGGTGAGTAAAGGGTTGCAAGGAATCACGTCGGGGGGGGGGGGGGGGTCACCACTTGTGGTGGTCTCTCATGAAGGATACACAGGCTGCAAGTTTTCTCAGGATGAGAGCTTGTGGTCTCTCATGAAGAATGTAGGAAGAATGCACAGACACAACTTCCTCGGGATGAGAGCCCCGATTCAAGCCGTAAGCTCTCTTTTATTATTCCCCCAGTTAAGCAAGTGCACTAAAACAGTAATTCACATAGCAGAAGGCTGATTGGTCTAAATAGCAATGCATACCTCATGTAACCCTCGATAGCCTCCTGGCACAGCTCAGGTTACAGCTCCTGTTGCCTTGTGAGGAAAGTTTTTGCTACAACCTTATCCACTATGGAAGTTCAAGGAAGGTTCAATGTAAATAAGCATCTCGCACAGCTGTCGTGGTTTGCCAACCAACAACATAGCATACAATGCTCTCTACACCATCCTTCTCCCTGTGTATTTCCAAACCTAGGTAATTTGTTACAGTTCCAAGGCTTTTTAATGTGAAATGGCTTTTCATGCAGACTTCAAAATCAAGCCTTTGTTTTTCTGTTGGTGTGAACAGCAGCAAATCATCAACATAAATGCACAGATATATACAGCCTTGTTTGTCTTTCTTCATATATACACACGTGGATCTGCTTTTCCTTTTTCAAAACCAAAATTCTGCATTTTTCATCTAATTTTTGGTTCCAGGATCTAGCAGCTTGTTTTAACCCATAGATTGACTTCTGCAGTTCACAGACCAGATTCTCCCCTTTTTCATAGCCAGGGGGTTGCTGCATGTATAATTTGTGGTCTAAATCACCATAGAGAGATGCAGTTTGAATGTCATAGTGGTGAACTGACATTCCTTTGAGTGCAGCAATTTTTAACAGTAATCTAATTGATTCACCTTTAGTAACTGGTGCAGAAGTCTTGTCAAAGTCTAAATCTTTCCTTTGAGTGAACCCTTTTGCAACTAACCTTGCTTTATATTTTTGGATTTTGCCATCAGCATCCCTTTTCAGTTTGAAAACCCACCTACAACCTAGAGAGTGTTCATTGGGAGGTAGATTTACCAGTTTCCATGTTTTATTTTCTTTCAAGGATGCTCACTCCTGTTGCATGGCAGAATGCCAATTTTGTGCAATCTCGAGTGGTAAAGCATTCACTTGTTCTAAAGACTCAGGTTCTGTGAATATGTGAAAAACCTTTACTGTTTCAGCCTGAAAACGTGATGGAAGAACGCCTTTATTACTTCTCTGAGATCTGCGAGGTAATACAGGGCTTAAATTTTGACTCCTATCACTTTCCTGAGAAGCATCTGTCTCATCAGACAGATCTTCAGTTTGCTTTTCTGGTTTAATGTCTTCATCAGGCAAAAGATCACCATCAGCAAGTCCTTGCTGTTCTCTTGTGGTGGTCAGATCAACTGGAGAGCTAAAGTTTAATCTCCCCCAGTTTTGTTCAGCAAAAGAAGCGCTTTTGCTAATTATTAATTTCTCTCCCATTATGAACCTGTAGCTCCTTTGGCTTTCTTCATAGCCAACAAAGATGGCTTTCTTTGTTGTGGGGCCTCCTTTCCTTCTCTGTTGTTTTGGAATATGAACCCAAGCAGTGCTACCAAACACTCTAAGATGGTTTACCTTTGGTTTCACACCATAAAACAAATGGAACGGAGTGTCCTGAATCACAGAGTTATACAATCTGTTTTGTACATAACAGGCAGTAGATATTGCCTCTCCCCAATACTTAAAAGATAAATGTGAATCTTTAAGCATGCATTCCATCGCATTTTGCAAGGTTCTGCCATTTCTTTCAGCAACACCATTTTGCTGAGAGGTGTAAGGGTTAGAAAGAATTTGTACTACCCCCTTTTCCACTAGGAACCTTTTGAATTTGTGAGAAAGGTACTCTCCTCCTCTATCACATTGGAGTGCAGATACAGGCCTAGAGAATTTTCCATTTGCCCATGTCACAAAACCTTTAAATTTCTCAAATGCCTCATCTTTATGTTTTAAGATGTAGATAAATGTATATCTTGAGAAATCATCAATGATGGTCATTGCATACCTTGCTTGTCCAAGACTTGGAGCAAAAGGACCAATAATGTCAGAGTGTACAATTTCCAAAGGTCTAGTTGTAACTCTGTCACTGTGCTTACTCACAGGAGCTTTTAGTGTTTTGCATTCTTTGCAAACTACACAATCTAACTATTTGTCACAGGGTTTTATCTTTAGGTCAGCACACAGCTGTGGCGTTTGTGCTATATACTTGAAATTAGCATGACCAAATCTCCTGTGCATCAGGTGTACACATTGGTCATGATATGGAGTGTTGCCAACTGCAGCCTTGCAGCTTGGCTTCCTTGCATTTTGCACAATGTACAAGGAGTCTTTTAACATACCAGTAGCACACAGTTTTCCATGTCCATGTATCTCACAACCATTTTTCTTAAATGTTATGACATACCCTGTTGCAGCCAATTGTGCCACAGATAAAAGAGTTGATTGTAAATTTGGCACATACAACACACCTTGTACAGTTTCTCCTAAGCAGGATAAATACATGACACCTTGTCCCATAATTTTGGTCACAGACCCATCAGCCAAAGATACACTTTGTCTTTCAGTTTTAGACAGTGACACAAAAGAGCTTTTACAATTACATAAATGACAACTGGCCCCAGAATCTAACACCCATACATCAGAATTACCCTTCTCAGCAACCTGTGCAATTTGGGTTGTCTGAAGAGCCTTCTTCTTTGTTGCCCTTGTGTTCTTCTCTGTCTTTCTACTCTTGGGTCTCAAGGCACAGTCTTTCTGCAAGTGTCCAGCTGAACCACAAGTGAAGCATCGCTGTCTGACTAGTGCTGTGGCCTCAGCTTCCTTTCCCTTCGTTTCCCTTGTTTTCTGGTACTGCAGCTTTCCTGAAGAGATGGGCGGGGATCTTTCCTTTCTCTTCTCCCATTCAGCGAGTAAGCACTGTGTAACATACAATGGGGTGAGTTCTGCTTCAGGCATAGCCTCCAGGGTACAAATCAGGATGTCCCACGTTTCATTCAGTGAGGACAGGAGGATATAGGATTTTGTGAGAGGTGTAAATTCCATTCCTCTTTCCTGCAACTCAACAAACAGCTGCTGAATATAATGCAGGTGCTCAGGAAGGCTATCTCCTTCTGCAAGGTAGGCTTTGTACAGCTTTTTTGTCAGGGTAACTTTACTCCCTGCTGTTGCCTTTACATACAAGTCTCTCAAAGCATCCCAAAGTTGCTTTGCAGACTGCATACCTCGCACGTGGACTAGCTGATTGTCCTCAACTCCCAGGATAATGGTGGCTCTAGCCCGCTCATCCTGTCTAAGCCATTCAGCACTGGGATTTTGGTGGGGTTGCTCACCAATTGGCAGCCAAAGATTCTCTCTGCGAAGATACATCTTCATCTTCAGGGCCCAATTCAAATAGTTGGTCTCTGATAGGCGCTCCAGAGGCATCGCTGAGGGTTGGGAGGTAGCCATGGCTTCTTCCTTCTTTTGCAAGTCACCTCAGCTGGCTTCTTTATCCTGTAGACCGGCAATTGCTGGAAAATCTCCAGGCAGCTCCAAAGAAAATCTTCACAGTTCTTTGCTACCTGCCTGTCATGAGTACTGATGGCGAGCAGGAAGGGGCCTCTATCCAGGGGGGAAAACGCATGCATAGTACTGAGGAATTAAGGAGCCATTCAAAGAGACACAGATCAGACCTGCCTTAACTTTTGGGGTTTATCTGCCTGGGTTTTCCCATGCTTCTTCAGTTTGTTAGGATTTTCTGTCTTATGTAGCAGTAATAAACACTAGAGACCTACTCCTCGTCTCAGCATGATTCCTGACTGTTAGAACACTGCCTTTAAATTGTGCATGAGGTGTGGAGCTGATCTCTCTATTCTCTCTGGGTTTTACTGGGCTTACTGGGCTGCTTACTGGGCCCATAACCTGTTGGCAGAGTGCTAGGAAAGCCTTTGGCCCAGGAGAGATCAGAAAAGTCACACAGCAGGCATTTCTATAAAAATAATTTTATTTACAGAAAACAAACATATTTAAAGGCTGTTTGCTGAGAGGAGAGATTTCTGTCAGCTGCATACTCTCTGCAAGCTTACACAGAAGGGAAACTGAAACTAAAACAAGTTCAGGCAAGTTCCTCCCTTAGGCAATGCAACCATTAACATGTGAAAAGGGGACAATTAAATTCAACCTCTTCACCCGGCCAAAATGATTAGTTACCATAGTAACCTTAATCTGTAGTAGAAAACATATTAACATTGTGGCCCCCCAGATAACCAGGCCCAGTTGACTGATGAGTTCTTTATGGTGAGAAAATTTCATAAGGTAATGTCTTTCGATTAGCAGTCAGAACTACAATGTCATTTCAGGAAATTTATGACAGCTGGAAAAGACCTGAAGATATATATCCAAATTATCCTAATGTTAGCACTAGGCCTGTTATGGGTGCACATTTGCCATGATTTCGGTATAGGTAGTCCTTGGATTATGAATGCAGTTGGAACCAGGAAATCTGTTGCTAAGTGATGTGGTCATAAAGCATGTCATCTGTGAGGTTTGGGCCTGCTTCTGACTCCGAAAACGAAACTTATTCAGAGTCAGAAGGGGAAAAGGAAACCTATCAGCAAGGTCTTGAAGAATCTAAACCAGGAAGTGACTAAGCAGAGCAGGAGAAGCCTCCAATTAGTGCTCGAGAGAGGAGAGCAGAGAAGCATGCGAAAGAAAAAGAAGCACGATTGGCTGGTAAGGGAAATGGCGCAAAAAGGAGCAAATAAAAAGGCAGGCGTGCCAAGAGCAAGGTGCCGGAGACATCTGCTCCTTTGAGCTCACAGCACCTGCAGAAGAATCCTTACCAGTGTCGGAAGCCTTGCCTGTAGCCAGCGTGGAACCAGCGCCTTCTGCCTTTGTGGAACAGCCTTCTGCTTGGGTCACTCCAGTAGAGCCTCTCTCTGCTGTTCCTGTTGAGCACAGTCTCGGGTCCAGCTCCAAGCTTTGTCACTTCGTTTCAACACAATCCGGGTGTGCCTCCAGCTCTCAGCCTTGCCTGAACACTCCAGTCCAGCCTTGCCTCCAGATCCCAGTCTTGTCTAAGTGCTCCAGCCCAGTCTAGCCTTGTCTCCAGGTTCAAGCCTTGTCTTGATGCTCCAGTCCAGTCCAGCCTTGTCTCCAGAACCGAGCCTTGCCTAGACGCTCCAGTCTAGTCCAGCCTTGTCTCCAGC
Organism: Candoia aspera; assembly: GCF_035149785.1. Lineage (NCBI taxonomy): Eukaryota > Metazoa > Chordata > Lepidosauria > Squamata > Candoiidae > Candoia > Candoia aspera. The sequence goes on along the minus strand of NC_086154.1, from coordinate 202,083,894 downwards.
TTCGAGCCTTGCCCAGATGCTCCAGTCCAGTCCAGCCTCATCTCTAGATCTGAGTCTTGCCTAGGCATCCCAGCCAAGTCCAGTCCTGCCTTCAGAACCCAGCCTTTCCTAGATGCTTCAGCCAAGTCCAGTCTTGTCTCCAGAACCAAGCCCTGCCCAGAGACTCCAGCCCAGCCTTGTCTAGCCTCCTGTGTGCCAGCCTGATCCAGCCTGCATGCCAGGACACCAATCCGAGTATTCAGCTCTCCTTTGGCATGCACCCTAGCTCCTTCCAGCCTTGCAGCTTTGATCAGAGAATTGGCCAAGTTGTGCCTTGCTGCCTTGCCACAGCCTGACTCTGCAGTGTTGCCTGGGTGTCCTTTGTCACCTGGGTGGACTTGATTGAATTACATGCTCTAATCTATTGCAAGAACTTGCTATCGTAAATAGTTTATTCAGTAAAGAATTTTATTAGTAACTCTGCCTGACCCTCTCATAGTCTGAACAGCACAGTATCATGTGACCATGTCGCTTAGTGACGTCAATTTCGGCAGTCCTGGTTGCTAACATTAAATGAGGACCTTGCGGGTTGTTAAGTGAGGACATTACATGATTGCGACTTCCAACTTCCTGCCTGCTTCCCCAATGACTCTGCTAGTGGGAAGCCGACAAGGAACATTAGAAATTGCAATTGTGTGACCACAGCTCACTGAGACATAGTAATTGCAAGCCAAGCGCGGGGACCTTGATTGCAATCATGTGACCACAGGGATGCTGGAACTCCAAGGACCTGTCATAAGTCCCCCTCAATAGTCTCCTTTTGCAAACAGAGCTTGGGGAAGAGTTAAAACTGATAAAGAGAAAGGAGCCGTTGCAAGAGTAATTTTCAAAGCAACATTTGGTTTTTTTCCTGACAGTCTGCTGAGTGCGAGGGCATTGTCAAGGGGAGAGAGAAGGGGGAAAATAGTTTTGACCAGTGTTCATATAAGGTTCTTAATGGACCACAGTCTTTATAAAATTTTGTTGTTGTTGTTTTTAAAGAAGCCTCAACCCTGCATTAATCAGCAGATGTTGGTATTTTCTATTTTCTACAGCATGAACCTGTAATGGTGCTAATGCTGTTCTATTTATATGTTGCTTATCCATAGGGACGCGGTGGCGCTGCGGGTTAAACCGCTGAGCTGTCGATCGGAAGGTCGGCGGTTCGAAACCGCGCGGCGGGGTGAGCTCCCGTTGCTCGTCCCAGCTCCTGCTCACCTAGCAGTTCGAAAACATGCAAATGTGAATAGATCAATAGGTACTGCTTCGGCGGGAAGGTAACGGCGTTCCGAGTCATGCTGGCCACATGACCCGGAAGTGTCTATGACAACGCCGGCTCCAAGGCTTAGAAACGGAGATGAGCACCGCCCCCTAGAGTCGGATTCGACTGGACTTTACGTCAAGGGAAAACCTTTACCTTTACCTATCCATTGTAAACTGATTTGGCTTTATACAACAGCTGTCTATAAATATTTAAGTAAAAATCCCATGACCTAAGAATGAAAATAGATACAGCATGCAACCTTTATTTTGGGTAGTGGGAACAGAATGGATTTTTATTTGAAGAAATCTTGAAATACTTAGACTCACAGCAAGGAGGGAAAAGTCGTACATGAAGTTTGTATTAATACAAATTAAATAATTTATGATGAATCCTGAACTGATTGCTGAAAATCAGGATCAGATACTGTATATTGATTTTGTTGTTTATTCGTTTAGTCGCTTCCGACTCTTCGTGACTTCATGGACCAGCCCACGCCAGAGCTTCCTGTCGGTTGTCAACACCCCCAGCTCCCCCAGGGACGAGTCCGTCACCTCTAGAATATCATCCATCCATCTTGCCCTTGGTCGGCCCCTCTTCCTTTTGCCTTCCACTCTCCCTAGCATCAGCATCTTCTCCAGGGTGTCCTGTCTTCTCATTATGTGGCCAAAGTATTTCAGTTTTGCCTTTAATATCATTCCCTCAAGTGAGCAGTCTGGCTTTATTTCCTGGAGGATGGACTGGTTGGATCTTCTTGCAGTCCAAGGCACTCTCAGAATTTTCCTCCAACACCACAGTTCAAAAGCATCGATCTTCCTTCGCTCAGCCTTCCTTATGGTCCAGCTCTCGCAGCCATATGTTACTACAGGGAACACCATTGCTTTAACTATGCGGGCCTTTGTTGTCAGTGTGATGTCTCTGCTCTTAACTATTTTATTGAGATTTGTCATTGCTCTTCTCCCAAGGATTAAGCGTCTTCTGATTTCCTGACTGCAGTCAGCATCTGCAGTAATCTTTGCACCTAGGAATACAAAGTCTTTCACTGCTTCTACATTTTCTCCCTCTATTTGCCAGTTATCAATCAAGCTGGTTGCCATAATCTTGGTTTTTTTGAGGTTTAGCTGCAAACCAGCTTTTGCACTTTCTTCTTTCACCTTCATCATAAGGCTCCTCAGTTCCTCTTCACTTTCAGCCATCAGAGTGGTATCATCTGCATATCTGAGATTGTTAATGTTTCTTCCAGAGATTTTAACTCCAGCCTTGGATTCCTCAAGGCCAGCTTGTCGCATGATGTGTTCTGCCTACAAGTTGAATAGGTAGGGTGAGAGTATACAGCCCTGCCGTACTCCTTTCCCAATCTTAAACCAGTCCGTTGTTCCGTGGTCTGTTCTTACTGTTGCTACTTGGTCGTTATACAGATTCTTCAGGAGGCATACAAGATGACTTGGTATCCCCATACCACTAAGAACTTGCCACAATTTGTTATGGTCCACACAGTCAAAGGCTTTAGAATAGTCAATAAAACAGAAATAGATGTTTTTCTGAAACTCCCTGGCTTTTTCCATTATCCAGCGGATATTGGCAATTTGGTCTCTAGTTCCTCTGCCTTTTCTAAACCCAGCTTGTACATCTGGCAATTCTTGCTCCATGAACTGCTGAAGTCTACCTTGCAGGATCTTGAGCATTACCTTACTGGCATGTGAAATAAGTGCCACTGTTCGATAGTTTGAACATTCTTTAGTGTTTCCCTTTTTTGGTATGGGGATATAAGTTGATTTTTTCCAATCTGATGGCCATTCTTGTGGTTTGCAAATTTGCTGGCATATAGCATGCATTACCTTGACAGCATCATCTTGCAAGATTTTGAACAGTTCAGCTGGGATGCCGTTGTCTCCTGCTGCCTTGTTATTAGCAATGCTTCTTAAGGCCCACTCAACCTCACTCTTCAGGATGTCTGGCTCTAGCTCACTGACCACACTGTCAAAGCTATCCCCGATATTGTTATCCTTCCTATACAGGTCTTCTGTATATTCTTGCCACCTTTTCTTGATCTCTTCTTCTTCTGTTAGGTCCTTGCCATCTTTGTTTTTGATCATACCCATTTTTGCCTGGAATTTACCTCCAGTGTTTCTAATTTTCTGGAAGAGGTCTCTTGTCCTTCCTATTCTATTGTCTTCTTCCACTTCTGCACATTGCTTGTTTAAAAATAATTCCTTATCTCTTCTGGCTAACCTCTGGAATTTTGCATTTAATTGGGCATATCTCCCCCTATCACTGTTGCCTTTTGCTTTCCTTCTTTCTTGGGCTACTTCTAGTGTCTCAGCAGACAGCCATTTTGCCTTCTTGGTTTTCTCTTTCTTTGGGATGTATTTTGTTGCCGCCTCCTGAACAATGCTGCCAACTTCTGTCCAGAGTTCTTCCGGGACCCTATCTACTAAGTCCAGTCCCTTAAATCTATTCTTCACCTCCACTGCATATTCCTTAGGAATATTAGTGAGCTCATATCTAGCTGATCTGTGGGTCTTCCCTAATCTCTTTAGTCTGATCCTAAATTGTGCAAGAAGAAGTTCGTGATCTGAACTACAGTCAGCTCCAGGCCTTGTTTTTACCGACTGTACAGATGTCCGCCACCTTTGGCTGCAAAGGATGACCATCTTCCAACCTGGGGGTCTCATCTTCTGATGGTATACCGACATATCTCTGGTTGTACTGATCCATTTAGTTTTCACGGCAAGAATACTGGGGTGGGTTGCCATTACCTTCCCCAGGGATCGCATTTAGTCTGACCTCTCTGTCATGACCTTCCCGTCTTGGGTGGCCCTTCACGGTTTAGCTCATGGCATCATTGAGGTGCTCAAGCTCCAGCACCACGACAAGGTAACGATCCTTTGCTGAAGGTATATTGATAAGGAACACCAAATAATTGTTTTTAATAAAATGGGTATAGTATGACCGGTGCCTATAGTTAACTTTATTTTAACCTTTTCTGCAATTCCCAATGTACATGTTGTCTGCTGCTGTTTTTAATCCTTGCTTTACTCTTGAATATTTACTTACTTATTTTACCATTCGTATAATCATTTCCACTCCAGTAAGGCTCCCAACAGTTCATAGAGTTTACATTAAAACAATAAAAGCAATACATAATGACAGGAATTGCAAAGGGATGGAGACATTACCAAAGAGCATTAATTTACATAGGGAAACCTACAGCATCAAACTCTGGATGCACTGCCTGGGAAGTGGAAGTTGGTTCTATCTGAAGGAAATGATCCTGAATGAATCTTGGCACCAAGCTGTGAAGGGTTTTATAGGTAATAGCCAGCACCTTGAATTGTACATGGAAGCCAATCAGCAGCCAGTGCAGTGCCACAAAACGTGTTGAATGGTTAGGACTGCTGTATCTTGCATCAGTTGCAGCTTCCAGATAGCCTTCAAGGGCAGCCTTGTGCAAAATGCCCCTTGCAAAATGCCAGTAGTCTATCATAGTTGGGACAGAACATGTATTCTCATCACCTCTTATCTGAGGAAGTTCAACAACTGGTGTCCCAGCCAAAGTTGGGTAGAGTCTCCCCAGCCATGGTCTCTACCCGCAGAGCATTCTTCTCACTTCCTTGTAACCAACAAATAGTTGCTGCTGCTTCCATCATAATTTTAGTCAAACTGATCTTAAATACAGGGTATATCAAATAGGCATATCTTAGTACCTTTCAATAGCCAGGAGGGTTTGAATTTTGGCCGCTGGCAAATCTGCTTTATCCTTACGTAGGCTGGATTGCTTAAGCAGTTTTCAGATAGTGCTTATGCATTTTTCACGAGTCTCTCCCCCTGTAGACTGTAAACTTGGACCTGTTTTTTAAAATAAAAATATATAATTCTCGAGATACTGTTTCTGCATCTGAAGTCCTCTTCTGAATTTACAAAGAAATGCAATACAGCTCACAATTAACATTAACTGTTACATAAGCCCCTTAACAAATATATGCATGTTACTTAAAAGTAGTTTATCCATTCTTAAATTAGTTGTCTAGACGATTTTACACAGATTTTACCTGGAAGGTTTTCAGGAAGCAGCCTTGTACCATCTGCTCTGCCTGCCAGCTGGGCCAAGTATTGCAGGCAGCTACTGACAAGTTTGCTTTATAAGATAACTAAACGCTAGCAGTAATAATAGTATGTCTTTTCTTTTTTTCATGAGCAAAAGTTTATTAAAAATGAGGGCATAATAAAAAGCAGCAATGCAATATGCATTTTGTATTTTTTTTCCCCCTTGTCTGAGTTAAATTTGTCCAGGTATAATTTTGTTGAGTTTGTGTCACATACTTATTTGTGGTACAAATACAGTATTTCAAAGCTGGCAATTAAACTGATATAGTTTGAAGAAAAGGTGTCATGTTTAGGGATTGCAATAAAAGTCTGGGAAAATGCATATAGAGATAATGTGTAGATAAATGTAATTAAAAAGAAAATTGAATTAGGATAGTTGTCCAGTTTGGAAGAGAAAATATTGGTGGAATTAGTTGTAATTACTTATTACTTGAGGTGATCCTTAAGTGAATTGAGGATCAAATGATGAGCAAATACAATTTTGATTTTCTTCAAAATCTAGTCAAGGTTTTGGTAATACTCCAATGCAGACTGCTAAAGTACATATCCAGACTATAATCTTTGTTCTTTTTATCTGTTTCAGTTGCAATTATAAGGAACAAATACTACTTTCCAAGGTTTAATTAACATTTATATAATAATAGGAGAATGCAGAAAGTAAATGTTAAGGCTCAACATTAAATCCTTAGCTACACTTACAGACTTAGACTTAGACTTAGTTACACTTAGAGGAAAATACCTGAAAATAGTAGTTCTATTAAATTAGTAAAGTGATTTGTAACACTGACTTATGTGCTCTAAATATGATTAACTTTCAATCACTTAACTTCCCCTTTTTCTTTATCATAGGAAATGTTACTAAATAACGTCACAATAAATGATCAGCTGATCCAGAATCTTCAAGGTAAATCTCAGTAAAGTATCATCATTGCAACTTTTATTCTATATTTACTGATACAACTTTTCCATTCCAAAACAGTAAAAAAAGACCAGAAAATATAGGTTCAGAATGTAAGCTTCATATATAATTGGCTGAAACAAGGAACTTGAAAAACAGTGCTTGAAGAAAAAGTCTCAAGGCCACTCTTGAAGGATCAGCCATCTCCTTGTTTATTCCTTAAAATAAAAAGAATTTGTGATATGTTGATATGGTCCCAAATGGATATCTGCAGGGGGTACAAGGAAGCAAGTAATGTCTCATGCATTGTGACCTCATGCAAATAACAAACTGTATAACATAACATAGTTTATGCAGATTGCATAATTTGTGACATTTATATGTGTGTTGTCATTGTGGCTTCCTGCAGAAGCATATGGAGAAGTGTACAGATAAATACCAACATACCAAACAACACTGATTCAAGGACTTACATCATAAATTGTTACAATATTAGAAGCTGAAATCATAAACAAAAAATCAGAAGTAGTTAGAAATACTGGGTCTGTTACTGGTTTCCAGCATAGAAGCAGACAATATTATATGTTTATATAAATAAAACTGGATAAATAAATATATTTAAAGGCTTCTGTGGAAGTTTGACTAATCCTGGAGAATGTTGTTCATATTTTTTTTCATACGCATATGAAAGATACTCTTCCAATATCCATTTTTCTTGTGTAAAAAGAGAGAAAAAGGAGGGAGATAAAATCAAGTGGAGGAGAGAGCTGGAAGAGAATCGTGCAATTATACTTTTAAAACTGCAGTCTGAAACATATAGAAATAAACTGTATTGAATCAAATGGACCTTTCTTTTAGTTAAACAGGATTATTTAGCAGAAGTCATGCAGACTGAACAAAATAGGTTTTAGTCTAACTATTATGGACCAGCCTCTTACTAGTGGAAACAAATCTTTGCTCTTTCATAACTTTTTATGTGTTTTCTTCCTTTAAAAAAACAACAATGTTGCTGCAGAGCATTTGAAAAAATTGCAGAGGGAATATGAAAAGCTTCAGTTCGACGTCTACGGATTTCAGAATAATCAGACTAATCTCCAGAGAAAATTTTCACTTGACATGTAAGTTTGCATTAGCTGTGTTTATGAGTATAAATAGAATTTATGAGTATAAATAGAATTTTCATTAAGTCTGAATATGAATAATTTTTCTATTCTGAAATTAGTAGGTTAGATTTTTAAATCCTATACATTTCTGGAAGCAAGTCCTATTGAAGTCAGTGGAGTTTCAGCATGAAGTTATAGTTGCATTATAGATCATTACATCTAAACGTGTTACTTAACTGATTCATGAATCTTGGTATTTGGACTAATATACTTTATGTAGTTACATATCAAATGAGCAAGAAATATACATGACCTGCAGTTAAAATGAAAGTTATATTTGGTTGCTCTTACTTACTATATACATACCATTTGAAAGGTGAGTGCAAAAGAAGGAAGAGAGAGGTCAAAGGGGGAATGAAAAAAGGCTACCTCTTCTCAGGTAAAAAAGGCTTAAACTATTTAGTTCCTCAGCTATCTACTGTACATTAGCCAAGCAAGGGCTCAGTAAATCTCTGGTTTCTGATCTTTCCAAGGCTGCAAGAATAGGAAAGTTGTCAAACAACCTTCAAGCTACAATATATGGTAGGCAGGCTATATTCAGATTATCTCTTCATAATGTTTATCTGTCCTTTAATGAGTTCAAGGCAGTATGCACATTTCCCTGCCTCTCTCCCACTCTCTCATGGCCAATTTTATTGTCAAAACACTTAAGTAGATAGCATTGAGTCTCTGAGAAGACAGTGACTGGCCAAAAGACACTCAATAAGCTTCATGGCTGGGCAGTAATTTGAACTGAGTCTCCCCACTTCTTGTCAAACAGTAACTATAACAACACATTGGTTTGTGGATTATAGGTTATGTATATTGTTTGTTCTATATTCTGTTCTTTGCTTCAAGGTCTCAGTGTGTCCGTAAGATGAAGGAACTGAAAGAACAGTGTGAAGGAAAGGTAGAAGTCTCACCAGAAGATAGCAAGATACAACAAGAAAATAAGAAGGAACATACTACAAATATATCAAGAAAAAACCAAGTAAGATTTTAATGTTTGTTGTAGATGTTTATAGTTTTATGCAAATTGAATTATCTCATTATTCAGAACAGTATAGTAGGGTCAACACTTTTTATCATTTTTAACATCTGCCTATCCTAGGTCCTTGGGAAGGACTTGATAGCTGGAGAAAAGTGCCAAATCCACTCTAAATATCTGGCTGACTGTGACCAACCATAATATATTAAATGTATATGCTGCCTGACTCCTAGCAACTCTGGGTGGTTTACAATTGTTAAAACATTTTTTAAAAAAGAACGATACAAAAAAACACAAAAACAGCACAAGACAAAAAGACGATGGCAAAGAAAATAAACTCATAGTGGAACAGAAAGGAAGAAAGGGGCATCAATTATCCTCTTCAAAGGCCTGGGCAAAGAGCCAGGTGTTTAAGGCCCTTCAAAATAGTAGGGCGGGAGGTGATGGAATTTGGGGGGGAACCTCATTCCAGAGGACAGGTGCTGCTACAGAGAAGGCGTGCTTCCAGGGTCCCAATAGGTAGCATTGTTGTTTTTTTTTAAATATAGTAAATTTTATTAAGTTTCAAGGAAAGATAAAAACAAATAACTACAAAAAAGAAAAAAAACTAAAAAAGTGCAGAAACACAAGAGAAGAATTTTTTTTTTTTAATTTACAGGAAGATGTGGCTTCCAACTTTTTAACATCAAGGATATAAAAAATTTCCATAATCTCTCTCTTACTCTATATTAAACCAAAACACCATATTATTTCTATAAATCATTCCCCTTTAACACATAATAAAATCACTAAGTACAGTTACTCCTCCCCCTTATATTAAAATGAAAAAAGAAAAATTCATATAAACCTCCTAAACATCTTTCTCCTCTCCAAAAGATAAAACGTATTTAATTATTCCCTTCCTACCACTATTCTATACATTTTTGTCTACTATAATAAAAATCAAATTAAAAGGCACATAAGTTGTCAGCTATTACACTTAATGGTGTAGCAATTTTAATAATCTCAATCTTAGTAAACCCAAAATCTTAATAAACACAAAGAACAAAGCCAATTCAAAACAGTAAGTCCAAACCTTTAAAGACAAATAACATCAGTCAAGTTCTTAAGGCAAGCCAAATAAATGTTCTTCAACCCTTATCCCACTTCAAAATAAATCAGAGCAGTTACATATTCCCAAGATATGCACAAGCTTTCTTGTTAAGAAAATCAAACAGCCCAGTTGCCCCCCTCCAAAATTCCAGGTTGTTTTCATGGCATTCCACCAGGAGATCGACCCTATTTATAGCTTGCAAATCACTCTCTCCCCTAGATTTCTCCAGCTCCATTATTTAATCTTCATTCAGCATCTTGACAGAAATCCCAAGCTCAGTCTTAAAAGAAACCTTTCTGTCACTCTTAAATTCCTCAGTTTCATCCAGCAGATCCCCAACCTGATGGCACATTTTAGCTATCATATTTTCCACAGTGTCCTGGATATCTTGCACAAAGGTTTAATAAAAGTCAGAAGATACTTGTTTGAAGTCCTGGTGAAGGTCAAAAAGGATCTGTTTGAAATCCTCCATGTCTCACACAGTAAATTATGGTGCCCCCTAGGAACTTAATCAGCGAGAGTAGAAGATAAGGGAAAGTTTGAAAGTTGTTTACACAGAGTGAAAGTGAATAGCAGACTGCTCTCAAGGGAAAGTGATGGCAGAAAGCTGAAGGTTCAGATCAGCCGATTCAACGTGTAAGAAATGCTAATATCTTCAAATTTAATACAAAAATAATAACAGGAAGGCAGTTATTCACTCAATCTTTGAAATTTCCTTTTGAAGGAAAATGAAATCCAAAACTTAAAGAAAATTTAAAAAGTAATCCCAAAAATAGCATTAAGCACCAAGAGAAACAGCTTCTCCTCGCTGTAAAGAGCCTCTCTTGGGGTACATATACTAAAAAAATAAATTGGTGATTTAGAAACGGGGTGGCCATTCTTAGTGTCCCTTTAAGGCTACAACACAGCTTGGAAATGATGACGTCCCTGCCTCCCAGGAGCTCTTACTGTCGACCATGAAGCACTGTTCGCAATCTCCTGGCTGCAAGCCACCATTCTGGAGGACAAATGGGATGATTCCATGAGTTCTTCTTGGTCCAGAGAATGGTTCTGGGCTTCAGGAAAGCCTGCCTGAGCCAGAAGAAAAGCCGCTGTGCTGCCCTCTCCGCCTGCCGAAACAGCAGGCACAGCCACTCAGAATGCCATTCCTGCTGGAAGCCACAGATAGGTGGCATTGTTTAATCCAGGGTTTCTCACCCAGAGTTCCATGGAAACCTATGGTTCCATGAGAGGTCACTAGGGGTTCCCTGGGAGATCACGATTTATTTAAAAAATAATTTCAAATTCAGGCAACTTCACATTAAAGAGGTAAGTTTCATTCTTTATTTTCAGTTTAAGAACACAGTTAATGCATATATACAGCCCTACACATGAAACGAATATAATAATTTTGTAACTTCTGGCCTATATTTGAGTCTGAGTGTTCAGGGTTCCCCCAAGGCCTGAAAATATTTCAAGGGTTCCTCTGGGGTCAAAAGGTGGAGAAAGGCTGTTTTAATCGATAGAACCCAGAGTGCGCCAACCTGCCAGATCAAACTGGTTAGGCACATAATATGGAAGACAAGAATAAGTTTACTTGGTTCTTCATTCTTATAAAAAAGCAATGCATGTTTTTCAAATAGAGGGAGAAATGTGCTCAATGTTATTTGAAAAAATGACTACTTTAACCTTCAGTTTCTGATAGTAAATATAGGTCCATTTCACATACACAGATGAAGTTTCACTTGCTTCAGTGATTTTCATTCATCATGAAATCAACACCACTGTGTTCAGGGTGGTGTGTTCTCACTGCTGTGTTCTGGACAAGCTGTACTAGGATACCATTACAGTTGTCCTTAAGGAAAAGTAATTGCATTGAAAATACTAGGGGTTTCTATGTGCATACTTCCAACACTTGCATCCTTTCCAACATTTGAAAGTTTCTCTTAGTTTTTACCATGTTGATCTCTCCCTTTTTTCTGATTCTGGTTATCCAAGAGTTCTGCATAAGTACAATTTGGACTTAGAAGTGTGGTTTTGTGATATGCCCTCAAATATATTCTGAATATGTTAACCCAGCACACTATTCTGCTAAATAATTCTACATCAGCTTTCCCAACCTTGTGTCTCCAGGTGTATTAAACTATACCTCCCAGAATAGCGAATCAGATGAGTTGTAGTTCAGAACTTCTGAGGGATAAAATTTGGGGACAGGCTACTCTGTGACATTTGTCAATATAAAACAAAAGAGGAAAATACTGTTTTTATTTTTTATTTTTAAAAGGCTAATATACAGACGGTGACTTTTGGACAGGCAGAGTTTCAGAATCATGATCTGACAAACCAGGAAAATGAGCCTCAAGAAAAAAATATGTCTAATGATTCTGTGAAATTAGATCCATCAAGACCAATAATAAACAAAGAAAAATTGAATCATCACAGAGAAAAAGGTAAAAATAGAGCAGTAACAATGATACAGTTTTTAATTTAGTCATTAGGATTTAATGTGGAATGTGGAACTGAGTTATAAGTCATGAGTTAAGCTAGCATTAAGTCCTATAACCTATTTCCCCTTAATAATAGTGAATCATTATCAAACCATTGCTTAAAACAGTTAATAATTCACAAATTTTGTTTAATATCATGACTGTGTTTTCAATACATACAGTTAAATTAGTTATTTAAATACTTAACTGAATGTGAATATGAATGCCATATCCAGGATACTGAACCATTTTCAGTCTGTGGAATTTATTTCTGGAATATGTTAAACTGCCCCCAGAAGGGCATGCCTGGAGAATATTGTAGAGTCTCTTGTTCCATTTGGTTGCTGAATTTTGCATATTGCAAATATGTGTATATATGCATTACCAGAGGCCATGCTCCAAAGAAGGGTGAATTCAAGAGGACTGCTTCCCTTTCAATTCACAGTCTAAATGTTTCAGGAAAAAAAACCCTCACCATCTTGTTGGGCAAATACATTAATTTTGGTATTCTTATTTTGAAAATTAATCTCTTGTTTCACACTGTGCTGCTTCTTAGCAATGTATAAAGAAATCCTCTGATTATTCAACTGTTTATAAAAGAAGCTTCATAACATGAAATTGAGCTGGCCTGCATGAGATAAAATGCTATTAATTGCCTTGTCTTATTTCTCTTAAAAAGTTCTGGGTTGGATCCATAGCCTAAGCAAAGTTATGTTTCTTGCTGGATGTTAGTGACTGGTTGGGCAAGTGAACATTCTAGGTGAGGAACAAGCAGACTTTACAGTAAAGTGTTGATTGATTAAAAAAAACAAACTTTAGGAAACCCAAAGTGGCACAACGTACAGCATTTGTTGTTTTTAAGTGCACCTTGATTCTGTCTTCAGAGAAATTTTGTGCAAAAAGCTTAAGGCCTCCAATATAATTAAGCTACATGCAAAACACAAGCTTGCTAGTAAGGTTTAAAGAGAAACCAGCTGGAACTCTTAACTGTTCCCCTGATTACTCTGGATGAGTTGCACTCTCCTTGCACTCTCCCCACAATTTGGGGGTTTCATTGATACTGCTGGATCAGGAGGTAGAGGCTATGGCTCAGGGAATCTTTGCTCTATGTTTTTCTGTAATAATGCCCACCCTTTGGAACAGTTTCTTGCCAGAGATCTAGACAAGAACTTTGCTCTTGAGTTTCAGGAAGGCCTTGAAAATAGAAGTATTTAGGACAATGGGGAGGGAGTGTGACATCTGTTTGTTGAATTACATTAGTTTAAATTGTATTGCTGCTATATGATCTATGGTATGTGATCTATACAATATGGTTTAAACTTTATATAACTAAAGGCAGTTCTGCATATTTCAGGTAAGAAGGCCCAAGTTGAATATGCAATACAATCCAAGTTGAATATGCAATACAATCCAGACAAAGATATGCTAAAACCTTATTGTTTCTTCTGTTTGAAAGGTAGTTTTGTATTTATAGAATTAAAAGTGATAAACACCAAACTTTACATTAAAAAGACAGCTGTGCTGAGGATGAAAATCAATTGCAAACACCACACATATCCATGATTAGCAGGATCATATCCCATCATATCCCAGGGTTTGCAGGAAGAGCCAAGTCTTAAGTGTTTTTCTAAAAGCCAGCAGGCTTGGGCCATACAGATCTCAGGGGGATATTATTCCAGAGGGCATAGACAGCAACAGAGAAGGCACACCATTTGGGCCCCATAAAATGGCATTGCTTAATTGATGGTTGGTATATCCAATGTGGAGACTTGTGCTTGGCTGATGATCTTTGGCTGATGATCTTGGCTGGTGATCTTTCATTAAAGCTTAACTTTTGTCCAATGCGGTTGGCTCCTCTGATGAGTTTCATTTGACTTGGAAACTTCTTTCCTGATATTTTCATTGAACTATGACCAAGCTGAGTACTTTTAAGCAATGAAGCCTGGACACTGAATGGCAAAGCAAGGTGAACTTACTCCCTGATGATGTTCAGTTCTAGAGTCTGAACCTGAGTCTGGAATAAGTCAACTTTCTTGCCATCTTGGATTTGCTTGCCCATTGCAGAAACCTTTTTATAAGCTTTATTTCATGCCCTTTCACCTCCTCTTCTGGAAGGCAGGACCCTATGTTTTGTGGCTCAGGGAGGCTGAAACAGCTGGATTTGTCTTGCTAAACTGCAAGGATGATAGGGATCTTCATAGTAAATGTATTACACTATCTAGCAAATCTTCAAAGTGACCCAAAGATAGCAAAATTTTGTGCAGTGTTGTGTAGAGCACAGCAACAGATGAGTAGTTGCCAGCAAAATTTATAATCCCTCTCTTTCAGCATTGCTTTTATGTTTGTTTGTTTTATTGTCTGGACATTTTAATTTTTATAAACTACAGTATTTTAAGGGGCTGACCTTTGGCTATAATAATTCATTCATTGATCAACTCTTGTAAAGGTAAAATTTGTTCTAAAAGTCCACAATGGGTCCAGTTCCTCTTTCTGATGCAGCCTTAATTTTATCTATCCTTATTTGCTGCTAGTCTCCAGCAACGTAGCTATAGTTACCCTTGATTAATAGACCCATTGCCATAAAATCAAGGGATTTCAATCCTTAACAGAAAAATTATTTGTTTTCTTCTAATGTGCCACCTTGATTAGGATCCTGGCTACTCATTCTCTATCTTCCAGAGGTTAAGTCTGGCTAAAACAGAAAATATGATCTATAAGTATAAGCGGTATGAGTGCTTGTCCTGGTATCTGCATCACAGTTACAAATGTTCCCCTGAACTTTGAAAAATACCTGCTACTACAAAAATGGAGTTAACAGAGGCTATACAGTAGAAGAACAGATGCTACTGGCTAAGAGAGAGAATGAGGCAGTTACAGATGTGGATTTGAAACAGGACTACAAAAGTGATATGGAAGGAGATGCTGTGGTTTTGAAAACTGATTCAAAAATGCCAGAGTACAAGAGAGATATGGAAAAAAGATGTCAGAATGCAGAATCAAAGGAAAGGGATCATACAAATAATAAATCAGAAGAGTGACTTGGAAAGACTTTTTAACTTGGATTTACAAAAAAGTGTGTGTTAAACCAATGAAGTTGTTTCTGGGAGGAGAAAAACAGAAATGATTGAGGGTGCTCCTGAAAGGAAACAAAAGCATGATAAGAAATTAACTTGGGGGACGTTATTCAACAAAGGTCCGCATAATTAAAGCAATGGTGTTCCCTGTAGTAACATAAGGCTGTGAGAGCTGGACCATAGGGAAGGCTGAGCAAAGGAAGATCGATGCTTTTGAACTGTGGTGTTGGAGGAAAATTCTGAGAGTGCCTTGGATTGCAAGAAGATCAAACCAGTCCATCCTCCAGGAAATAAAGCCAGACTGCTCACTTGAGGGAATGATATTAAAGGCAAAACTGAAGTACTTTGGCCACAAAATGAGAAGACAGGACACCCTGGAGAAGATGCTGATGCTAGGGAGAGTGGAAGGCAAAAGGAAGAGGGGCCGACCAAGGGCAAGATGGATGGATGATATTCTAGAGGTGATGGATTCAACCTTGGGGGAGCTGGGGGTGGCGACAACTGACATGAAGCTCTGGCGTGGGCTGGTCCATGAAGTCACGAAGAGTCAGAAGCGACTGAATGAATAAACAACAAAATTCGACAAGGTTAAAGATTAAGCTTTTAAAAGAAACAGAAGCTCTATAAAGTGAATCTTTTTGATCAGGGTTAAATTTTATATGTTGTGATTTCTGGTAGTTATGGTTTTTTTTCTTGATCAGGGCTGTATGATGAAGCTTTAAGGATTTGTCTATAAGTGAAGAGAGTTTTCGTTTATTTCTTAGAGAAAGGGATAAGTTGGATTATAAAATGGTTGTTTTTTATTAAGGTTAAAATGTATATGCTAATTCTGGTAGCTTTTAATAGATCTTTGCTAATTAGAATTAAATGATTTATTTTGATTAAGAAGGGATGTGATATGGGAAGAAGAGATTTTTTTTTCTTTTTTTCCTTACTGGAGGTGTTAACTTACTGAAATTGTTTATACGTCTGGAGGGGAGAAGGGTCATCTTTTATATATCTTCTTTTTTCTGTCTTTTTTCTTTTTCTCTATTTCTTTTTATTTCCTTTTTTCTTTGCTTTTTATATTTTCTTAGTTCGTATTAGTTTTTTATCTTCAGATATGTAAACTTTAATAGAGTTATACAAAAAAACAAATGTTCCCCTGAGATGAGCTATCCACAGACCATGGGCCTAATTCAGGCTAAAATGGACACATTCTGGCAATACAGTTTTCTAGTTAAAGTATGCTGTGGCAACAAGGGGCGTTGGAGCACAAGGCCTCTGCAAGATGAAGCATTCCCTTTCCCATGTTTTAAAAGCTCCCAAGCCCATTAAAAGTAGGTTGAAAATGTTCATCCCACTGTCTTCCAGTGAAATCAACACATCCCCTTCGGCCTGCCACCCAGCTGGAACAGAGAATTGTGGCCCCAGCCCAGAATTGCCCATTCTTTTGTTACGTACATTCTTCAAGGTCCCCACCTGAGCATTATGTTTAGCTTGATGTTTGTGAAAGGAAAGTTGAGGATACGTTGCTGATTTTAAAGGCTAGAGGAACTTATGCAAATGATTTATCATGTCCAAAACCCTAGGTTATCTATATTAACATATTGACCAATTTAGCACTGCATAGTAAGTATGTTTTAGCATTAATCATTAATTATATTCACCCAGTGAACATATGGCAAATTACAGCTAGCCATGGTTTGCCAGTCTCCCACTTTGGTTGATACATCTTTTGCTGGGTTTGAGTACATCCTGGCTTTAATGGTTTTTTTTAAATCTATTTGCTGTCCTAACAATAAAAAGTTTGCAGTGACCATTTTTCTCAAATGAAGCCTCCACAGGGAGGAAAAAACACTCTTACACTTTGTATTCTTTTTTTCCTCCCCTTTTGGAAGATCGTTTAACCATAAACTAATATAAATCCAGATGACACAATAAACTGTATTTAATGTAATGACAGCAACAACAATAGCTTATTGTAATTTAACCGATTCTTATCCAACCTCAAAGAGTGCATCTTGCCCATTCTTCCACTGTTACAGTACAGCAGCCTTCTCCAACTATTCCTCCAGATGTCTTGGGCCTGAAACTCCTTACATGTTAGAGGAATATTAGGATTTTGCCTCAGTGCAGAGAACAACTTGTATTTTTTTCATATCACAGTGTATCCTAGTCATGTATAGAAACTTATGGTGATCTCCAAAATTGGAGCTGCAGATTGAATAATTGGCCTCATACGTTTTTTGTTTTTTTATGTTTAAAGCTCCCAAATCAACTCCCAAGAACTGAAAGAATGTTCGGTTTTGTTGCTTTGAACCTCCCATTCTATGATTCAAACACAAGAAAAAAATTGTCATTCATGTTATTTTTGAAATATTTAAATCAGCTCTAAAAATGATTATTTCGTTTATGTTAGGAACCAGTGATGTTACTAATGAAAAGTCCAGGAAAAAGGAGGATTTTCTCAATCAAGGCCATCTACAAATACCTTCTATTTCTAGCAGAGATCGTAAAGCAGTTCCTCCCGAACCAGAACCAGAGCTGAATCACCATGAGCAAATTAGAAATGTACTTGGAGAAGCTTCAGTAGAAAGCCAGACTGGCAAATTCTCAGAACTTATAGGCCACCAAAATATCAAAAAAGCAAAAGAAGTTGATGAAGAAATTGAACGAGAGGAACTCTTCAATGATGACTTGCAGCAGGATGACCAGGAAACTAATAAAAATGGTTAGTATAAAAATTGCTTTCTCCATGTTGTACTAGGGTTGCAGTATTTGAGGAAGTGGAATAATTTATCAAGTCTACTTTTACAGAATTGTATGTTACTATACATTTGTAAACGTGGCATTCAATGTAAATTGCAATTGGATTTGATTCTAGCTTAAGTGTGATGTAAATCCAGCTGTTATGATTCATTCAGTAAACCATAGTTAAGCATAATATGGAAAGCTAATTATGATTTAGTCTTTCATGCATATGATTAATTACATTCTCAGTGCAGTTTTCTCTCTTCATATGTATTATTGTGCAGAAAACTCAACATGGTAAAAGATGTTTTTGCAATAAAATCAGAAGACAACTTTTCTACTTTAAGATGCATGAAGTTGTTGCTTGGCTTGTTTTCACAGGTGAATTTGAAATCAAAAGAGTGGACCAGGATAATAAACGGGCTGATTACAATTTAGATACAAATGAGGCAGAATCAGAAACGGATAAGCAAGCTGCTCTTGTTGACCAGCAAAATAACTTCAATGGTAAATCTTTGTTATTTCCATGTTCTGGCATATAAAGTTTGCATTATGATTTGTCTTACTTTTAATGAATGAACTTGCAAATCTTGTCTGGAAGAAAGGCTTTACAAATGAAAATTTGTCACAATGGGATTGTGCATGGTGATCTCCAGGTAAGAGTAAGTAATAGGAGTAAAATAGAGATAACTTCTTAATTATTCCATTTTAATTATTTCTTCTTCTTTTCTAGTTCAAAATCTTGAAGATCCCAAAATGGAAATCAGCTTATTTAAGCTCAATGAAGCTCAACAGCAGAAACTGTGAATAGCAATTTCAGTCTGTGACTCTTGTGAAACTATTTAGGCAAGTCCATCTCAAAAATTCTATAAAATTTGAATCGGGGGATTTAAATCAGTCCTGATTCCTCCCCATCAGGAATGTTATCTCCAGACTTAATAGGCTGGATTTACATCCATCAAGTAGACAATGACAGTGTTGCAGGCGGAAGTAAGCCACTGAAAGTATATGAAATCAGCCTGTTATTCAGCTACCAGGTATAGTTTCCTTCTTGAATTATAACAGTAACACCTTAGATATAAATTGTCTTTCTCTAAAATTGGGAATGTTGTATAGCTTGAGAGATACTGTTTGTCCTGCTTGTGTTCACATCTCTTTCCATATGATTATTCTCAGTTTACAACCTGAACTTAGAAAGTCAATTTTATACTTCCCTTCTACAGAAACTTCCTCCAGAAAGAATCCTAGAGAACTGTATAACTATACTTCTTTAAGTGCTTTGCTTTGAAGTAAATCCTATTTAATACAGTAGGAGGTGGTATCAAGTAAATATGCATAAAACTGAGCTGTATGTCTACATCTCTTTTATTCAAATACCATGTTCTCTTTTTTGAATTATAGGAATGGTTATGGGTTAACCAGATGCAATGGATTCCTGCATTTGTGTAAAACAGGCTTTACCCATTCTGGAATTCTAATATACAAGAGTAGCCAACTAGGTACATAAAATTATACTTGAATATATGGAGAAAATGAATACATAAACCCCAAATGTTTTGCTGCTTCATACTGTATCTTATTTTGGTGTAAAATAAAGAACTGCAGTATTATATAGGACATGATGCTAAATTGCAGCCAACATTGATCATAGCACTTTAGCCTGGTTGAAGGTAACTAGAATAGAGTAAGTGCAATACAGTTATTTTGTACAACAAAGAAAAGGTTAACTGATTACTATTTTGTCAAATGCAAATACTGGGTTTATTTTGATTAAGTTCTTGACTATAAAGTCAGTGGGCTCTCAAGAGTCTTGTAATCTGGTTGTTAGGTCACCATCAATAAAATACTGCACTCAGTGGGAACAGTATTCTGTAATGTGTATTTTGATTCTTAGTCTTTAGTTATCATAGTTGTTACTCTTTCAAAAAATAGTAAATTTTCATTTGCATAAACTTACGGTTCCATTTTATAGTTCTACTTGCATAGATTAAACTGACATTCTATAGTCCTCAGGTTATGACCACTTGTTCAACGGCCGTTCAAAGGTATGATGGTGCTGAACGAGGACTCATGACCATTGCAGCTGTCACAGTGTCCCCACAGTCATATGATCATAATTTGGGCACTTGGCAACCAGCTCGCATTATGATGGTTGCAGTGTCCCTTGGGCCATGATTGCCATTTTTGACTTTCCCTGCCAGCTCCCCTCAAGTAAAGTCAATGGGGAAGCTGGCAGGAGGTCACAAGTTGCTTCTGCCACATTTTTACCTGCCCACCCTCCATAGCGCCGACCTGCACTCTCTAGCACCAACTCGCAGCACCTGTCTGCCCACCGATAGCTCTCACCTGCTGACCTACTTGCCTGGAACTCCCACATCTTCCCATGATGAGGTAATGTTAAGTCCTTCCTTAATGACCTGCATGGTCTTAGGGTTATGACAGCAACTGGGACTGTCAGGATTGCCATCACTAAGTGATGTGGTCACGTGATGTCATGCTTTATGACCGCATCACTTAGCAATGGAAATTCCAGTCCCAATTGCTGTTGTAACCTGAGGACTAACAATTCAAATGTGTAAACAACAAAACCCCTCAACACTGCATTTGCTTCAAATTAGATACTGCATTTAGCTGACTCATTAGAAAGTAATTCCATAAGGCAGACTTGTTTTATAAGGAAACTGATGTTCATGCGTACCATACTTTTAATCGAGGATAGCAAAGATGTCCTCCTTGCAGTTATGTTAGAAAACAATCCCTGAACAATGAAAACTGAACTAAATGAAGATGCTAGCAACCCAAATACAAAAAGTAAAAAGGTGTAGAGTCCTTCCAGTGTTTCTCAAGGATATATAAATAGAATCTATCAAGGGCCAGAGCATGAAACAAAAACTGACACTGTCTTCTGAAGGGGCTTTTTTGTCCAATTGTATGGTGATCAGAAGTAACAGCTAGCCAAGCTCTATGGATAAAACTTGAATATTTGCAAGCTAACCCGGTTTGATCAGAGGCTCCCACAGAAACATGCAGAAGGACCAGTGAATGTGTTTTCTTTACAAGTGAATTCTAATGCATATCAAAACAGAACAGCTTCCTTTATTGCATTGTATTTTCAGAGTGGTCAGCATGTTATGAAATGTTCCAACACCATTCATAAAAGTGATTTATAGATAAATCTACAATAAAATCAAAACATACACCGCTTCAACAATGTAGTTATAAAATCAGCTCCAGTAGAAGAACATTACACAAACCATTTTAAAACAGCAGTTATTCCAGCTGTTAGGGAGGGCTGGATGAAGTTTCTCCTGATAACAGTACTTTTGACCAAGAGCTTTCTGTCCCTTTTCAGCACAGCATAAAGGAGTCTCTCCAAGGCAGTTTTAGTACACAAATTATAATTCATCTGTTGTCCTAAACCCTTCTTTTCAAACAAGTTTCACTACTGGGAAGTATCTGTGAGGAGAAAAATCAAATTCTGGAGGAACCTAGAATAATAAATACATATATACATTAGTGTCCATTTAAAATAGCTTCTCAAGAATTCTATCATTCCAACCGGATTTTTAAAATACCAACTATGCAAGAAAAATTCCAAAGGGGGAAGTGGGGAAGATACTTGATAGACAGGTATTATGTAATTTAAGGTACTAAATTCAATGAAGCATCCTTCTGAATAAACATATAGTCTTCAGTTATTGTTTTTAAGTATAGAAAGACGTTCCATTAACATAACTTTCCATCATCACATGTAACCTAGTACCTCAGACATGAACTTGTAGCTCTGATACCTTTGCAGTGGGTACTTTAGTATTACATACTGCTGCTCATGCAAGAGAGCACTTCTATTTTCTCCCTCACTATACATCCCAAATTTGTTCTTGGCCAGGCCCCAAACCAGGCCTCAAACCCTTCTGCTGGAAATAGTTCAATATGACTGCCCCCATTTGACAGACTTCAGTTTGTTTCCATGGTACCTATTTTATTTTAGCTGCAATTTGCTTACTTTAGAATCCTTTTTGTGACCTCCTGCCAGCAACTTCATAACCACAATATTGGGTTTAGCAACTTTAAGAATTCGATTGACCTAGACAGAGACAGTCAAGTTTCATATTATCTGCAGATAGTTAAAAAAAACCAGTTGCAGTGAACAGTTAATAATATTGATTGCAGTTTTTATATTTACTTCTCTATAATGGCTTATTAACCCAGTTATATACTAACAAATACACTTTACAAAAATATTGTTCTATGGTATTATAAGTCATAAGCATACTGACAATATTCCAGGGCACATTGAAGCAGCCTGGTTAAGCATGCAAAACATTGCTAGATTGTGGTCAACATCTTTTAAAAGATACACTGCTTTCCATATTCAGAGATAAACAGATTCTCTGATTCTTTTTAAACAAATCACATACTTTACAAAGTTGCAAAGGGGATCCAGAGCAGATTTCTGTCTAATTAACACATAGGAAAGAAATAGTAAGTAAAGCAACAAACACCTTAAGAACTAGAATTTCAAATTTGGGGAGGGGTTATTCTATTTATAACAATTTGCCTGGTCATTTATCTCTTTTTCCTTTTTAATTTTTTTCTTTATCATGATTGATGTTGAAATTATATTAACATTGTTAATACTGTTGAATTGATTTTTTCCTTGTTAATTAGTTTAGGATAATAAGTTTTTAAAAATCTTGAAGAATGTGAGAAACAGCCACTATAAAGAGAGTATCTAAAGAGACCCAGTGCTGAACTGTAATGCCAGCAAAATTATCATTCTATAAACTGGTTAAAATTTTTTTAAAAAGTTTATGAACTTACTTCTTCTAAGACTGTGTGACTTAGATGAAAACAGCCATCCTTCATTCATACTTAAAAAAGGGCACTTCAATCAATAGGCACTTTGTTAATGCAAGAATAATATAGAAAAATCCAGTTCCATCATAAAATATCAAGCAATTAGTCTTCAAAACCTTCAGATGTTTAAGGACGATGGCACATTTGATACTAAGAGTTTATGCTAGCAGAATTAGGTAGACAATCTGCATATACCTTCCTTCAGTAGTGTTTGAATAAGCAAGTTTCAGTTTAGTTTCCCTGTTCTATAGTCAGGTTTTTACCTCATGATCTGGGTTAGAGATATTCTCCAGTATCATTTTCGCTTGCTGGAAGTGTTTGCTAGCAGCCATGTAGAGATCAGAAGACTGAGGAGGAGGACTGTATTTGTTTAGATCAGACATTTCCTAAACATTAAATAATAGGTATCCTTTAAAATTGCAGCAACAAAAAATCCTTATAGAAATTATTTAAAAGTAGGTTGTGGTTTGGTGCAAAGAGTATACAGAAGCAGAACTATTTTACACATTAGTTCATACATGATTTTATAATCAAGTAAGTAATGGCTTATTCACTTGTAGTACTGTAAAGAGTAACAATTATCATACTTTTCAGTACCAATAAGATAGCATGGGAAATGCTATTTAATATTTTAAAGGCAGGTTTGGGATGTGACTTGATATAAACTACTGTTTCCTACCTTCATTCCAAGGAAAATAAATATATACCACTGAGAACAATTGCTCATTAAGACAATAAGATTTGTGGGGGAAAAAAATAAAGTAAAACATACAAATAACCTATAACATGGCTCTAAGAGAACTATGATTCACCTTGAATTGCAAATAGTGTACAGGTGGTGGTGTGATGACACTGTTGAATGGGGCAAACCGATGTTCATATCGAACTTGTTCACTATCTAGTTCAAATTTCGGTTTTCTCACTTTACCATCCATGTCGAAAGCAATCATAGTCTTCAGGAAAATGCAAAGTAAAAGCAGCAGAATGAGAGATCTGCTTGTTACAATAGCAGCAATAGAAATGTTAATATATGTATATACTAGTTACAAATAATTGCAAAAATGGTTTATAAAACAAATAAATACATTGCTGATCCCATACAACTGCATATGACTCTGGACATTCCACCCTAGCAATTTCCTCATGAAATGTAGTTCACAACTGTACTACTGGTGTTAAACACAACACCAATTAAAACAGTGATTCATACAACAGTAAACACCAATTACAACAGTGATTCATACTTATTATCACCACATGACTATACTACTGAAATGTACTCGGAAGCTGTAGATGGTCCAAAATGCGGTAGCCCAGCTGCTAACGGGTACAAGGAGGTTTAGCGGTTTTAACACCAATGCTTTGCTTGCTGCGTTGGTTACCAATTAAATAACTAGGTCCAATTCAAAGTGTTTATACTAAAGCCCTACAAGACTCAGCTCCTGTGCACGTACAGAACTGTCTCTTCGAATTAGATTCTGCCCATCCTATGTATTCTTCCTGAAGTGATGCAATAAGGGGATGGAGGCCCAGAGAGAGTCTTTGTTTGTGACTGCCCCTGCACAATGGACAGCTTGTCCCCCTAAGTTTCATGGATCCCCCATCCTGTTAGCCCTTAGAAGGCCATAAGGACCTTCCTATTCTTGTGAGCATTTGGCTGCTAATGGCAGTGATAGGCTGCCTTTTTTGGACTGGACCTTTGAATAAGTTGTTTTATTATGGCGTTTTTATTGGGATTTTGATTATTTACGGTTAAAAAAAAGTTTGTCCTATTATGTGCTGATGTTGATGGCTATTATAAACCACCTAAAGTCTCTAAAGTAGGTGGTAGAAAAATTGCTATGTAAATAAATAAAGCTGTACTGGGTTCCTCTTCACTCATAAACTACAATGGTTTCATTCATAATTAAGCAATGCACAATA
This sequence comes from Candoia aspera, assembly GCF_035149785.1. Taxonomy (NCBI): domain Eukaryota; kingdom Metazoa; phylum Chordata; class Lepidosauria; order Squamata; family Candoiidae; genus Candoia; species Candoia aspera. The sequence continues at coordinate 202,059,332 of NC_086154.1, read as the reverse complement.
TTATGTCAGCATCCTGTAGCCATACATACTGTACATTTGGGTACATAAACATGCCCTTTACAAACATTTAATTAGAAATATTATTTAACTTATTGAATTGATAATAATGTATAATACATCACCTTGTACATCCCAGCACACATATTTTGATAGGCTTGGCTCATGGTAATCTCTCTGCTCAGAGGACGAGCTGTAAATTTCATGCATAGAAAGTCTTTATCATAAAATTGTGCTAACTTCTGAAATATTTTTAAAAACCCATACATCTGAAAAATGAGGCAGATCTCATAGGTGATACCTGTTATTCTGCAAAATTTGCCCTGGTCCTACAACAATCTAAATTACCAGAGACACTTCCCTCAAAAAATCCACTTTCTAAATCACCGCTGAGTTGCAACAAATGATAATTGAAAAGCATTTTTTATTTTACTCAGGCTTACAGGCCACTTGAGTTGTAACCAACTAAGACTATACAATTGGGAAGGGGAGGGAGATCTGCTTGTTTCTTCTAATGATAAAAGTGAGCTAAGTTATGATAACAGACAGGTTATGAAACCCCTGATGCACCTAAGAATTTTGCTAAACAATTAAGCCTAACTGGGAAAAACCCTGGAGCAGTTATTAAATGGGAAAATGCAATTAGTGGAAAGAGAAGCTCCAACTTCTAAATTTGTTCAACAACACAGTAAGGAATTAAAATTATATTCCACTGTTGTTATTGTTGCTTAATAACTTATTTTACAATGTCTATACTATAGGTATTTTATCATACTTTAATGTATTGCTGATTGCCATAAGGCTGTTTTCAACTGCTGAGAGATTGTGGATAATGGCAAGAACAAATCTAATACTGTAAAATAAACTTAGTAAAACAAAATTCCAACCATATGACCTATTTTTTTTCTAATGGTCCAACTCCAAATAGTCAAATATAGGTTTTTATTTAAGAATGAGGTTGGAGTTAATGAAACTGCTTACTTGGGAGAACATATATAATCTAGATTTCAATGGCTACATGCAGCTGAACATAAGAAAGGCAACCATCAAGTCAGATGTCATAACAGAAGCACCAAGAAAAATAATAAAGAGGTTGCAAGTTCTCTCACAAAAATATACCTTTTTTCTTTTTCTTTGTTTTTTTATTACTCCGGCCTTTCTGTTGCTCTTCCATTATTCTTTCTTCAGCCATCTGAGAACTATCAGCACGACTGAGTGTTGACATTAGCCATGCATACAGAAATTCAGAAAGGTACCTAATATAGAAAAAATACTTAATTTAGGACATTTACCAACTTCTGATTTAGATGAGACTTTATTTTTAAGTAGAAAAACGGTAACCATTTGAGCAAATTGTTCATTTTCAAATAATTTGTTAAGCTAAAATAAAAATCATACTTGGTATTTATAGACTTTATAATTTAAATGAATAGATCCTTTATTGAATCGTATTATACACCAGCTATCATTAAAGGAATTTGTCTGCTTCAGTAAAACTGTCCTCTTTTTTCCCAAAGCACAGAATGGAAGAAAGGAAACTGATCAGCCCAATGCAATAGCACTGATCTTACTAAAATTAACATAAAGACACAGCAAGATTCTGGAGAAAGGTTCTCTTTGTCAACTTTAGTTTATTGTGAGACTAGCCCAATTTTTTTCTCCCCATGCTCCATCCCTCTATTTTAGAGGTCTCTTTGACCCTCAGAGCAGTTTTCCAGAGGGTGCAGGAAGGTGATAAGGGGAGAGAATACTTTCTTGCCATGAAGTTCCTCAAGTAAACTCATCACAAGAGTCACAAGCCTGTGTTACATTAACATTTTAATAGGTTATCAACTGAAATTAAATCCAAATTTAATTTTCGAAATACTGAAAAATAACTAGGAACAAAGTTTATGACCAATATCAATATATCAATCATCTAAGAATGGGTAAATGGACAGCTGCAGGTATACTGTTAGAACTTTGCTAGCACTGTTAGTATAAGGGCTCCCACTGTATGAAGCATTGAACAAATTATGGGGAAAGAACTGGGAAGCTTTCAGCTACAGTCATGTGAAAAAGTAACTGAAATGTTTGACTTTTTCAACATATTTCAACATACAAATATTTGATCTTTCAACAGTATTGATAAAGGGGATGTAATATAACAAATATGCACTATTTACATCTTGTAGTCCATTGAGTAATTTAAATGAACATAAATGCAAATTTCACATGTGGAAAAAGTCAGGTGCAAAAGATTAGAACATTGTTAGCATCTAGGAGGAACCTGTCTTATTGAAACCTCAGACATTTAGTTTGATTTGCTCTATGTTGTTGAAGTATGTGGTATCAATGTGCCTAGACCGAAAGAGCTCTCTGAAGCTTTCAGAAAGAAAGGTATTGATGCCTAAGAGTCAGGGAAGGGATTTTAAAGATTGCCAAACAACTGGACATCAATCATCCCACTGTCTGGAAGATCATCTACAGGTGAAGAAGATTTCAAACAATTGCCCACTTGTCCCAGCAAGTTCAGCCCAAGAGCAGAATGCAAGATGTTGAAAGAAGCCTCAAAGAACCCCAGAATTTCATCACGTGACCTACAGGTAGCTCTCAACACTACTGATGTCAAACTGCATAAGTCTACCATTAGAAAGAAGCTGCACAAATTATATCTACGGAGGTATGCCCGAAGGAAAACTTTGCTGTCCAGAAAGAACGTCAGGGCAAGACTGAAGTTTTCTCATTAACACCTAGGCAAAGACCAGAACTTCTGGAACAATGGGCTCTGGACAGAAGAGGCAAAAATATCTGGCTACAGTACCAGAAGACATGTTTGGTGAAAATTCAGCATTTTACCAGAAGAACCCGATACCGACTGTAAAGCATAGTGGTGGAAATGTTTTGGTTTGAGGCTGCTTTGCTGCATCAGGGCCTGGGCAGCTCACCATAACAGAATCCACTATGAATTTTTCTTTGTACCAGAGAATGCTTGAGGATAATGGGAGACCATCTGCCAGAAGATTGAAACTTGAAAGAAAGTGGACCCTACAACATGACAGTGACCCTTAATATTCTAGTAAATCCACCAAGGAATGGCTGAAAAATAGGAAATGGAGGGTTCTGGAATGTCTACTTAAGGTTGTTTCGGCCAAAGGAGGCAATACCAGGTCTTAACAGCCAAGGGTGCACTTACTTTTTCCACAGAAGAAAATGGTTATCTGTTAATTCTTTGTCGAATAAATGATTTCAAAGTCAATTTTCCATTTTTTTGTTCAAATACATCTCCTTTATCTTTCTGTAATGTTTCAATGAAGATAAAATATTGATATGTCCCCATATGTTAAAAAAGAAAAATATATGTATGGCGTGTACTTAATTTTTCATATGACTGTATGTCTGATGACTCTCTTAGATCCACACCCAATGAAGTTTATATTGGCTGTTCCAGTTACCAAAGCTTTAAGACTAACTGCTCTTAAAACTTCAGGCAAGTAAAGGCATACAAAAACAAGATCAGCAGCATTTTAGGTAAAGGTATTGTATATATAATGCATGTATCTCTGTAAGTAAAAATAGTGAAGCAATGCAGAGTTCATTAGTGTTCCAGACATTTAGAAGAAAAGTAATCTTAGTCTCAGTCAAGTATCAAAAACACTGAGTACGTCTTTAAATATGAGCAACAGAGATCTATGGAATCTATGACTACAGGTAGTCCTCAACTTACGTTCAGTGACCGTTCAAAGTTACAATGGCACTGAATGACTGGTGGTTATGACTGGTCCTCGGAGTTCCAGCCATCCCAGCAACCCCATGGTCACGTGATCATGATCTGTGTGCTTGGCAATCCATTTGCACTTATAACCAGTTGCCAAGCACCCCATGATCATGTGCCATTTGCAACCTTCCATGCCAGCTTCCCCAGAAAGTCAAAGGAGAAGCCAGCAGGGAAGATCAGAAGTCACTGGGGTAAGTCACCCGCACACCCTCCCCAAGCCCTTTGTGCTTGCCCCAGCCACTGGTGCACCCCCCACCCTCCCTGACCCATGCTGCAGCCCCGCACTTGACCCACACTTCTCGTGCACCCTCCTTGCACGCCCCTCCCCGACCTGCATGGTACCTCTTGCGACCCCCTCACACATCCTCCCTGTGCCACACCTCTCATGCACCTCCACATACCCTCAACCCACCCAGCACCTCTCGTGTACCCACGAAGTGCCTCTTAATGCACCCTCCCCGATCCCATGCACCTTGTGCAGCCTCCCTGATCCACACTGCTTGTGCACTCCCATGCAACCCCCCTGACTCAAGTGGCACCTCTGCGCACCCTTCTGCCATGCCTCTTGCGCACTCCCTGACCCTCCCCCACACCCCCGCCCATCTCCTTACTCCCTCCCCCACCCGGCAGTAGCCACTTACCTGCCTGTGGGCCTGAGACTTGCAACTTCCTGCCAGCTTCCCCACTGACTTTGGTTGTGGAAAGCTGCAGGAAGTTGCCTCACCTAACCACGGTGGGATTTGGTTAACGATGGCAACTGGGAACGCTGGGACTGCTGTCACTAAGCAATGTGGTCGCACTTTATGACTGCATCTCTTAGTGACAGAAATTCTGGTCCCAATTGCCATTGTAAGTCAAGGACTAGTTGTATTATATTTAGATAAGGTCTGGACAGTACACCCTCCTAGTTTGCAAGTAGTTTATTCTCTTACCAATATATGTAATAATATTCATGCATACTGTATAGCTCCAATTCAAACCCGCTGAGAAGATACTGTATCATAATGCGAAGATTATGGTATAGGACCCAAGTTCCCAAGCATGCCAAATGCTGCCTTTGGGGTTCTTGTTTCAAGAGCATACTGTGAAGAGCTGCATCCACTTTCTCTGCCTAATGAAAAAACAATATTCAGCTTAATGCAACTACAAGTGCTGAGATCATACTAACAAAATTTAGTATTTATATCTGCATTTATATTTTAGACCCCAAACTGAAAGTTTGATGCAAAACTACTGTATTTTCACACAAAAAGAAATAACACAAATGTATGCAATAACGTAATGATCAAAACAGTTTTATTTAATTTAGGTGTAATATACTGCCTGATGCTAATGAATTGAACACTGTCTCCCATACGATATCATATCCTAGAATTTTGTGTCATATACTGAGTTATTTTAAGCTTTGAAACCTATTAGATATTCTAACATTTAATGCTCCAATATATGGTATTATGTGCCTTTTTTAATAGATTGATTATATGTTGTCTAATGTTATTAATAAATATAGCATGATTAGTTAGAAAGAAAAAGTGAGTCTCCCCAAATTTAAAGTTTTCTTTAAATCCTACATTCCTAGATATTCACCCTTGTGTTTGAAAAGGCAATGGAAAGAGAACAAACAACATGTATTGCATGTAGATCTAGGAAGCATGGAGAACAATAGCATACTGCTTGGGCATTATAAACTATTCCTAAAGTTCCCAGTTCTCCAACGGATGCTAAATGTACCTTTAATATTCTTCTACAGCCAAATCAACTGGACAGAAAATACAAAGCCATTTTCATGGCAGACTTTATAACGTGTTTGATGCCTGCTTATATTACCTCATCTTGCAAAGTAGCAAACTCTTCAAGAATATGGCCAAGTTTATCTCTCTGTCGAGCTCTATTGTGCCCATGAATTTGAATCAAACTACAAAATGGCTGGAAAAAAAAAGATTGAGTTGATGTCAGACTTTGTTATATTTTAGACCTTATTTATACTGCAGATCTTAAGAACAATGTTGTAGTGGTAACAGCATACTTTGATGTGATTATAAATATGAAATCAATCTGAGTTCTCAGCTCACTTCTGACTTCAGACACAGCTGTTTAACAGAGTCTATGTGGTGACTGTAAATCACATAGTGAACTAATTCAGATGCTAGGAGCACTGTCAATATGAAGTCATTTGTTTCAGAAATATTTTTTCAGTGCTAATATCTGTGATGGAATTAGGCACATACGATGTATTTTTTTGTAGACATTAGGCATTCCAGAAGAAAAGCTATACCATGGCCAAAAGCAGAAACCTTTTCTCCTTTTCTGCTAGATCTTCCAGAGATGTTGAGAAAGTTCTAACCTGCTTTCCGCAGGCTGTGAGGACTGGAGTGGGTAGAAAGAAACTGAATCCCAGCAAGAGGGAGTTGCTGTTTGTCCAGAACACTTAGCTCTGAAAAGTCTGGATGTAGTTATCCTTCCACTGAAAATCTACAACTGGTGTGTCTGTGTGTGTGTGTCCTGGATTCGTGACTCCTGCTAGAAGAGTAAATGGAAGCTGTTGCCCTGAGAGCCCTTTGCCCAGTTCTGTCTAGTGTGCCAGGTGTGGCCCTACCCAAATCAGAAAACCTTGCCAGTAGTAACTGACCTGGTTGACCTTACAACCACACATTTGGATTACTATAATGTGGTCTACTTGGGAACGCCTTTGAAAACAACTTGGAAACTACACTTGACACAAAATGCAGCAGCCAGGATGCTTACATGTGAGAGCCATGATGCAACTACAGTGGCTATTCTCCAATAGCTGGCTGCCAATAGGCTTCTGAGTCCAATTCGAAGTCTGATTTTAACTTATAAAGACTTATATGGTTTGGATCCAGGGTACCAAAATCTCCTCCAGGTGGAATCTGTCGGGTCTGTACACTCATGCAAAGGATGCTCAAGGTCCCATTTCTATGAGAATACAGAAGGACGTGGGCCTAACGTCAGTCCATCTCTGTGATTGCCCCCATGCTTTGAATACTGTATCCTACTACTGAGGTCTGGGCTCCTCATTACTTTCCCACAAGGAAGTTAAGACAATCTTTTTGAATGAGCATTTGGGGGTTGAAGCTGCCAAATTATGTGGTGATGAGGTGATACATATATTTCATATGCTGAACGTCAATGCTAAGGTTACAATATTGCTGTACGCCACCCAGAGTCACTTTTCACAAGATGGGCGAGCATATAAATGTGATAAACAAACAACAAATAAATATGCTATTGTTTTGATTATTATCTGTTTTTTTTTTAATTCTGTAAAGCACCAGGAGTTACTTCCAGCTGGGCCTGGATTGGTTGCTCTGTGAAATTTCATACCAAACAAGTTTCAAACCAAACATTTTGTACATAATCCTAACAGGACCCTCTATACTACTTCCTTTGCCATTTTACAAGGTGCCATTTTATAAATATTTTCAAATTCAAATAGCTGGTTGACTTTTTGCTAAAACCATGGAACAGCCCAACTTCGAAAAGGTTGTAAGTTGTGAAAATTTATCTTTTATCCCTACTGTATTTAAATATTTAAATAAATGCATTTATATTTCATAATACTATCAATACTCACTCGAACACAGTGTGTGACAAAGGAGTCAATATAGTCCTTAGCCTGGTGATTGTTATAAAGACAACACCTAACAGGAAATGAGTGAAATTATTCTGAGTGAAAATCAAAGATGTACATTGTCTTAAAGTTGAGGAGGGCAAACTAAGTCGCCCCGCTAAAATTATTTTTTATATCCCCCAGAGCATACCCATATTTCACTGCCGAAGTCTGGCATAAGTCTACTTATGACGGGATTAAATGATGAGATTTTTCGTACCTTTCATATCCTCAGTGACACCCCTCCCCCAAATATATACAACTCCCCCCTGAAAATCTTGGGTCATCTGTCTGGTGTTGTCACATCACTACCCCTCTGGTCCCTGGAAGCTTACAGCTCATGAACAAACCAACTGCTTGCTTCAATCCCTAGGAGAAACACTTGACTTGGATTCCCAACTATGGTTATGCCATATCAACTCCCAGACACTTTTTCTCCCTTACCAATTTTCAATTTTTAAACATTCATAGAGAAATCTATTTCTAAGCAGAAGTGATTTTATTAACATCTGTTTCTTAAACACTGAGATGCTATAAATATATAAATTAACACCCCAAATAGATTTTGCTACTCACTTAGGTGAAAGTACAGGAGGACTGACAAAAGATCTTAGGGCATCTTTTACCATGTCTTGCATAAGGTGAGTACCAAACACTTTTTTATTGTCCACAAGAAAAGTTGTCTGAAAAAAATGTATCTTCATTACTTTACATGACTATGAAAATAATCTTCAAACTTTTATTGTATTATTTCCAACTTGCCTGTAACAGTGATCTTGAAAGAACACAAGGTGACTGTTCACTAAATTCACAGAAAAAATCCTAATTTATAAGCAGAGTAAGAAAACCATGGTTAACATTTTGCAAACGATACATTGTATAAAGATGAAGTCCAATGCTCTTCCGATATACAACTTCTTCTATTAGCAGAAGGAAGCTGCCCACCCCTTCCACAACAGATATTTGAGACACTTAGTTGAGAATAATTATAAAAAGTGATCTCAGATTTCTATCTCAATATTCTTTCACTAGCTTTCCGCTTTTTAAAAAATTTTTGCGCTTTATGTTTTCTATTTTTTTTAAATTGACATATGAAACATGAAATGATATTTTCATTCATGAAAAAGCCCTTGGAATTATTCAAAGAGGATGCCTTTTTTTCCCAATTAATAATACGTTAAAAGTATTAATACTCACTAGTATGCAATGCAAATTGGTTAAGTTGATGACTTCACACACAGTTTTGATTCGTTCTATAAGTTTTGAAAAATAGTTAACCATTTCTTCTCTTTTAATAATTTTTGCATATCGAGGAAAAGTTGGAGGAAGCAATCTCTGATTAACTAGTGGCTCAAAGCCCATCATTATAGGGTGGTCTAAAAAAATAATAAAGAATTCAGTTATGGCTCTCCATTTAAGTACTCTATTATATAATAGCTGATCAAAGAACAGTTTATCAAATGATGAACAACTTTCAAAATATCATTTCTGTCAGTTAAGCAATTTAAGATTAATAAAAATTTTTGAACAGCAAAGTAAGTACAACATAAGTAATAATGAAGCAAAATGAAATACAATCATAGATTTTTGCACTGTTTCTCTCAGAAGGGAAACACTATTGTTTAAAGAGTTTAATGTGCATATGGATCAGTCTCAAGATAAGTTAAGGCACTGAAAATCACACACCAGTGCTTTGTAAAGTGAATATATTTGCTATAATAGCTGCAAGGATCAGGCAAAATAAGAGATGATCCCTGTCTTGATAAGGTTAACTAGAAAGACTATGACAAAAGTCTCATTTGGGGCTCTTGAATATTTGGAATTTTAGCAAAGTAGCCCTCTTCCCAGCAACAGCCAGAGAACATTCCTGAAGGAAACTGCTTACCTCCTTTTGTTGTATCATTCTGAGCCTGAATACCATGATGTATTAAGTTGTGAATAGCAGAAAGCAAATCAGCAGCCTGAGTCATCAATTTCTGAGCTTCTGCAACTGCACTAGTCTGTCCAGAAACAATTTTAAAACCTTATGTATAATAAAACAATTCCCATGTTAAGATTTAGGACAAGGAAAGACAGTGCACATACAGTGTAATATAACACTTTACAGTGTAGTATTATATTGTATCATATCCTTGCTTATGCATGGTGAACATGAAGATGCATCTCGGCTATAAAAATTTAAAACCAATCTTACAGACTTGATTATTGTAAGATAAAACAACTGCTTCTAAACACAGCCTCACATTCCTCTAAGAACTCTGCCCATCTCAGAATAAAGTAACAGTTAAAATGAACAACATTATGCAAAAACACTGAAAATTCAAGCAATTTCAGCTTGAAAACCCATGAGATTTCAGTTAGGGCAATAACATGTAAGAGTGTGCACTAGTGCCCAGTTTTAAATTTCAGATATTTCCTTGTAGTTCTGCACTCTGCAGTCAATAAGCTGACCCTCAATTTTTTAACCAAAATACTATGAATAATGTACCACCTGCAGATAAGCTGACCCTCGAAATTTTCATGTTTTAATTTTCATAATTGGCTTATCTGTGGGTGGCAAATTTTTCATGGTATTTTGGTTAATTTGAGGGTCTGCTCATCCACAGATGGACTTATACATGAATATATACAGCATATACTGGTATTTTAAAGAAGTATAACGCTATATACTTACAGATAAGCCTATCTGCAGATAAGCCAAACCCAATTTTTTTTAGTGTGTTTTGGCACCTAAAATTTTCAGCTTATCCACAAGAATATACAGTAGTTTCTAAATGTGGAAGCTCTACATAACAACCTGACATGAACATCTAAAGCAACAGTTTGTTGCAGGTAAAATGTGTTTAAAAATATTCAATTAATCATACCTCTTTCTTGGTAAATGCTATTAATACAGTCAGTAATATCCGAGTAAACTTCACTCTGCTGAATACTGCAAAGCACTGCTGATGCTATTGTAAAATCAATTTCAAAATTAATACATTTTAAAATTTTATAAAAGAGAATGTTTAAAGTGTAAGCTATATTTGCTATTCATACATACAAAAGTTGTTTTGTAATTCTGAACACTGAAACATTTTTTAGAAAATAAAAATAAATTCCCTTTTGGATTAGTTGAAAATAATAACAGTACCTATAAGAATATAATTTTTAAAATTGCACCTTCAATATGATCAAAGTGCATGATTATCACTAAAAGTAATACAATTCAAGTCCTGCCAAAATCAAGACCAAAACAAATAAACCTTCCCACCAAGCAATCTTATGATTCTAACCAATTACAGGTAGTCCTTGCTTAACAAAATTGGGACCAGAATTTTGGTTGCTAAGCTAAGCGGTCATTAAGCAAATCCAACCCGATTTTATGACATCTTTTTTGTTGCAGTCGTTAAGTGAAACAGTGCAGGTGTTAAGCAGAGCCAGTATGGTCCAGTGGTTAAGGCAACAGGCTAAAAACCAGGAGACTGTGAGTTCTAGTTCCGCCTTAGGCATGAAAGCCAGCTGGGTGACCTTGGACCAGCCACTCTCTCTCAGCCCAACTCACCTCACAGGGTGGTTGTTGTGGGGAAAATAGGAGGAGGAAGGAGTAATAGGCATGTTTCCTGCCTTATTTATAAAAAAAACAATAAAGGCAGGATAGAAAATAAATAAATAAATAAATAAATAATAATAAACCACATGGCTGTTAAGTGAATCATGCAGTTCCCCATTGATTTTGCTTGCCAGAAGCCAGCCAGAAACATCGAAAATGGCAATCATGTGGTCATGGGATGCTGCGATGGTCATAAATGTGAACTGGCCGCCAAACGCTCAAATCGTGATCACATGACCACAGTGACACTACAACAGTTGTAAGTGTGAATTCTGGTATTAAGTAGGTTTTTTCAGCACCATTGTAAGTCTGAACTGTCACTAAACAAATGGTTGTTAAGCGAGGACTTCCTATAGTTTTTTAGTATCTATCCTTTTTTAACTTAGGTGCTTTTCATGTGATCTTGTATAGCATACGAGCATCCTTACTTCAAGTTCAACTTCTGGATCTCTCTCTTCTCCTTGTCGGCTTCGAGTGCTCTAAAATAAAAAGCATTAGAACAATTTAATGGTACAGTACTAATGAAGTACTATATCAGTGTCATAGCCCAGTGTCACATAAACATCATCTCTGTGTAGTAAGTAGGTAAGATGTTCTATACTATAAACACCTCAGAAGAAATCTAAGATATATTCTGCTTTGATAAGTCTTACTGAGACTCAGGGAAGTCTAGGTAGAATGCAGACTTGGTTTGGAAAGACCTTGGTTTAAAATCCCACTCACTTACAGAATCAGAATCAAAGTACTTATGAAATGTATATCTGACCTATTCACATCTAAAGCAGGAGACTCGATTTTTATATTAAAATGAATGCATAGATGGCAAGAGTTTGACAAATACATACCACTGAACACCTGGCCTCCATATGCTGCTTCATTCTAGATACCCTTTCCTAGCCCCAATATTCTGGCTTGATTTACACTTGCATTGGAATGCTGAATTTGTAGTCTCTGCAATGAACTGCACTTGAAGTGATGGTGGTCAAAGCTCCCCTCTACATGATTAAGACCACTCCTCTGTACAGAAAAGCGAATAAAAATGGCTGCACCATCTCTTTTAGCCTGATCATATCTAAAAAAACTAAAGAGTATTCTAGAAGAATTAAAACACAAGTCAGCACAAAATCAAACTATATATTTATTTTAAGTATGTATCATTAGTAATTCAGCCCCATACTAACTCTTTCTCAATTTAACTAAGCTTAAAGGGTGTTTGTTTGTTTGTTTGTTTGTTTGTGTGTGCCTTTGAGCCAGTGCTGACTCAACTGCCTGGACTAGTCCCTGCAGTTTTCTTGGCAAGATTTCGGAAGAGGTTTGCTATGGCCTCCTTCCTAGGGCTGAGAGAGAGGGACTGGCCCAAGGTCACCCAGCGGGCTTCATGCTTAAGGCGGGACTAGAACTCACGGTCTCCCAGTTTCTAGTCTGGTGCCTTAACCACTACACCAGACTGGCTCTGAAGATAAAAATGGAAAGGGACCATAGCAAAGGCTGGGCAATATATTTTAAAAGTAAACAGAGCCCAAATATAGGCTTTTATTAAGTTGATTAATCTAAAAAAAATATTTTGTTAGAATGATCTTAAAGTCATTCAAAAATAACTTGCAGTTAAAAACAAGTGTTTTACATTTTGGGACTAGATCACAGAAATTAACAACATAACAAGCTGAAAGACTACCAAGATCCCAATTCTTGCCATTGTCTCTATCTATCTACCTATCTACCTACCTATCTATTTTCTATCCTGTCTTTATTATTTTTATAAATAACTCAAGGTGGCGAACATACCTTACACTCCTTCCTCCTCCTATTTTCCCCACAACAACCCTGTGAGGTGAGTTGGGCTGAGAGAGTGTGACTGGTCTGTTGATACTGAATATATTGCAGAGCATGTGAAGATTTATTTTACATTTTTTAAGAATAGCAATGCAGTAATTACAATCCAGTAGAATATTGAGCAGACTTGGATTTAGAAGCTTTAAGATTACTTCACTAATGGCAACTCCACCAATAATTATAATTGTTAGATGTCAAATGGAACATGACAGGTTTATGCAATGTGGTTTCTATTTTGAGGGAATATGTATGTCTCACACTCAAGCACAAGCACATAACAGGTTAATAAACGTTTTTAACATTATTATTATTAAGGTTGATTGCACAGTCAGCCAGATGTTTAGACTGGATTTGGCATTTCTGTCCACCTATTGAGTCCTTCCCAAGGACCTGGGATAGGCAGATGTTGTTGTTTAATAATATTAAATGTATTGTTGAAGGATATAGGCTGTTCTGAGTAAAGCTGCCTTTTGCAATTGACTGATGGTGATTTTGTCAATGCTGATATTTATTTATGTTATTATTATATAATAAAATATTTTATAAAATATTTTATTACATAAAGTTTTAGAGAGCCAGCATGGTTAAAGTGCTGGACTAGGAACAGGGAGAACCAGGTACGCCTTCTTTGGGCATGGAAGCCAGTTGGGTGACCTTGGGCCAGTCACTCCCTCTCAGCCCAAATCAGTGTCAGGCTCTGTGACAAGCTGGCTGAAAAACGACCTCCCTTGTGGCATCCTGCAGGGAGAAGCTTCATTGTAAGAATTAGGAGACTGGGCGCAAAACAAGAGGACTCTGCAACTACACAAAACAGATGCTAAGAGGAACCTCAGCAGAGTAAAATTTTTTTTATTAATTCTGTACTTTATGCAGCCTAAATACTAGTGTTGTATTTGCCCATATTCATTATACCAGAAATAGCCTCATAAACCTAATTTTTGAAATAGTCAGCAGAAATACCTTAACTCGCCGTTGCAGGTCATCTTCAACATCCTTTAGCATACCTGGAAAAAATATTACTCAGTTCAGCTGTATGAATGCTACTTGAAAAAAATCAGTTGGGTACAAAAGTCTGGGAACAGGACCAACAGCTCTGGATGTTTTCCAAGAAGTTTGGAAATCTGGTTCTTTTTTACTTTTTTTTTTTTTTTTTTAAAGAAAGACACCATGTGTTTTGGCAAAGCAGCAGCTGTCTGGTTTCCAGCTGCCTTAAACTCTGCCCCTACCCTTTCTAGCATTGTCTCTGGGCCCCAAAGCTATCTAAAAAAACTTTTCAGAAAGGAGAGGAGGCGACCTACCAAAGATGAGGAATTTAATCAGTATATTGTATTTCTACTAAAAACAGTACTGAAGATAGTCAACTATAAGATACAGATACAAATAACCTGTCATGTTCCCCATTTCAATGTTCTGTTAACATCGTAACGTTTCACATGTCAAACCGTTTTCCATGTATACCCGTCTTGCTCATGGCTGGGTTTTTCCATTCCTCCGCTCTGTTTTGTTTTGGAACTTTGGAATGTATGTTTGGGTTTGCACTTCTGTTCAAGGTTACTTTCCCAGGCGCGTGTAACGGTTCCTAGCACCTGGGAGGGGGTGTGTGCTGATGGGTGCTTGGGGCGGGACTGGATTGAAGGCAAGGCTTTTAAGTTTGTATTTGGCGCGCTTTTGCTCATTCTCAGCTTTCTCTGTATTTGCATACTATTCCTTTAATAAATCAGTTATCTTTAAGCCCGAGCTTGTGAGACTGAGTATTTGGGATTAGGCAACCATTACATAACCTTTGCTTCAGAAAAACCTCTAATACATCTGGCCAGGAATTTGCACTAAATTACTGACTTTGGTTTTCAGTGTGGTCCTAAGTCTCCTTGTCTCTAACTCTCTATACAAGTTAAGAACTTGGATGTTCAACTTCACTTTCCATCCCTACTTCAGAGTGTAGGCATAAAGATATTTTTTTCTTTAGAATCTTATGATTTGTAATAATACTTTGAAACCTGTTCAATATCTCTATAGAGGTTTCTGACAGAGTCTTTATTTGTAGCAGACCATTGCCATCTTGTGGTCTAACTTGAGCACTGTATTAAGTTTTAGTTTTTTCCGTACCTACCATATTAGCATGTGAATTCAATCTTTCTAGCTATAGTTATCCCTGAAGTAAAAAGCACTTGACAGTGATAATGGTGAAATCACCAGACTATTCATTGTTCTCAACAGATTCCAAATTTTTAACAAATTTTGTCTTACAATGTATCCCTTCAAATTCTTTTCTTTTGTTTCTTTGTATTGTCAATATGTATTAAGTCCACTGGCTAGGCCAGTTCCTTCTATAATAGCTTATGCCTGCATTCATATGGTCTTAGCTTAAAGATTACCTTCTAAACCTAAGTCCTTAAAAGGGTTTTGGACTAGAAGT
Organism: Candoia aspera; assembly: GCF_035149785.1. Taxonomy (NCBI): domain Eukaryota; kingdom Metazoa; phylum Chordata; class Lepidosauria; order Squamata; family Candoiidae; genus Candoia; species Candoia aspera. Next base: position 202,044,106 of record NC_086154.1, on the reverse strand, counting down.
CAATACACCTCTAACCATGCTTACTGACACTACTCATAATACAAAATATATTCAAATATATACAATGAAGCCTTGGTTTAGAGAATGGAAATGATTCACGGATCAAGCACCACCAATGCTCCTCATAGTTCCATAGTGCTTGGTCCAACACACTATAATTTGATACAACACAATTTCCTTACAAACCAAATTTGCAAACTGTGGCTTAAGAGGCTCACTCAAAATAGTTGAGTTAGTTTTAGATATAATAAATACTTATGCCTTATTATAGAAGGCCAACAAGTGAAGATCACCTGAATACAAGCAAAATCTTGCAACACTTACTTATGCATACCTAGCTATTCTCAAATCCTGATACAAATAAGAGTACATACAGCTTAGACTTTATTTTCTCAAACTAACAAATGGCTATATTCTCCAAGAAAAAAGACAATTAATTTAAGGTTTACCTGTAACTCGAAGATCCGTCACACTGTTTGCCATTTTAAATCCATATGTCATGGACTGAAAATCTTCCTAAACACAAAAGGGGCGGAGAGGGGAAAAGAGTTCTGCAGTCAAGGTGTATTTGCCATAAGTAGCAATTTGCTTCACAGCATTTCTGCAAGAAGCATGTCAGCCTGCATTTGTACCACTAGGTAGTTTCAGAAACGCTCACAAGACAGTTGGGAGAGAACATACTTTAACATTCATTTTAGGAATTAAGACTATTCCAACTTCTGTATGATTTGCCCAATAGCACATTTTATATATAAAGTTTCCTCAATAATACAGTATAGTATTGATGAAACAGGAAGCTTTATTAGTGATTTTCAGGCTTAATTTATTAAACTATAGTTTAAATGAACTGCATTTCCCTAATTCAAACATTACAAGAAACCTTGTTTTTATCTGATCTCATTCTTCAACTGAAGGAGAGATTTAACTGGTTTAACCACAAAGCCTTTTTCTTTCTTTCTTTGTTCATACTTAAAATACTGTATATATGTTGTTTTATTGGTGTTTTTGGTTATACGAAACACTTCCAACTGAGTAAGGGTAAATCTGTTATAGCTGTGCTCAGTACAAGAATGAGGGATATGTCAGGCCCAAAGGAATGGAGAGTTCTGCATTTATACAGGTAAGCTATCCTACGACTATGGAAGTGGATGTTCCAGAAAGCCTATCTTGAACTGTAAGTTAAACATGGAAGGTGTATAAACTATAAGCAAATAAAATAAAACAACAAAACAAAACCAAAAAGAGAAAGAGAAAGAGCACACTATAAGAAAAAAGACTAAGATACTAAAGAAGTAGTATAAGCAAGAAAGAATGGATAAAAACTACAAGAATAGCCAACTATAGCTAGAGAGAATGCAATTTTATTTATTATTAAAGGGAAAAAACATCAAGCAAAGAAGAAACTCACCTCTTCAAATACTGCAGCTTTGTTTACTTTTTCTCTAGCAATATCACAAATTTTTAGGATGCCTAGTGCAAATGCCTTCATAGCAGGATCCTCAATAAAGTCAGGATTATGAATGTAGAGGCAGGTGAATACTGTCTGTGCCAAGGAATGGCCTTCTAGCCATGTTATCTGAAAATATTAAGTACATAATAAGGAACATCAAGCTAATCACAGAAGCCATTTGAGTGGCATTAGAATATTTGAAACAACTTGGAATAAAATCTTGTTTTGTCCCGAGCATGGAACAAAAGTTTAAAAGATACGTTGCTTTGCTATAGACACAGAACTCTTAAAAATGCTAGTTTGAGCCTGGAATATTTTGCATACTCCTGGGGTAAATAATTCATGGATATAATAATATGCATGCATACGGAAAAAAAAAACAACCTCTACATTGAATTTCACATCAAGTATCTACTTAACTCTCCTATACATATATCTAAGAAAGTGGCTATGATCATGGATACACCTACAATGACCATTATTTCCTTGGAAAAAATAAAGGAAAGGGGCAAATCTGAAAGAGGTTTATACGGATTAAAAAAAATGTTTATGTTTATAACTTTGCTTTACAAAGGAAAACTCAAGAGCAAAACCAAGAAAATAAATAATTAAATTAAATAAATCTAAAGGATAGCTTTCCGACATAAAAGACTGTCCTTTATAATAAAGGACATATGGTCACTATAGTTACACCACAGAATTGCCCCCAGTGTATCTGACCAGACCCCATTTACTTTCATAGGGCCAAATGGTTGTTGATGCTATGGTACAATGCTGTATTACAGTCATGAGAATACTGCTCTGACCAGGGCATTTGTAATATGGGCCATTATCTGAGAGTAAAAAAATGCCAGACAAATCCCTTCCTATTTCTGTCCAGAGTACTGTAGCCTATTGTGCCTTGAAATTTAAATTCCATTCATGGGCTATAGTGATATATGGCTATGCTTCCTGGCTCCCTAGTACAAAAGAAACTGGTAGCCCCTCTACTATTAACATGTACAAAGGTGTATAGGGAGGAAAAGTTTTTATAAGTTCAAAATATCAATTCCATTTTATTACAGTTATAATTATCCAAACACAACAATGGCTTTAGAAATAATTTGTTTCAAGAAAATGCACCAACTTAATTTTCATGCACAATAAAGTCTATGCTTGATCAGAAGTAATCCCATTATCTTTAAAAGGATCTACTCTCTAACTTATGTTTTTAGGGTTACAATCTTAAAAATGACAAAATAAATTGGATTTATTCAGAACTAAAATATTCTGGTTAGAACTAAGAATACAACTACTTCAGTTTACTTTTATTAATCTAAAACCCACTTTAAAGGCTTAAGGAAAGAAATTATTTCCATTCATGCCACATTAACAACATTACATTCTTACCAAGCAGCAAAAGCAAGTGTCCATTATCCCTATCAATTCAGGCAAGGATAAGTCTTTAACTTTAATGGTCCCATCCTTTAAAATAAGGGAAAAAACACATGTTTCCATTAGCACTAAGTAAAAATAAAACAGTGAGGAATATTTCCACTCACTGCTGCAATTACCAGCTGGGAAAGGGCCTTTGTTCCCTCCTGACACACAACACTGACCTATGAGGAAGAATAAAAAAGACTATCTGCTCCTGTAGCAACTCATTTCCATCAAAGCAACTATTGTAATCTAAAGCTACAGTGTCCTCCCTAACATATTTTTTGTGATCCCTGGATTTCTCTCCAACTATCTCTCTGAAAGTTTGATGGTTCTGTTTCCTACTGTTTTAAGGTGGGAAATGTATAAAAACTGAAGCCCTAAAACAGGTTTAATAGGTAAAAGCAAACAACCTTATCAGGATCAGAAACCCTTTTCCTAAGCCCAGAAAACACTGCCGCTGCCCCGTGTGACATGGTCATTCCCATTTTGAATCACCATCCTGCCCATTGTGGTCCTTACTCTCCCCAAAAAAGGTAAATGCAATCCCCACCCACAGAAGGTTGTCTACTACTGCAGTATATGAATACTGACATTGTTTACAACAGGTACAGTATTTGAGTGATCCCGTTTTCATTTTGCCTGCTCCTTTTTATTTTCCTTCTGTGTTGCTCAGTTCTGATTGAGATTGACTGACTCCTGATTATTCCATAAATCATTCTGAGAGTCTCCGGCTGACAACAGATGTTTCACATACTTATCAAGAAGTAATAAGAAAATAATGTAAGAGAATCCTGGATGAAATGGATTATCTCAATCCCTTTCAGTCAGGCTCCACTGGATGGAATAGAAACAGCACTGGTTACTCTACTGGATGACCATCAGCACCTGAATGAGGGCAGTGCAGTCACCTATCCTGTTAAACCTCACAGCAATATTCAGTATCATTGATCATGATTACAGTCCTGAGTGGGTGGATCTAGACAGTGTGATCAAGAAAGAAAGCGAAAGAGCTGCTGGATCCTCCTATCTGGGGTGCTATAGAACTTAGTCCACTTTCCCACACTGATTTATTTAAATTTATATGCTGCCCGACTCCCAACAACTCTGGATGAAACTTTCATTGGATAAGATATCATTAGTACACCCATCTATACCATGGGCCATGCCAGAGATGTAGATTATCTTTATTCACTGCCTGGGGCACTAAAGGACTGGACAGGACAAAGCATGCGCAAACTGAAAGCCAGCAAGATAGGGATACCGTTTCTCCAAAACCATCATTAATTCCAACAGTGGCTCTAAACAGAGTTATACTTTCCTTAAGGAGTGGCTCTACAGTCTGAGAAACTCATGGATTCACAGTATTCCATTCACATGGATTACACAGCAGATGGCATCTATGGGGGAACTTTCCTCAGCTTTGTCTATATGCCATTTGCACCCAGTTTTGGGGCCAAGGGCCCTGGTCACAGTAATTCACGTCCTCGTTACCTCCAGGTTGGGTTACTGTGAAACATCTTACCTGAGTCTGCCTGTCAAGATTCAGAAACTGCAGCTACTGCAGAATGTGGAAGCCCACTACCTGACAGGTAAGAACAGTTTAAGCAGCCCTGCAAGCAAATCCTATGTAGCTTGGGTCCAGGGTTTCTTCAGGATCATGTTCAAGTAGAATCTGCCTGTTTTATGCACTTAACTTAGGAAGAGAGTTTCAGACACCCACCCCTTGGGAAGTCAGAAGAGTAGGAGAAGGAAAAAGGACTTTTCTGTGGTTGCCCCAGACTTTTGGACTAGCTTGCCACCCAAGGTCTAGATGGCTACTTCACCCTTCATATTTAGGAAGGCAACGAAGTCTATACTTCTTTGCCTAGCTTTTCAGAGCTAATAGTTTTGCAGGCTTTTCTAGTTTTTACTTAATTTTTAATTCATAGCACTCTTTATTATTATTATTATAGAGTTGTTCTTTAAGTGAGATGGGCCATGACTAAATTTGAAATAGGAATAAAATAAATAAATATTATAGTAATTCAAAATTTATTAAAAGCTTTTATTGTTGTTCTTTTGAGAATACTGTAAGCTACCTTGAATCTATTTGTTTTGCAGGGTACAATTTATATAATAAATATCAACATTATCAGCCCTTAACAGAATTATTTGATTGTGGTACCATAATCAGCTTAAAAACACCCAAATTCTTTAATTAGGATTGAGTTTCAATCAGCATGATTTGCTATAAATTAGCAAATCAACTCATAATCAATATAACTTAGTTTTTTTTCCTGAATTCTTAAATTGAACATGTTCTCAGAAGTGGCCTGTTTTTAAATTTTAATTATTAGTCTTCTGTCTACTATTCCAGTTGATGGATCTTTGGTCTAGTGTTAGGAGGAAAAAGAAGGTCAACCTAAAGCCTGCCATCTCTTCCTTATGCTCAATACAAGACATTTCACATTTCTTAAAATATTTGTATTCATTCAACAATGACTTATTTTTATGACTCATTAGACAGTTGACACTAAAACCAACCTTGATAGCTTGTTCAAAGTTAAGAACTTTTCGATTAACTTGGTTTCCAATCATACCAGCATCCATCTTAGGATCCATCATTTCAATAGCAGACATGGCTTCAAACAGACCAAAGCTAAGGATGTTTAGAAAAGAGAAGAAAAACTAATACAATAATAATAAATAGTTTGTATTTAAAACTAACTTTAAAAAATACTTAATGCTTATGCAGTTTATACATATCATGCAAACTTAAGTATCCATCTTGAAAAGTACATCTAGAATGTATTCTTAAGCAAGTAGAAATGGGGAAGATGGAAAATTATTAATGAATATACGCCATTTTCAGTGAAAAACAAACAGATCTAAATAAGTATTAAATGTAGAGCTTGAATATTATTTTCTTTTCCATAATTTTCATCTTCATCTACTTTTACAATTTTTATAGCAAGAAACCATAAAATCAGATCCAAAGACATTATGTTAAGTCTTTAACATAAGTTGCTAAAATAAATGGTCAGCATCATATGCATACAGTATACATTCAACTAGTTTCAACACTGATCCAGTAACATTTTGAAATGTGCCTCCCTTCTATTCGTTACTGACCATACCCTTAATTTTGTGAGTACTGGAATAGAGAGAGTGAGAGAAAAGTTGACTGATTATTCTACTTAGGGCAAATAATCTCTCTCTAAGCTCAACCTTAAGCATATCTATTTGCTTTCATTAAAAATAATTTTAATAGCACTTTCACCCCATTTACACTGATTTGGATCTAAATTCAATAATACTTAGAAAAGACTCATTGAAATTAAGGGTAGACATGACTGGATTTAACACAGTATGTTTATAATTCTTTCTCCAGTTTCTAGCACACATATCCTAAACCAAGAAGAACATTTTTCAATTCAACAAAAAACCAAAGCCATTAACACCAATGATAACTGCTAATGTTGCCTCAACAAGGATTCATATGAAAATCTAATGCCGACTAGTTCAATGAAATTCACAAGAGGTTTAAATGACCAATAGATTAAAATAAAAAAATAACATGAAGCAATCATATCGAGTTCCTGAAACACGCTATCCAAGGTTGCTGAACCAAAATCAAATTAAACATTTTTATGATAAAGACATAAGAAATTCATTTTGTCTAAAAATTGTATCTCAAGCTAACAGATAATTTTTCTCCAAACAAGCTGTCATCAAAACAAACTGTTAGGGAATACTGCCTAATTCCAAACATCTTTATATAGAATTTAAGTCCAATTGAATATGTAAGACTGTTTTCACAATAACACAAATTTTAATTGTTTGTTCATATAGCTAACATACATTGTTTATACCCAAGGTGATGTCAGTACATACTACTGAATGAGGACAAGATCTACCAAGCATTTGTTTCACATCTGGATATATATAAAAATATAAATTTGTACTCTTAAATAAACTCACAGTTTGTCATGAAGCAACTCTCCCAACTTCAATTCTAAAAAAGAATTACAAATTAGAAAGCTATTCAGATAGTTTATATAATACACATATCATCAAAAATAAAGAACCTCACACTGTGAAAGGATATGTATGTACCCAAACTTCAGCATAGCCATGTCAGAAGTCTACTTCTGCATTATTCAAACGTTTTGTAGATATCAGGAAGCCCAAACTGCTTAGGAGAGCCAGTTGGGTGTAATGGTTAAGGCACCAGACTAGAAATTGGGAGACTGAGTTCTAGTCCTGCCTTAGGCACAAAGCCGGCTGGGTGATCTTGGGCCAGTCACTCTTGCTCAGTCCTAGGAAGGAGGCAATGGCTAACCACCTCCAAAAAATGTTACCAAGAAAACTGCAGGGACTTGTCCAGGCAGTTGCCAGGAGTCAACACTGACTCAAAGGCACAAAAAACAAACAAACAAACAAACCATTGCCTAGATAGCAGTTTATGAGAACAAACTGAGAATTATCTCCTCCCTCCTTCAAATCTCTATGTCACTTGAACACCTGCTTAGAATGTTGGGATGGGCCTCAGGAACACAGTGAAGGCTCTGAAAAGACACACTCCAAAAATGTTGAGTCACTAGGAAAGAAAATTCCCAGGGGGGGGGGGGAAACCTGGGACTTTGAGAAAAGTGGGAAAATGTTCAAAATTTCATTTTTATTGCATAGAAGCCATGATACTAATTGTGGAGAAGGAAGACACACAAGGCATGAAAGGGTTGTGTCATCCGATACAGTCCATGAGTTCCTTAGTGAGCTGGGTGAACTCAGTAATTACTTCAGTAATGAGTTTTGGCAACTCCACTTTCAGACCAATAAGAAACTCTTTGGCTTTCAAGTAATACCACTCAATCCTCTCCAGAAAAGCCTATTGGTTATATATGAGGTCTGACACTGAAAATTTTCTGATGCTACTAATTCATAATTCCTATTTATGTTTACAAGTATTATCTAAACCCCCATTCAGAATGACTTACCTTTACAGCAATTTTCAAAATCTTGGGTAATGTCTATCCAGCTTGTGTTACTCTTTTCCATTTTCTCGGCTATATTCATCTCCCATCCTGAATCATCATCTTCTACTGAAGCCTTCATAACCATGACCTTAAACCTGCACAGATGCTGGGATGTTAAAAACTAAGCATCGAAACGTCAGCAGTGCGAGCCAAATAATGGTTGATACGATTAACTCAATATTCTGGGTATATGCAACAGACTGACCCCCACCAGCTGGGTCAACAAAATCCGGTTGACTCGTTTGTGATTCAGCGCATCCAGAAAGCAGAGCCGGGGACTTTGAAAATACGGTTTGGTTCCTCCGATCTAGTAAAGAGACTGAGTCAAGTTTTAAAGCCTATCGCGATGCTGAGAGTGGGCGAGGCTAGCTGGGACAAGCCTCTTTGTCTGTGCGCCACCAAAATCGCAACCAGCCAGGTCACTGGGCACGATATTCCTCAAGCCCAGAAAGACCAAGAGAGGATTCCTCAGCAAACCGAGTCTGGGGAGAACTATCCGGGCCTCTCACCTGCCGCTCACCTCCGCTGGCGGGGGTGGCGGCGCTGGAACGCTGCTTCTCAGCCCCGCAACTGCTATTTCTGCAGCCGGCTGCGCGTGACGCGGGCGGGGGTGGGGAGGAGAAGAAAGGGGGGCATCGCTTACCCTGTGTCTTCGGAGCCCCTGCCCTCGGATCTCGCGCAGCCGTCTGAAAAATCTACCGCCCTTCCCCTTCCGAGCACAAACCATACAGCAGCAGCGCAGGCAGAAGCCCACCTACTGCGCTTGCGCAGAATCGGAAGCTTTTACTTCCGAACCCCGGATGAGGGGACTCCAGGGTCTGTGGAACCGTGTATTCCATAGAGATAAGAACAAGAGAACGAGAAGCAGAATTCTTGGAGCTGCAGAACACTGACCGGATTTCCTGTGGCGGTTCTTTGTTCGAACTGCTCCGCTGAATGGTAATTATTTGAGTTGCTTGGAGGAAAACCGGGATTTTATTGTTGTAATAGTTTCGTAGTATCGAGTCTCACCGTTCTCGTCAACGAACCAACTCAGAAGACAGAAGAGAAATTCTTGGTTTTTTTTCCCCCAAACTGAATTTTCATGCCATGGCAAAATTCAGATTATTTTCAGCTCTGCAGTCTTTATGCACCACTGCGTTGTCCGGTTTAATTTTGGGAGCCCTGTTTTGTAATCTGGTGTTTTCGTTTCCATATTGTAAGTTGCAGTCTGTGGGGATGTGGCTTTTGTTTGTTTGCATGCTGTGTTTCTCTATGGCTAATTGATCCATGAATTACTTACTTAATTATCTCGGTTCTCAGAATTCCCTGAATTACAAACGGGCCACTTTGGCTGGCTTTACCCAACTGTCTATATTTGGTCTTGTGTTGTATGAACTCAGCCCATGATTAGTTAATAGCTTTGTATATTATGCAAGTCCTGAAAATTGAGTAAACTCTAAGTAAGCACGTGTTTTCCTGTGGAGTCCTTGGTGCTCTCTGAGGTTGGGTGTTTGCTTGCAGACGTTTCGTTATCCGACTAGGTAATATCAGTGCTCATCAGTGTTTTCCTCTCAAATGTGAGGGGTGTGGGGAGTGAAGCAGTCAAGCTTGTCATGCAATCCAGAGCTATTATATTCATTTTGCAGGTGGGGAGTTAGTAACGAGAGAAAATAATTTATGACAGCCCGGTAATGAAATCCTGTGTACTCCTTAAATCACTAAGAGGATGAAACTGAAAAAAGTAGTTTAAAATGAAGCCTGGTTAGTACTGTTTTTTCTTTACTTTTAACCATACATTCATGTACTAAACTCAAATGTGATTGGTTTATTTTTGGCTTATTATATAATGCAAACATAACCAACTCTCTGAAGCCATTAGTTAGGATATCTCAAGCTATAAATAATGTGTTATTTTTAGACGGTTTATAGCATTTTACCTAGGGGTAAAAAGCCTCAATATAACATTCAATTAAATATAAACTATTTAGTGTCACGATAATACCATGGTAAAATGCAAACAACTGAAAGTTTAAATAGATGAAAGGAATAATACAAAAATCCATTTGTAGCAGGTGATTTTGAAAAAGTTAGAAGCCTAGAAAACAAAATTAGCTTGGCATTCACTTCCATAAATATACAACCTTTTTAAGGTCAAGAGCTCATATTGCTGTTGTGGAATAATTTTAAGCTTAAGGAGAAAAGAGTGCAGGCAAACCAAAAGGTTAATATATCCAAAGAAAACCCCACATCCATAAATTGATTTTCACCTTCAAATGCAATTTTGATTAGGCTAGATTGGTCCTGGCTGCATTTAAATGGTACAATAAGTGATACGTATAATTAGGCCTCCTATTTTATCTAAACCTTGACTATGAGCCAGATTATGGTTGAAGTGGAGTTCCTTAACCAGAATATAAAGCTGTGGGTTGTTTTATGGCAACATTACTTCATTTATAGTTTGGCGTATCACAAAATCCAAAACAGTGTTCTGCTGGTCCCAATGGCCTTTATTGGTTTGCCAGGCATAGAGCTGAACTGCTAGATCAACCACAAAGTAGTTATTCGAATATTAGCAACATTGCTGTCCCAGCTTTGTTACTCACTATAGGTGGGTAATTAACTGTGGTAATGAATGGCATGGGGAATATCTCTGGTCATTCACCATTCTACCTCAATGACTATGACCCCTGTTAGGCAACAGTGTTTATCCCTCCTTTTTTTTTTTTTAAGTTAAAAATAAACAGAAGTGGTGGCAGGGATATCTGAGCTCAACAATAAAGGAAATGAAAGCTGTATCCCATAGTGATTAGGACCACCTTATATAAGATGATCAGAAGGCTACTTTCCTGATGATGGTTAACACTGAGCTGATGATGTCAAGGTGTCATGCAAATTCAGTCCATATGTTTCCTATCTTTAGAACAGCTTTTATTTACTATTTATTTATTTCTACTTGTTTAGTAGTTGCTGGATATATATTTTATTATAGTTATACTTAGGTATTTTTACAAAATGGTTAAGTACTATTCCTTCTGATTTTGAAGTTTGGCATGAGTGCTATTACATATAAAGCCAACCAGTACAGACAACAGGCTATATATGAAGCAGACTTGGGGGAACTGCTAGATCTGCAAAGCCATAACAAGACCTAAAGGCCTCTGGCTCTGCATATGGTAATAGCTTTTTGGGATGTGCTGATTGTGGCTCTCCCCAAATGGCAAATAAAGGCCTTATTGCCTGTCTTTTGAGGTTTCTTCCAGAGTCCTCAAGGTCCTTCCTGGGGTGAGGGGGTTGCTTAGAGAAGATGGAATCCTGAGGACTGGTGAGGAGGGGATGCAGAGCAGGGCTGGAAAGGCTTCACAGGTGATAGTCTGGCTGAAAGGACACTGAGGAGGTACAAAAAGACCACCCCTAGCTCAGCTTCCCAGACCTTCAGGCAGAGCAACTGGGTAGTGGGTACACATTGGAATCCATCTTCGCATTTGGTGACCTCTGCTACCTGCCCCCCCCCCCACTTTGAACTGCATTTTGTACCTGATAAAGACGTCATTATTCCCTTTGCAAACATGGGATCAGGGAAGCAAAAGGCTGCCCATAACCAGCAGGAGGGATCAAGCTATCCTTGTACAAGGTGAGGGAAAGCAGAAGAGGACTGTTCAGGAAATTGTTCCCTTTGCTCAAGAGCAGCACACTGACAGACATTAATCCCTCCCTCCTTGCACATTCCTACCTAGAATTGGAAAGGTGACAGGAAAAAACTGAGTTGCCCTGCCCATCAGTGCCTCGGGCAACTCCCAGCCAGCTGGGCAGGCAGATCTGGTGGCCCTTCTGGTCATATTAGTGGTCAAATGTGGATACCAATTGAAGCATGCCCTCCCTCTGGCCTTGCATGCAGGAAAATTGAAATATGCGAAATGGCCCTATACATGCTTGTCATTGCATAATGTTGTTTTGCTGTCATAGCCCCTTAACTAACTCTGCTGGCATGTGAGAAGGTACCAGGTGGGGTGGTGGTGAGAGCAAGTGCTGCAAAGTGACTTACCTTTTATCCAAGAGGTGCCTTAATGATTTCCCCCCTTTCCATTGCTAGGAGTTTGTGCTGCAGACTTGTTGGAAATGCAGCTTACATGTGTGCAGACCACTTGTTAACTTGGCTAATCAGACCTGAGTCAGACCTTGACAGCTGGTTTCTCGAGGCAGAAGAGCAGCAAATTCTAACAGGACTGCATTTTTTGCTATACAGTATAAACATCATGGACTGCTGTCACAATTTGCTCCCACTGTGTCCCAGCAGCAAAATCTGAATTTTCTACATATATAAAGAGCAATTCAAAATAAATAGAAAATGAGTTCGAAAAGTAAAACAGATTTTAGGAATTATATAATATTAATTAAGCTACTTCCCATTTAAAATGGTTTTAAATTTATTGTTTATGTGAAAAGTTTTTATTTTATGAATTTGCAAGGTTCTATTATTGTTTTATTTCTTAAATTAAAATGTGATTGCTAAAAGTAAGCGCTATATTTCTTTCTTGCCCAACCCTAACAATGAAATCATTAGTTTTATTCTGGGTGGGAGGGAGCAGTCTCACAGACGCATTCATTATGATTGGGAGGCTGTCATAGCACTGCTATATTGTCTTATAATTTTTAAAGCAATATCATATTTGAATCTATAATGATTTTGATTATACTTTTTTAATGTTTCAGAAACGTATACTGATATTTTTCAGTGATGTATAAATAGACTTCATTGTGCAATCTTCCTATGTGCAATTTCCAGGAAGTCCTAAAACATAATTCTGAGCTACAGAAACAGATACTTTATTTTTCAAAATTCAGTATACAAGTGTGTGAGCTAATTCAATAAAAACAGAAATGTATTGGTGAGATGTACAATGCAGTCTTATTTAAGCTTATATCAAAAATTTGCATTTGATGGAGCTTCATTCTTACCTATGTTATTACTGCAACCACACAACACACTGATTGCAGTGTGGAATTTTATCCAAATAAGAAGAAATAAGACTGAATCAGATAATAAAATTAATGCAACATTAAAGAATAGCTGTAGAAAAACAAAATATGTTTCTTCGGACATCAGGAATGTATAAAAGATCCAAGAAAAATGTACAATCGTGGGAAAGAAGATAACCTGCTATAGCCTATTTTTAGCACATTCATTTTATCCCCAAAGGCTGGACTGTTCTTTGCCACTTTTCCTATTCAGGAAACATTCAGAAACCAAGTAAGGCATACTGTTCCTTGAGATACTCTTTGCAATTCTTTTGAAATTTCAGAAACATACATTGTTTTTGTAACATTAAAAGATTATAAAGTGGCTTACAATGCAACCGAAAACAACATTGGAAACTTCTAAAGAAAATAAAGTTTTCCAGAAAATAAAATATATATCAAATAAAAGTTAACAAAAATGCAGTTAAAGCCAATTATATCTAAGCATGATTCAAAGCTTAAACAAAGAGAACACCAGCTACTCAGTTATGTAGCAACACATTTTAAAGTGTTGGCCCTACCAGGGAGTAATGCCATTTGTTACTTTGCTCTCAAGGGCATTCCTGCAGATCAGGGTTGGGGACTGGAGTGGAACCACTGTTATCGCCTTGCCTCCTATGTGATGAGTCAGTCCCAGAAAGTAAATTGGAGTAGGGAAGAACTACTCTATCAAGAATATAGAATATATTAAAGCTGCCAATATATTAGGTGCCAGAACACCTGATTAGCCTTCTCAGGAATCGTTTTAAAGAGCAGAAAGATATTGTACAAACTAGACATGAAGAAACAGTTTGGGACAATGTCATGGTACATATATCATGGTTTGGTATGTGTAACAGAGACAAGGATGCATGTTGTCCTCATATCTGTTTAACATGCAGTAAAGATAAGAATGACAGGATTTGAAGAGATAAATAGAGTAAAAATTGGAGGTTGAAACATATAACAATGAGAGATGTGTGAATGATACTATTTTGATAGCTGGAAGTAAAAACTTAGAGTTCATTATGAAAGTAAAAAATGGAAAGTTAAAAAATGTTAAATATAAAGCTGTCAGTCATAATATATATATTAATATAATGTCAGTCACAATGCGTAGTGAAAAAAAGTAGTAGTAGATAGTTTCCTTGGGCTCGGTAATAGGGTATGCTGGAGAAGTAGAGATTAATTCCAGGGAGAATAAGAACAATAAACGTTTATGAGATCATGAAGGATTGGGGTATTTCGGTGACTAAATTAGAATAATTAAAGCAATAGCTTTCCAGCAGTAACATATAGCTGTAAAAGTGTGCGTATTTTACAATATTTTGACATACGATTACTGCCATATATAATTATTTCCAGTTTTTTAGAATAAACGTGTAGGTTTATGCCAGTTCAGACTGGAATTAGTATTGTATGCTGTTACCACTGCACTATCATTCTTTAAAGTATTTAAAGAAGTGCCAGTTTTCTGGAATATATGTTTTTCTGCAGAATAGTAGCTTTGTAAGTATATTACTATTTCTGTAGATAACTTTATTAAGAGAATTTATAACATTCTACATTCAAATCAAATTTACTTTATGAATTAAAGTAAACCACACCATGACAATAAAAAGAATTACATATTAATAGATCCACATATTACCAATCCAATGTATTAAAATGCTTTAAATATGGTACTATCCAACTCAGAATCAAGCCTCTTCTTCAGCATCTGTGGTTGGGGTGTATATTTGGATCACTGTGATGTTAGATGGCTTGCCCTGAATTCGAATTGAGATCATTCTGTCATTTTTTGGATTGTATCCAAGCACTGCTTTAGCCACTTTACTATTAATTATGAAGGCTACTCCATTTCTTCTGTGGTCCTGTTGTCCAGAGTAGTAGATCTGGTGGTCATTTGATGTGAAGTGGCCCATTCCAGTCCATTTCAGTTCACTGACGCCCAAAATGTCTATCTTTAATCTTGACATCTCATCACTAACCACATTCAATTTGCCCTGGCTCATAGATCTCACATTCCAGGTTCCAATGGTGTGTTGATCCTTAGAACATCGGATTTGCCGTTCGCCACCAGCACCGTCGGCCACTAGCTGTCCTTTCGGCTTTGAGCTAGCTGCGTCATCACATCTGGGGCTAGTTGAACTCATCCTCTGTTCCTCCCCAGTAGCATTTTGACCATCTTCCGACCTGGGGGTCTCATCTTCCGATGGTATACCGACATATCTCTGGTTGTACTGATCCATTTAGTTTTCATGGCAAGAATACTGGGTTCGGTCGCCATTACCTTCCCCAGGGATCGCATTTAGTCTGACCTCTCTGTCATGACCTTCCTGTCTTGGGTGGCCCTTCACTGTTTAGCTCATAGCATCATTGAGGTGCTCAAGCTCCAGCACCACGACAAGGTAACGATCCTTTGCTGAAGCCCCTCCCTCCTAGACTTCAGAAAACAGCTGAAGACCTGGTTTTGCCGCCTTCCCTGGAGTGGGGAGGGGAAGAGCCATTCTTGGGGCTGGTTGGTTCCCTAGTTCTGCCGGGACCAGTTTTATCCCCTTATGGGTTGAATTAGATCTGCCGTGGCTTGGATTTTATTACATTTTACATTTGTTATTGGTAGTATTTATGATTTTATTGAATTTTATATTGTTCTTATTGTGAACCACTCAGGGTCCCCTGTGTGGAGGAGATGGACAGTGATAAAAATTTGATAAATAAAAATAAATAGGACTATAGCTCCCAGAGTTCCAAACCAGATGGCCGTTTACACCAGGAAGGGAAAGGATATTTAAGATTTTTCCTCATGTTGCAAAAGATTACCCCTTTCCCCAATTTCAAATGCACATGTTGTTGTTGTTAGTTGCCGTCAAGTCGTTTATGACTCATGGCAACCCTATGTATAACAGAACAAAATGCTGTTCGGTCTTGCGCCATATGCCTGACTGTTCCAACGTTTGTATCCATTTTTGAGGCAATTGTATCAATCCACTGCATTGAAGGTCTTCCTCTTTTCTGCTGGCCCTCAACTTTACCAAACATGTCCTTTTCAAGTGATCGGTTTTTCCTAACAATGTGCCCAAAGTACATAGACTCTCATAGTCTAAGCCTAGTTTCTTCGCCTCTAGGGAACATTCTGGTTGTATTCCTTCTAAAACTGATTTGTTTGTTCTCTGGCAGTCCATGGTATTTTCAATAATCTTTGCCAACACCACAATTCAAATGCATCAATTCTTCTTCTATCTTCCTTCTTTAATGTCCAACTTTCACAGGCATATGTGGCAATTGAGAAGACCATGGCATGAGTCAGACGCACCTTTGTTTTTAAACTGACATCTTCTGAAAACTTTAGATAGGTCTTCGATGGCAGATTTTCCCAGTGTGATATGTCATTTGATTTCTTGATTACTACTACCCTTGGCGTTGATCATTGATCCGAGTAGACTGAAATTGTTGACGATTTCAATTTCTTCTCCATTTATTGTAACATTGTTTATTGGTCCATTTGTGAGTATCTTTGTCTTCTTCACATTCAGGTGTAGTCGGTATTGCTGACTACAGTCTTTGATCTTTGTCAGCAAGTACTTCAAGTCTTCTTCACTTCCAGCAAGCAAAGCTGTATAATCTGCATATCACAGGTTGTTAATGAGTCTTCCACCAATTCTGATACCCTGTTCTTCTTTGTATATTCCTGCTTCTTGAATTATTTGTTCAGCGTACATGTTGAATAAGTAGGGTGAAAATATACAACCTTGCTGCACACCTTTTCCAATTCTGAACCACTCGGTATCACCATTTTCTGTTCTAACAATTGTCTCTTGATCCGTGTACAGGTTCTGCATGAGTACAATTAAGTGCTCTGGAATTCCCATTCTTCGTAATATTAACCATAACTTGTTATGGTCCACACAGTCAAATGCCTTTGCCTAATCAATAAAACAGAGGTAAACATCTTTCCGGTATTCTTTACATTCAGCCAAGATCCATCTGACATCAGCAATGAAATCTCTTGTACTGTGTCCTTTTCTAAATCCAGCTTGGACGTCTGGTAGTTCTCTGTCGATGTAAGGCTGCAAATGTTGTTGAATTACTTTCAGCAAAATTTTGCTAGCATGTGAAATTAATGAAATTGTTAGATAATTTCCTCATTCTGTTTGATCTTCTTTCTTTGGAATGTGTATGAATATGGATCTCTTCCAGTCAGTTGGCCAGGTCATTGTCTTCCAAACTTCTTGACATCAAAGAGTAAGTGCTTCCACTGCTGCATCTGATAGTTGAAATATCTCAATTGGTAATCCATCAATTCCTGGAGCCTTGTTTTTCGCCAATGCCTTCAGTGCAGCTTGAACTTCTTCCTTCAGTACCGATGGTTCTTGATCATATTCTACCTCTTTAAATAGCTGAACATCGACTAACTCTTTTTATACAGTGATTCTGTATATTCCTTCCATCTTCTCTTAATATTACCCATGTCATTTAATGTATTGCCCATAGAATCTTTAAGGATAGCAACTCAGGGCTTGAATTTTCTCTTCAGCTCTTTCAGCTTGAGAAATGCTGATTGTGTTCTTCCTCTTTGATTTTCTAACTCTAGGTCTTTGCATATTTCATCATAATATTTTTCCTTATCTTTTTGAGCTGCCCTTTGAAATTTTCTATTTAGCTCTCTTCATTCTTTTTTCCATTAGCCTTAGCTACTCGGCGTTTAAAAGCAAGTTCCAGAGTCTCATCTGACATCCATTTGGATATTTTCTTTCTTTCCTGCCATTTTAATGATCTTTCACTTTCTTCACATATTATGTTTTTAATGTCTTCCCACAACTCTTCTGGTCTTCAGTCATCAGTGTTTAGTGCATCTAATCTATTTTTGAGGTGATCTCTAAATTCAGGTGGGATGTTTTCTAGATCATACTTTGGCACTCTTGGACTTGCTTTGATTTTCTTCAGCTTCAGCTTGAACTTGCATATGAGCAATGGATGATCTGTCCCACAGTCAGCTCCTGGCTTTGTTTTAACTGATAGTATTGAGCTTCTCCATCATCTCCTTCCACAAATGTAATCAATTTGATTTCTGTGTAATCCATCTGGCGAGGTCCATGTATATGGTCGTTGACTGTGTTGTTGGAAAAAAGTGTGGCAAATAAATCATAGGTCTCATGGAATTCTATCATGTGTTCTCCAGCATCATTTCTATCACCAAGGCCATATTTTCCAACTACTGATACTTCTCCTTTATTTCCAACTTTTGCATTCCAGTCACCAATAATTAACAGAGCATCTTGATTGTATGTTCGATCAATTTCAGATTGCAGCATTTCGTAAAAGTTTTCACTTTCTTCATCTTCAGCATTTGTGGTTGGTGCATAAATTTGAATAATAGTATTAACTGGTCTTCCTTGTAGGCGTATAGATATTAGTCTATCACTGGTGGCATTGTACTTTAGAACTGATCTTGAAATATTCTTCTTAATGATGAATGCCATGCCGTTCCTCTTCAATTTTTCATTGCCAGAATAGTGTACCATATGGCTGTCAGAATCAAAGTGACTGATGCCAGTCCACATCAGCTCACTAATGCCCAAGATGTCCATCTTTAGGTGTTCCATTTCATTCTTGACAACTTCCACTTTTCCTTGATTCATACTTCATACATTCCATGTCCCAATTATTAATGGATGTTTGTAGCTGTTACTTCTCATTTTGAGTTATGCCACATCAGCAAATGAAGGTCCCAGAGGCTTTACTCCATTTGCATCATTAAGGTCAGCTCTACTTTGAGAAGGCAGCTCTTCCCCAGTAGTATATTGAGTGCCTTCCGACCTAAGGGGCTCATCTTCCAGCACTATATTGCAAAACATTCTATTGTAATCCATAAGGTTTTCATTGGCACATTTTCTGAAGTAGATTGCCAGGCCTTGCTCCCTAGTCTGTTCTTCGTCTGGAAGCTCTGCTGAAACCTGTCCAACATGGGTTTTGGTAGTAGAACAAAGATAAATTAGGATATGAACCCACATTTACTAGTACTAGAAGGTAAACATGAAGCAATTAGTATTCAAGAATTAAGATAATTCTGGGATCTTTATTAATTAATTAGAAATAAGGCTGTTATTGAATCACCTTCTCACATAGTGAATGCTTCCGATTCTTTTTCATTCAGAATATATACACTTCACTGAAAAAGTATTTGCTCCCTTTCAGATTTTCTGAATTTTTGTGCATCTCTTACACTGAATATTATCAGAAATTCTTGTAGGTTCCACTGATATATAAAAGAAATATGAGTGAACAAATAATGTTTGTGCTTTCATTTCATACATATCCAACATGCAATGTGCAATTATGTAAGTTCAGTCAGTTCAGTCAAAGGGATAATTAGGACCAATTGTCTTGAGTACTTCATTAAACAGGCCTAATTTGGACCAACCCTGTCCTATATAAATCTTCAAAATTTGCCCACCCTCATTCCAGTGAAGTTCACACTATGCATATTCTAGAGGTATATCATGCACTACCCAGAAGAAATCTCTGAACACTTTCCTAAAGAAGCCATTGATGCCTTTCAATCTGGGAAATTCCTAAAATTCTGGAGTTCCAACAATCTATAGAAACAACCTTGAAATGGAGTTGATTTAGGGCAATAGTGAATCTTTCCAAAAGAGGCTGTCCTGTCAAAATTATTCCAAGGGCCTAGCATAAAATTGTCCAGGAAGTCACACTCCCAGAATAACATCTACAGGCCTGCTGGCCTCTCTGTCTTGTCTTAAAATGAGTGTTCATTCTGCACCATCAGAAAAGCACTGTGTAAAAATAGAATTCATGGGAGAGTAACAAGGGGAAAAACATGGATTACAAACACTGATTTCACCTCATGTTTGCCAAAAAGCACCATGAAAACCCTCCAGACTTCTGGAGGGACGTTCTATGAATAGATGAGGCAGAAAGTGGGATTTTTCAGGCAAAATGAGGGTCTTTGTACCTCCTGGAAATGAAATAAGAATTTCATACCAACAGTATGGTATAATGGCTGCCTCACAACTTGAACGAATTGAGATCATGATTTCTGTTTTATCTCAAGAGTATTCTATCTACAGGATAGTCTCAGCCATTTGTCCTTCGGATAAAGTGCAAAGGAGGTCATGCAACAAGACAATTACCCTAAACATACTGTAATCTACAACAAAATGAGGAACTTATTTAGTCTTGAAATGGCCAAAACCTGAAACAAGCAGTTCCCCCTAAAAAACTTAGCTTATCTTAAAGAAGTTAATGATGGAAGAACAGTCCAAAATCCCTACACACCAGTGTGAGAGACTGATCATGAACTACAGTACAGGCATTTGGTTGCAGTCAGCCATTTTATTTCCGTCACTGACCAGCAAAACAAAAGTATCACGTTTAACACCCTGAATATCAATGCAACCTATACAGCATGGCAACTGATTAGAGTAAAACAAGCTGTAAAATCATGTAACAAGTAACATTCTAAGTTAAAGAATAAAAATTAATATAGTAAGATGTTATACAATTTATATAACCGATCTAAAATATAGAACCATTGTAATACTAAAAGCCATGGAAAGTTGTAATTAATATTATTACTGTATATCTGTACTGTAATGATGTGATGTATAAGGAAGAACGATACATAAGGATTGATTATGGTTTCAGAACTAAAAGAGTCCAATTATTGTGACTATTTATGTTGTTAAAATGACTCTAGCAGTTAATGATATTAAGACAGAAATAATCAATTGACAGTAAGGTCATAAAACATCGATATAAAGTAGTGACTAAATAGACAACATTTGGTGCAGTTACTGCAACTAATGGTGGTGCAGTTACTCAATTTTACAGGGTGGGTTTTTTCACACTGGCACATGGCATGTTGGATGACTTTATTAAGGAAACAAACAAAATGAGCACCCGCACGAAGCTTCTAATATTAGGTGGGAAGCATACTTAAAAACTCGTAAAACTCTTAAGACTTTTTCATAGGACTGTATTCTGAAAACTAAATCTAGATTACAGCTTTTAGCTAGACTTCTGGGACTGGCGAAGATCTTTCGGGGGATCATATCACTGCTTCAGCTAAAGGTCAACTTGGGCGCCCTGCTGTCCTACCAGACTCGACCGAACGGGCGGGCAGCAGCATGTGCTGAAAGAAGACGACCAAACCCTTCTCCCTCCCCGCCATCCCTGGCGGGAGAGACTGAAGACCGCAATTGAAGGGGAAGGGCGTTTAGCCGTTCGACCCGCCCTGGGCGAGGAGCATGCGCGCGTTGCGGCTGAGCGCGCGCGTGGCGGGGGAGGAGGAAGGGAGAGCGCGGTGACGTCTCCAGGATGCGGGCAGGTTTCTGCTGCGTCCTCTTTCTCCCGTCGGGCGTGTGCGGAGGAGAGTCTGGGCTCGGCGTCGCCGGTGCTGCGACGGCCGTCGTTGCCTCTCCGCGGGAGTGGCGCTTGGTCCGGGCCCACCTTCCTCTCACCTGCCTCCCTCCGGAGCCCGGCCTGGGCACTCTCCCTCCATCTTCTTGCCGGAAAAGATGCAGTCCTGAGGTACTCGGAGGCCGAACCCTAAGAAAGATCGCCGCCCCTGACCCGAAAAGGTGACTGACACAGCCCGGGGTGGAAGGACGCTCGGTTTGATTAGCCCTTTAACAAGCTTTGCCTGTCGGCGGAGCTTCTACTGGTTCCGACCACTGGCGGCAGCGGCAGCAGCAGCAGCAAACAGATAAATATGGAAAGAGGGCAGTTTAGCCAAGGGAATTGGCCGCTGAAAATGGTCATTGAAGAGGAGGATCGTCATCGTGGTGATCTCGCTAGAATAGAAGCTGCATTCTGGAGTGGCTGGCTTTCCTACCCCTCCACACACACATTTTTTCTGTCCTAGGAACTCCATATCATATTTTTAAACGTTTATTTAGAGGTGTTCACTTTCATTAGATCACTATGTCACAAGGTCTTTTTTGGATGGGGAATTACTTCTCCGGTTTATTTCCTAGAGTAGGTTTGAAATCTTACAGCATTGCGCCTGATGCGTGCTGGTTATTAGGATTTGCAGTGGAATATTGTTAGGTGGCATTTCTGTTTATTAAATAGGCATGACTTGTTAGCTGGCACACTCAGTTGGGGGGGTTTAAAAATAGCCCATTTATTTGTGCTTTCTTTTCCTTGTCACAAAAAGTGGCAATTTATAGGAACAGCAATGCAATTAAAATGGTTAAAACAGTCCAAATGGGAGCCAATAATATTTTAAAAACATCTTATCGTTAACACACAGTGTTCAGTGTGTGTTAATGATAAGCAGCATGAGGTTGCATACGTTTAGAATTCCTATACAGCTCCTGTTTGTTCTCATTATGGATGTTTGTGCAGGTGTCTCCTATACATACCCAGCTGTTCTTCTCTGCGTGATGCCTGCTATAAGTATTAAGGAGCATGACAGGGTGCTGGGGAGGGGTATGTGGAGAAAGGTGTGGAAAGAATGCACAGTTTTTCAGTTTCTCCTAATGGCTAGCTGCATTGCTTAGGCATAGTGAGAGAATCCCAGTGTTGGTGTGTTTGGCTTTGACTCAGCAGATGTGCACCCAGCCATTGTAATTTGTAAAGTCTAGTTTATGTCTTAATATTATGACTTGTTCAAGAAACTGTGTTTAGAATAAATTATGGCTTCATTTGATGTGTGCATCCAACTGAATATGGCTGGAGTGATCCATATAAGATATTTCTGGGTAAAAGAAGGCATGAGGAAAAACCAAACGTCTGTTTCTTGTTACCATTTGAAGGTGCACTGACGCAAGATGGTCTTGATTTGCATCTAGAATTGATCTATCCCTGCAGTTAGTTACACAGAGTGAAGCCTTAGCCTTCTACAACCAATGCTGCTATAAAACCTTTATGTTAAGCAGATGTTGGCCCAGCTGAAACAGCAACTGCATTAGGGCTTCAAAATCTTAACGTATTTATGGCAGAAAGCACTTCTGAGGAAGGTTTCTGAATCTAGACTGCCAGCGCAGAAGCATTTATTTACTAATAAAGTGTTTGCATTTAAGATTTATATTGCTTGATAATCACAATGAGGAGGGGTGCAGATCAGAGATCTAGGGAAGCTTTGGTGAACCAATGGTTTACATAGGGTCTTTATCTTCTATTTGACTAATTGACTATTATCTCCAGCAGCTGCATGCTTAAATGTTTATGGAAGGCAAATATTCCTTGTAATAAATCATATGCAGCCTATGAACGTTGTGACTTCAACATATTTAGAATATATTTGATTTCAAAATGTTATTCTCATGAATGTAAATTTATATAATAAAACTCTATAACCATCGGTGCTCTTGGCTATACTTGGGAGAGGGGGAACTCTTGGGAACTGCAGGAGGAAGAAGTAATCAACTAAAATCATTTTTGTTCCCTCCATTTATGGAAGTCTTAGTTGGATCAGAAAGCCTTCCATGAGTGAGAAGACAAATTGATATAACCCATAAGATTAATTGGTAAAGTTCATCTTTTGGATCACATGAACTCCCCTGCAATTCTTTGCATGTGTAACATTAAGAAAAACAGAGAATTACATTACGAAATATACATTTATGAGCACTGCAAAGATGGCATAATCGATATAATATGTCTGAAGTAGAGATTTGTGTCTGAATTTGAGTCAGTGTTCACTCCTGATGATTTCCTGGACATGTCCCTGCTGTTTTCTTGGCAACCTTTTTAAAAGTGGTTTGCCATGGTCTTCTTCCTGTAGCTGAGAGAGAGTGACTGACCCAAAGTCACCCAGCTGGCTTCATGCCTAAGTTAGGACTAGAACTCACAGTCTCCCAGTGTCTAGCCTGGTTCCTTTTAACTACTACACTGAAATGGCTCTCAAGGAACTAATGTACAAATGAAATATTTAAAATTCTATCCACAGTCTATTTTATCCTTGAGAAAAATAAACCCATGATAACGAGTGAATGCCTGTTACAAGTTGTAGATCATCTCTTCCCTCTGTTGGACAAAGGGATGAGCTTATACAATAGCTTTAGAACTATTTTAGCAGTGAAGTTTGTCTGGAGTAATTGTTGAAGAATATATTAATCTTTATTCTTCAAATAGTTTTCAATTCTTTAAAAGAGTAGGAGAGAAAATGCAGAGTCTGAGGCTGTAATCCAATATCCAGATGTACATCTTGCTCTCCTTAGTGGGGCTCACTTCTGAAGAGACACATACACAATTCTGCTGTATGAATTTGATCATAATGCTGACAGCTTGCTGGCTTTACCCTAGTATAGGAATGTTTGGCTGAGATTTTAATAATGCTTTCTAGGAAATATTTACAGCCTTCATTTTTTTCGTCGTCTGTGAGCTAACTAGAAATAGAAAATCACTTTTCCAGGTCGATACTGATTTTCTATGGCTTAATTCATTTATGCTGCTGAAACTTCATCCCTAGTCATATAATTAAAGACTTTAATTTCATGAGTTTTCTCATGCAGTAATTACACTGAGGGCCATGGCATGGGGATGCACATCTGGTTCTATACATTCAAGTATAGCAATATTTATAAAGTTGTGGGAAAGCATTTCCCATAGAACAAAACAGGATTGACTTTTCTAACAATATATTGTTAGTAAAAGGATAGCCGTCTGTACTGACATC
Organism: Candoia aspera; assembly: GCF_035149785.1. Lineage (NCBI taxonomy): Eukaryota > Metazoa > Chordata > Lepidosauria > Squamata > Candoiidae > Candoia > Candoia aspera. Next base: position 202,019,598 of record NC_086154.1, on the reverse strand, counting down.
TGTATTAGGTATATGGAGAGCCAGTTTGGTATAGTGGTTAAAGCATCAGGCTAGAAAACAGGAGACCCTGAATTTTAGTTCTGCTTTAGGCTCAAAGCCAGTTGGGTAACTTTGGACTAGTCACTCTTTCTCAATCCTAAGAAGAAGGCAGTGGCAAACCACTTCCAAAAACGTTGCCAAGAAAACTGAATGGACTTGTCCAGGCAGTCTCCAGGAGTAGAGACTGAATCAAGGTGCAAAAACAAATAGGTGTGTGATTATGGAAGGGATACACTTTTCAAAAGTAGCAGAGAAATCTCTTGGACATAAGAAGTTGCAGTATTATCAAAACTGTATTTTCAGTAATTCTGTCAAGTATAACATCTGTGGTATTATAGTGCAAGAAGAATATGGAGCATTGTAAGATGCTTCTAGAGGGGAGTGGCTATTATAAGAATTTTTGAAAAGATACAGGATGGTTGTAAGAAGAAAATCCTTTTGTCTGGACTACCTCACTTCCTAAATATGTGATCAGAACTGGGTAATTGCACAATAAAAGTTTTGTCCAGAAGTACTCTTAAGGCAGAAAAGTCTGAATAGATGGACTGGTATCTGTTGAAATATTCATTCATATGTTTTGAACTAGAAATGCCTAAGAAGAGAAGGAATGAGAATAACTGGATGTCTAACAAAGGAGAACATTCCCATTGTACTGTTCAAAAAAGTAGGGGTTGAAGGTATTTAGGAGTGCCATAGTAGGGCATAGTTGCATTTCATATACTGATGTCATCTAAAATCACAAGACCCTGGTGCTTTGTGAGCATGCAAGATTTTCATCCTGGTAGGAAATGATTAGGCCACATATTGAAGTGGGAAAAAAATTAGGCTAATTGTTCTTACTGAACAAAAACTTAAAAGTACCATTTTTATTACTATGAACATGTTTATCCAAAATTCTAATTCTAATTCTTAGAATAATCTTTTATTAGTTAATAGATACAACTTTTTAAGGAAAATCCCTAGCTGAAAATAACATCTTAGCATTTTGATTTTGAGTCAGTATGGTAATATTGAGTGAGACGGGCTGTGAAAAAATTTGAAGTATAAATAAAATAAATAGTTTTAATATTTGAGCCTGAAATTTCTGTGCATTAAAAAACTGTATTGAAGTTATATAGTGGTAATAGTGAATTGCCATGTTCTTAGGAGTATATCAGTGGTCCATGTTGTATGTATGATCCTGGTTACATTGGTCACTTTTGTCCTGTAAGATATTTCCACAAAGGCTGTTTAGGTAGTCCTCACTTACTGACCACTTGTTCAGAGATTGTTTGAAGTTATGACAGTACTGAAAAATGAGTCTTAAACTGGTTCTCAAAGTTGTGGCCATCACAGCATTCCGAAGTCACATGATTGCCAATTGCAACCTTCACAGCTGGCTTCTGACAAGCAAAGCCAATGCGGAAGCCAGCAGGATGTCGCAAGTCACCATCATGTGACATTGTGCTTAATGACTGCACCGCTTAGCAATGGAGTTGCTGGTCCCTATTGCCGGTAAGTAAGGAGTACCTGTCATGAGTAAGGATGGTGAGCAGGGGGCTCCCATCCAGGCTGTAAAGCGCAAGCGTAGTACTGAGGAATTAGGTATCCATTCAAAGAGACACAGATTGGGCCCACCTTAGCCTTTGGGGTTTATATGTCTGGGTTTTTCCCACGCTTCTTCTGTTTGTTAGGATTTTCTGTTATGTAGCAGTTATAAAACACTAGAGACCTATTCCTTGTCTCAGCGTGGTTCCTGGCGGTTAGGACAGTACCTGTAATGGAAACAAGAAGCTGATGTGCCTGGAAAAATTCTAGTGTATTGAAAATAGCCCCCATTAGGGCAATTTTATTTTAATGAGATGGAATATTTAAAAAGATTGCTGCCTGTATGCTTTACTGTTCCTAAACTCTTTACCAGCAGAACAGCCTGATCCTGAACCACTCAGACCATCAATACAACTAGTGTAGTGTTATGTATTGGCAATAAATCTTGAAAGTCTATTCTACTCCAAGTAAATTTACTATAAGTAGAGATGCCAATATTTCAGTATCCTCTTCAGCAGATAAATATGTTTGGTAGTTGGCAGAACCATTTTACTTTTAGCTTCTACACTCCAGTTTTATTGACAGAAGGAAGCTGTCTAGAATAGCTAAAAAAGATTATTATTATTATCATTATTATTATTAAACTTGTATGCCACCCAACTCTCAATGTCTCTGGATGGCTTACAACAATCAAAGAAATTATAATAAAATCAATAATAGCGAATTGAAAAAATCATTTCAATTATTCTGTTCCAAGAAGTCATTTTCAGTCAGCCATTTCTCCAGTCACATGATAACATGGTACATAAGGAAGACAGTTCCTTGATTGTTCTAATTTGTTATGGAAACCCTAGTGAAATTTCAGAAATGGCATATGTACAGTTTGATCTTTGACCTGAAATAATTTTCAAAATATTTTTGAATCAGAGTTACAAGCAAATATTTTGTTGAGTAAAAATACAGAGGTGATTGTGAAAGGAAAGCATAATGTTCTTGTAAAACTAACTTTTTAAGATTATACTGGCATCTTTTAGCATATGAAGAAAATACGCATGATTACAAAGATTTAGTCTCCTTCAGAAATGTTCTGAAGACATAGAATTTGGCAGTTCTAGAACTGTAACTTTTTATATACAGAACTATTGGTACTTTATTTTGATTGGGTTAAGTTAGCATCCAGTAATTTCTTTAAGGCTAGCCGGGTTCATGTGACATTTTCCTAATGAAAAGTTTTTGTCAGTTACGAAATTCTGTTTAAAAATAAGTTTTGTGAAATTTTAAAGCTAAACCAAATTTTTTCTTAGGGATTTTGTATGTATTTACAGGCTGCTCAAACTTTTATATTTGCAAGAGAGCCAGTAATCTTTTTTCATTTATTTATTTTACATTGTGCTTTGGTGACTATTTCTGCACAAGTCACGGATAAGCAATCTGTGGCTTTGAGCTACAAACAGCTCTTGGCTGCAAAGGATACAAACCACAGAGTAGAAAGGAGCGTAATCAGCCAACTAGTGAGGCCAGATTGCTAGTTTCCTGCCAATAGAGAATGGATGTATGTGCGTGTTATATGAAGAAATGAGTGCTCATATGCAGTTCCCAGTTTGGGAACTTTTTGCATCCTTTCTGCTTTTTTCCTAACCAGCTATAATAATTGTAGCCAAACTACTAACTAAGCATATTTGAAATTACAACCCTAATCTGTATTTTTTGAGCCATTTAACCCAGTTGACAATTTTTAGAGATTTGTCTGCAAATTATGTGACATCTACCATATTTCCTTAGCCCAATTTTCACATTACTTATTAATAAGTTATACTTATTACATCAATTTCATATGCCAAATAGTCTTTGTGAATATGCTTGTATTCTCTTCCTTCTTTTTCAGATATGTTGATATGAGCAACTGATCTTTTTTGAGATAAAGCAAAAACCTCTTCAGAATGAATAAATTAAAAATGGCATCAGAAAAAAGGTAATCCGTCAGAAAACAATTTCAGTGATTATTCTGATTTGTAAGAATTGGATTTCACTTTCATTTTCATTTTCTTTCTTTTTTTTATATACTTTGATTTTAGTCCTTGAAGTTTATGTGTGAAGTGTACTCAGAAGGATAATGTTCCATATTATGAAAACTGAAATATGTGTATTTGAAAAACTGGTATTCATAAATCATGACTTTCCCTCGAAGATTTAACCTAGAGGGCTTTCTTGCAAAAAAAAAAAAAAAAAGCTAATCTTTTGACATGAAATTCCAATATCTTCTAACAAAAAGAATCACAGACTCAAAATTACAATATCTTCTAACAATAAGAATCACAGACAAGCCAATAAAAATTATCCTTAATTTGTATTTGTTTCTTTTTGAAGTTACTTTTGTTTATGACAATGATATATATATTCATAACCCCAAATCTGATTCATAAAATTTAACATATTACCTTTCTCTTTAGGTGCAACTGATAGTTTTTATGTATTACTTTTAATTTATTTTAATATTCTTTTTATGTAGTAATCTTCAAAATCATTAGCATTTTTAATTTATAAATTTAAGTTTAATTGGAAAATAAACATTGAGAAGAATTCTCTGATAGAGGGACCTATGTTCAGTAGGTTTCCTGTGAAATTAAAGTTATCCCTAGCTTTTATATATAATTTTGAGAATATTTTTTATTCACAGTATGTAAACATACTGTTTGGATTAAATAACTGAAGTAAAAGAAATTTGATAATACTGTATAATGTATGTGGAATCTCTGATGCATTTGAACTTGTTAGATGTGCAAGCTATTAGAAGAATGTAAGTCATGAAGCAAAATGTTACTGTGTTGAGGGCTTACCTTTAGGGTATCAGCCAAGCAGCCATGAATCTTTCCAGGTCATATTATTGCATGCCTGTCCATTTTAGATTTTCTTCCTATTTGTTTTTGTTGAGATTTTTTTGTGCTTCTGCATATGTTTGAGTTTTCTTAGGATTATTCATCCTTTCATCTTCTGGGTCGGTATTTGCACTATACAAATAATGGTATAAATAATGAATTTGCTCAGGTTCTATGCAATATGTATTCCAAAATAATGTAGATGTATTTCTATTTTATATTATTTTTTACACTTCTGGTCTGAGAATCTCTTTCAGTTATGCCAGTGATAAAGGTACTGTGTCAGTAATTATCACTTTTGAACAAGGCCTGACTTTTGCTAGCATAGATATTTTTGAGAAATAGCGTGGAATAGGATACATATACTTAACGGAGTTTCACAATAGGGAAATATTCAGTAAATTTTATATAATACTAATGTTTGCAAAATAAGGAAGTTAGTTTAAATGTTCCCATTCTCGGAATCAAATATGCTCCAGAAGTGATTGTACCACTTTTTTCCTTGCATTTGATTAATCTGCAACATACTCAGTTCAAAATATTTTCCCTCTTATTTTCCTCCACCTCATATGAATTAGTTATGTCTGCATGTTTGCCAGATTTTAATTTTTGTGTTAAGCTATCTACAAACCTTTTACACTAAACATTTTTGTAATTTTATCATCTTGTGGAGATACTATGTGGGACATAGTAAGTGTCAGTAAGAGTACTATAGTATTTGTGCATATTTTGTGACAAACCCTCAATATAGCGTCTGTAAATTTAAGAAAGATCATTTTAAAATAAAACACTTGAATTAAAACAAACTAGACTTGCACAAATTGTTTGAAATAGAAAAGCTAGTTAATGAAATACTAACAGAGGTCCCAAAAATGGAAATGGAATTCTCCTGCAAATTACCCATACAATTACAGAAATATTTCACGAACTCTGAAAAATAATTTATTTTTGTCCTTGCTGAGCTCACTGGATTGGATCCATAGGCTGTGCTAGTTGAAAACTGCTCTTTTTATTTGTTCCTTTTCCCAGCTGGTTTATGTACTATGGAAGTTATAAGTACCAGGAAATATTGGGTGGAAATAATTATAGTTGAATGTGTAACTTGCATACAAAATAATTACATTTATGTAAAGATAAATATGGGCTGGAAATTTTGTCTAATCATGGCTTTCTGGTAATGTAAAATATGTATGCTTACATGAAGGTATGCTGTATTTGTGAAATAACCCTTTTATTGTTTTGAAGGAAACTTACTTCTAGATAAGTATTATTATTACATTCGTTCCAGAATCATTCCTCTGAACTTTGTAAAACAATCTCAAGGCTTCTGGGTTTAGTCTTGAAGGAACTGTGGCCTTATGACATGAAGTGGTTGCCCTGGTAACATACAAGATAGCAGTTGTGTCTAGATCTGGCTCTAGAATTAGATCACTGTGTAAGGAATGATTAAGCTATAGGTTACACTTAGTTTTCAGCTTCAATGAAGGCGTTTTTAGAAGAAATAATGCAGAAATGAGGCGTGGTCATCGATTCCATATCACAGTCAGGATGTTTAAGCCACTTGGAAAGTGGGTAGGTCTGGACAATTCCACTCACTCTTGGCAAGAGGGAAACATTTCTCGGTAAGTTGAAAAGCCTGGGAAAGGATGATAGTATTGAAAGAAAGAAATGTTACTCAAATACTCAAGCAGGATTTATTCAAATTATCAAATGCTCAATTAATTCACATCAACACTGATAATAATGGCCAGGATTTTCCTAATATTGTTTTTAAACCATGGAAGAGAAACATGCTTATATTTTATTGACATTTTAAATCATTAAAGCAAATTTTCTGAATTGAAATGTTTTTATTTGTTAAATGGCCAGTCTCACAATGTAGTTTCACAGGGAAAATATACAATGAAAAATATTTCTGAAATATACTTTCAAAATTTTCCAATTAAATGAAATTAAATTTGTTAGATTTGTAAGGCTGTACAACTCAAAATGATTCTGGGTGGTGTAATGAATTGTTTTACTTAAATAAGTAAAAAACAAAAATAGTTATCAACAGATGAAGCAACACAGAGGAATTTATATACAACTCAAGCATCCTCAGGACCGCATTGTTCAAATTAGCTCAGGGCCTGGGAGGAAAAAATAGGTTTTAAGCATTTTTTAAAAAGGGTGGTAGCCATACAAATCTCAGGAGGAATGCTGTTCTAGAGGGCAGAAGCAGTGGCAGAGAAGGCATATTTCCTGTCTTGTCTTATCAGGTGACATTGTTTTGTTGATGGGGCCCAGAGCATACCAACTGTGTCCAAACAAACAGGACAAGCAGACACTATGAGAGATAGCTAGCCCTCCAGGTAGCTAGGCCCTGTGCCATTCAGGGCTTTAAGGGTGATATCCAGCACCTCACTTAGCAACTTCATGTAGGGTTAACCCTAACCCTAAACAAAAGGAGTAAGAGTGTCAAACGTTGTAGCTCCCTATGTCAGAGGCACCTGGCTCAATCTCATCCCCTCATCAATACTGACTAGAACTGACCATAGAGAGCCAGTTTGGTCTAGTGGTTAAGGCTCCAGGCTAGAAACCCAGAGACTGAGAGTTCTAGTCCCACCTTAAGCATGGAAGCCAGCTGGGAGACCTTGGTCCAGTCACTCTCTCTCAGCCCTACTCACCTCACAGGGTTGTTGTGGGGAAAATAGGAGGAGGAAGGAGTTACGTTCGCCACCTTGAGTTATTTATAAAAAAAATAAAGGTGGGATAGAAAATAAATAAATAAATATCACAGAAGTACCATGTTCCCTAAATCTAATCATAGGTGTTCTAGAAGGATACCATGGTTGATGATATCAAGGGATGCTAAGAGATCAAGAAGAACCAGGATAGTTGCATCACCCCTATTCGGGCTCTGCCAGAGGTCATTGAAAAGTGACCAAGGCCATCTCAGTGCTATGTCTATCTGACTGAAAGGGATCTAGAAAATGTGTTTTCTCCAGGACCCTTTGAAGCTGCAGCCTGACCACTTTCTCAGCAATTTTTCCTAAAAAGGGAAGGTTGGAGATACAGTAACAGCTTCCATGTATTTATTTATTTGAAGATTTTAATTACAATAATAAAAACTAGCACAAACTAAACTTAGAGAAAGGAAAAAGAGAGTAAAAAGTGCAAAGGAAAAGGTAAAAAGAAAAAAGAAAGGACAGAGTAAAGTAAGGAAAAAGAAAAGAAAAATAAGGAAGTGACTTCCAATCTTTATCACAAGTATAAAGAAATTTGATAGCTCTTCACCCCCTATAAGTTTACAAACAGATATCTCGTCTTTCCATAACCCATCCCTTATCTATAAGCAAATCCATAAGACATCAAGTTTTCAATCCTGGTGTCAGCAAAAGGAACATTAAAAAACATGTATTATTTTAACCTTGATCAAATAAATCAACTTTGTATTCCTTCCTGTTACTTCTGAAAATCTTTTTAATTGATTCAAATATTGTCGTAAGACTTGATCTCTCTTCAGTTCTTCTTTGTCCTATTGCCAAGGCTTCTTCAAGGCTTTAACAAGCCTCTTTTGTAAATCCAATAAAAAGATATTGTCCAGCTTATTCTCTTGGTTTATCATTTGTATTTCCCCTTTAATTTTTAAAACTTCAGCCAGCTTCTTTTGTATATCCAGTAAAGATTCCTTATGCGGGTGATTCTCTTGGCCTGTCACTTGTGTTATCATTTTAAATGCCTTCTCTGTCACACTTCTTTTTAATCCAATATTTCTGATTCTCTAGTATTTCTGCATCAAGCAAATTTGTTTCATGTCCGTCATTCCTTCATTAACATCTTTTGAACATAGTCTTTCCATAGAAGCAGACATTGTTACAGATATTGTTGATACTGTGGCTACTAATTTCTGGACCCATTTTTGAAAATCTCCTTTAGTGTTTCAAATGTTATAACATTTTGTGTCATTTTGTAAATCCCAATACTGATCAAAACCAAAAGCAGGTTTACACTTCTTTTTCTTTTTGCCTGGAATCTTTAGTCCCCTCTAGTGTCCAATTTAAATCATAAATTCTCTAATCTCTGTTATGACCTACAGTAGATAAAATAATTTTGGTTCCCATGAAAAGTTGTTTATTTTATATGGTTAGTTCCAAAACCTTATAGTGCAAGTTTCAATATTCCAGATTTGTCTGGACCCTTAATTCATTTATAACTTCCTTCATTCAAAATCTTATTTAGCTTTTTGCCATTTATTTCAAATTCTTTTAAGTTCTTAAATTTATAGTTAAATTTTCTTTTGTTCAGAAATGAAGATAGACACACCAGGTAGCTTTTCAAACTTGTCATTCTGAAGATCTCTAATAGCTTTAAGATGGTTAAATAAGCAATTTCTGAAAGTGATTAGAAACAAGGTTAGCAAACTTAGTTCCTCTAAAAGGTTGTGAGCTTGGTGTCTGATCCCTTCATCCCCCAGTGCTCAAACTCACTGGAGACCACTGTCCTGCAGTCTCCTCGTGAGGAGCAGCCATCCAGAGCACATGTGGGCAATCTCCTGGTCTATTCACCAGTTCTTCAGTCTTTGCCATGCTTGTCATCTCCGCTCTCTCTGAGATGTGTTTAGCTCGCCATGCCTTCCCTGGAAGTTGGCATCTTCAGGTCCAGTAACAGCTTCTTGAGGAGGAGGCATAACACCATCTTCAATCCAGTGGGACTACCCTCCCCCACTCAGCAAAGTCAAAAATACAGCATGGACCTAACTATATATCCCTTCCTGGGAGGGGCATGGATCTAATAGACAAGTGATTAGATTAGCAGTCCTGGGAATCTGTCCAAGTTAAAGGCAAAACCTTTTGCCAGTTAACCAAGCCAGACTGTTTTTGTCATCAGACTAGCCCAGTCAGAATCCATCTCTGAGTGAATCCAAGCCACTTCATCTGCCAGATTCTTTGCTTTCTATAATATATTTTTTTTAAAACTTTTACTACATGACCTGTATGGTAGGCAGAGAGACCTAGGTTGGTATAGTGGTTAAAGGCATCAGGCTAGAAATAGGAGACTGTTGAGTTCTAGTCCACTTTAGGCACAAAGCCAGCTGGGTGACCTTGGGCCAGTCACACACTCTCAGCCCTAGGAAGCAGGCAGTGGCAAACCACTTTTGAAATCTTGCCAAGAAAATCGGTGCCTGGAGTAAACACTGACTCAAAGTCACAATTAAAAAAAGGTAGGTAGATACAGGTAAATGCTGTGCTCTGTTACAGTATGTTAGTAATCATGCTTCAAATTTTTAAGTATGTATCAGGTTTCCCTCCCTGTTTTTAGACTAGGTGATATATCAAAGTACTTAAACTCAGTAAGATATACATTTTTTAGACAATTGCATTTTCAAAGCAAATCTAGGCTTAATTTTCAACATAGTATTGCCATTTTAAGATTACAGCCATTCTTAGTGAATATGTGTAGATCTCTTCAATACCACAGAAATTATCCATTCTGGAATGTAGTCTATTCAAGCCCAATGTGCATCTGAAATGGTATTTTCAGATTATTTGCATTCTATTTACACTGCTGTAGGAATAACTTGCGCTTTTTGGGATCTGGCGTATAAAATCATGTGTAATTCCAATGACCTGTTTTTCTTTTTTTAGAATTATTGTTTAGATTAGGAATTGGATGTGGGGAAAGATACTAAAAAGTCACATCTCACAAGAAGTTCGTATTGGTGATTTTTAGTATAAAAACAATTTCTCATAGGGCAGTTTAAAAGAAGGATGTGCTAGGTTAAATTTTCTGTTAGTATTTCAGTTACTTTCTGAGCAAGAAGACATATTATTTTACTGTGCTGGTTCAGGCAGTAAAAGTCAAGTGTACAAACGATGAGTGTATAGTTTCATGTAGTCCCATTGTTTCTGCTTGGCTCCTCTATTTGCATGAATAAGGAAACAAGTCAAGATATGATACTTAATCATCACATTCCTTTATCTGGAAATGGCTCATGACTTTTGATAATAAAGACTTGGATTAAAGATTATTTATACATTCTTACTTATTGAGAAGCCATTGGCTAGATTCAATCATTTTGATAAGCCATGCTTTATTTTAATCCAGGACTGTTGAAAAAAGCATAGTAACTTGCTTTATACAATACTGAGTCAAAGTGTTACAAAGCACGTTAAGGTTTAATATGACACAGTATGTGAGTCTGTAGTTCAGGCGTGTACAACTTCTATATATTTGAGAGTTACAGTGAATTTTGAATGGCATGCCAAGGGCCAACCCCAGAAGTTTAATTTTAAAATGCTCTATTGTATCATTTCATTTTTAAATACTATTTTCTTATTTTTATGGGGAGGGGGTGTAATAGCAAAAACCCCTTCTCCCCAAGGGTCATTGACACAGAGGTACTTTTCAGTGTTATAGTTCTTTCTGCTGGTAAAAAGAAAAAAACAAACCCCGCAGCCTTATTTTAACAGAAGGAACAGCAAGTAAATAATTGGTCAGTAAAACGGATAAGGCTGAAAGCCTTTGTGCCTTTGTTTGTGTGTTTATGTTTTGGGACATTTTGGAGTTTAAATAGCAATGTGTGTACCTTAAGCCTAGGTTGTTGTTTTGGCCTTTAAAATACAGGGGTGGGGGGAAAACCGGATTTTTCCTATTTTGGGGGAAATCTGGTTTTTCAAATGGTACAGTGGATGTCCTAAACTTTTGAAAGGTACAAGGAACCTGCCTGATTTAGATGTGATGGGAAGTAGGAGTGTATAAAATACTTAATTTCAAACTATATCAACTCAAAATTTCACAAAACACCAAAGTTCAGGTGGCACTGTGTTTTGAATTTAAGACCTCCCTTGGTCCTTGACTACATCCTTTGCAGCCAAAGGTGGGGGACATCTGTACAGTCAGTAAGAACAAGACCTGGAGCTGACTGTAGTTCAGATCATGAACTTCTTATTGCACAATTTAGGATCAGACTAAAGAAATTAGGGAAGACCCACAGATTAAATATGAGCTCACTAATATTCCTAAGGAATATGCAGTGGAGGTGAAGAATAGATTTAAGGGACTGGACTTAGTAGATAGGGTCCCAGAAGAACTATGGACAGAAGTTTGCAACATTGTTCAGGAGGCGGCAACAAAATACATCCCAAAGAAAGAGAAAACCAAGAAGGCAAAATGGCTGCCTGCTTAGACACTAGAAGTAGCCCAAGAAAGAAGGAAAGCAAAAGGCAACAGTGATAGGGGGAGATATGCCCAATTAAATGCAAAATTCCAGAGGTTAGCCAGAAGAGATAAGGAATTATTTTTAAACAAGCAATGTGCAGAAGTGGAAGAAGACAATAGAATAGGAAGGACAAGAAACCTCTTCCAGAAAATTAGAACCATCAGAGGTAAATTCCAGGCAAAAATGAGTATGATCAAAAACAAAGATGGCAAGGACCTAACAGAAGAAGAAGAGATCAAGAAAAGGTGGCAAGAATATACAGAAGACCTGTATAGGAAGGATAACAATATCGGGGATAGCTTTGACGGTGTGGTCAGTGAGCTAGAGCCAGACATCCTGAAGAGTGAGGTTGAATGGGCCTTGAGAAGCTTTGCTAATAACAAGGCAGCAGGAGACGATGGTATCCCAGCTGAATTGTTCAAAATCTTGCGAGATGATGCTGTCAAGGTAATACATGCTATATGCCAGCAAATTTGGAAAACACAAGAATGGCCATCAGATTGGAAAAAATCAGCTTATATCCCCATACAAAAAAAGGGAAACACTAAAGAATGTTCAAACTATCGAACAGTGGCACTCATTTCACATGCCAGTAAGGTAATGCTCAAGATCCTGCAAGGTAGACTTCAGCAATTCATGGAGTGAGAATTGCCATATGTACAGGCTGGGTTTAGAAAAGGCAGAGGAACTAGGGACTGAATTGCTGATATCCGCTGGATAATGGAAAAAGCCAGGGAGTTTCAGAAAAACATCTATTTCTGTTTTATTGACTATTCTAACGCCTTTGACTGTGTGGAGCATAACAAATTGTGGCAAGTTCTTAGTGGTATGGGGATACCAAGTCATCTTGTCTGCCTCCTGAAGAATCTGTATAACGACCAAGTAGCAACAGTAAGAACAGACCACGGAACAACGGACTGGTTTAAGATTGGGAAAGGAGTACGGCGGGGCTGTATACTCTCACCCTACCTATTCAACTTGTACGCAGAACACATCATGCGACATGCTGGGCTTGAGGAATCCAAGGCTGGAGTTAAAATTGCTGGAAGAAACATTAACAATCTTAGATATGCAAATGATACCACTTTGATGGCTGAAAGCGAAGAGGAACTGAGGAGCCTTATGATGAAGGTGAAAGAAGAAAGTGCAAAAGCTGACTTGCAGCTAAACCTCAAAAAAACCAAGATTGTGGCAACCAGCTTGATTGATAACTGACAAATAGAGGGAGAAAACATAGAAGCAGTGAAAGACTTTGTATGTTTAGGTGCAAAGATTACTGCAGATGCTGACTGCAGTCAGGAAATCAAGATGTTTAATACTTGGGAGAAGAGCAATGACAAATCTCAATAAAATAGCAGAGATATCACGCTGACAACAAAGGTCCGCATAGTTAAAGCAATGGTATTCCCCGTAGTAACATATTGCTGCAAGAGCTGGACCATAAGGCTGAGAGAAGGAAGATAGATGCCTTGGAACTGTGGTGTTGGAGGAAAATTCTGAGAGTGCCTTGGACTGCCAGAAGATCAAACCAGTCCATACTCCAGGAAATAAAGCCAGACTGCTCACTTGAGGGAAGGATATTAAAAGCAAAACTGAAATAATTTGGCCACATAATGAGAAGACAGGACACCCTGGAGAAGATGCTGATGCTAGGGAGAGTGGAAGGCAAAAGGAAGAGGGGCTGACCAAGGGCAAGATGGATAGATGATATTCTGGAGGTGGTGGACTCGTCCCTGGGGGAGCTGGGGGTGTGGACGACCAACAGGAAGCTCTGGCGTGGGCTGGTCTATGAAGTCACGAAGGGTCGGAAGCGACTGAACGAATAAACAACAACAACTTAGTCCTTGTGGAATCTGGAGCTTGAAATATTTCAGAACTTACCATTTTGCATATCGCTAATTGGAAACTCATTAACCATTGGCTTTTACCTGCTTAGAGCAAAGGAGCTGCTTACTCACAAAGTTTATGCATATGCTGGTTTATCAAAGTAACATCATATAATTGCAACTAAGTATGGAAATTAGAATCTACATGGCATTTGCCTATATTCCTTTTAAATTTTGTGTTTTGTTTTGATGTGAGATTCTGATACTAATCAATATCTCTTTGTCTCTTTCTGTAAGTGTATAAAAGTGATGTACATAAATTAACCAAGGAATTAATAGTGAGTTAAACAAGAGATATGTATGTGATAGATACTATAATAACTGTAAAATAAATTATTTTAAATATAGTTAGATTCTAATATGTTCATTTTAACCCACTGTGTTCCTGAATTGAGAGTGATGATTGTGTAACAAGTTACAAATTTAGGCCATTTTCTAATGTGCAGTAGAACTGGTTTGTAATAATTGGCCAATGAATAGTAACTCATCACAGCTTTAATAAATGAACACTGACAGTATTAAACAATTCATTCAGGCTAGCCATATTTCAGTATATGTATATGTACAATAAATTATCATGTGCTGTATATATGCGGTACATTACAAGATGACAAGCAGAATGTCTTACAGTGCCAGTTCTTAAGAAGAAGTAGCTGTTTCTTTGTACTTCTACACATTGTACAACTCACTCCCCAACTTTATTTAAATGTATTTTATGTTCTCGGTGGTTCTCCAGGCTGCTGCTTATAAAGTGATACATAACAATTGGCTATCATCAACTTTGGGGAAATCCACATTTGTACAAGTAAAAAAAAATTACTAAGAAAAAACTTGGATGGCTAATAACGAGTAGATGAGATATAAGTACTGGTCGAAAGTTCAGTGAAAAGAGACTTACTGGATAGAGAGAAGAGTTGTAATAGAATATGGGCAGGGCTGGCTGACATCCTGAAGATGTATATTCCATACTGCATCATTTTGGATCCAGCTTTGATAGTTATCTCCAAAAATAGTGGCTGGCCTTTTATTAGTCATCTTGCATTTTGGATTTTATTACAGAAATTTAAGCCTAAACCAAGACAACTGATAACAGTAAAAAATAGTTAATGCCACAATATATGTTAACATATGCTGTGATTTGTGTAAACGCTGATGATACCCAACTGACTTATTACAAAGTATAAAGAACAACTTGGATTAATTTTGAAAATGTTAATATAGAGGCGTCATATTCTTTTCATTAGAATATATATTCATAGTATTAATTATCCTGAATGTCCTGTATCCAGAGGACATTCAGGGTACCCTAGTCATTTTTACCTTCATTCTGAATGGACATAAAATACAGGTGGTCCTTGCTTAGTGACCACTCATTCAGTGACCATTTGAACTTACACTGAACAAGTGTTACTTACAACCGGTCCTCAAAGTTCCAGCCTTCTTTGCCAGCTTCTTACAAGCAAAGTCAATGGGGAAGCCAGCAGGAGATCACAAATGGTGACCATGTGATATCCTCACTTAACAATGGCAAAGGGAGTACCGGAATTTCTGTTGCTAAGTGGCATGGCATGTGACATTGCATTTTACAACCGTGTTGTTTAGTGATGGAAATTCCAGTTCCAATTGCCATTGTTAACCAAGGACTAGATTTCACAGTCTCATTCTCAAGTAGTCATTATTACTTTACCGCTTTCTTTCCCCTGAATTTAATAACAGTTTGGACAAGCAGAATCTGCAGCAAAATGTTGAAGTACCTTCTGTTCATTATTCTAGTCTATTCTAGTTCATTATTCTTCTTTGTATATTTTCTTGCTATTTCTGCACTTAATTAGTTTGTTTTTTTCTTTAACTTGGTATTCAAGCTTTTCTATACTCTGTATTTTGTATTTTAACTTTATTTTGAAATTCTAATGAAGTTCTTATTAAAAAAAATAGAGGGAGAAACACTGCCTTAATATGTAAAGTTCCTGCAGGGAAGAATGTATGTGTGGAAATTGATGTTAATCTTTTTCTTACCAGTTGTCCGTGCTTTTAGTTAATTTTTAATCTTCCTGAAAAGTGAAGAGGAAGTAAGCACATCTGTATTCTGTACAGGTATAGAAGAATTTGAAAGCATAGGAGGGGGTTTGGGAAAAGGGGTCATTTAGATTCACCAGTTCTCCTCTCTAGTTTCCTATATGCATTCTTCTGAATATCT
This sequence comes from Candoia aspera, assembly GCF_035149785.1. Lineage (NCBI taxonomy): Eukaryota > Metazoa > Chordata > Lepidosauria > Squamata > Candoiidae > Candoia > Candoia aspera. The sequence goes on along the minus strand of NC_086154.1, from coordinate 202,003,872 downwards.
GCTGAGAAACTGCCAAGATTGATTTTATATATTCTGTTCAATGTTAAACGTGTTCATTTCTCTTTCTTTTTTCCTGCTCCCTTTTTTCTCGTTACTACTGAAAAGCAAAGACCTGTCAACTGCATGTTATTTTTCTCTATATGACATTTAGGGTCATAGTCCTAATTTTAAATTTGCTTAACATTTCTTTCCATACTCTGAAAAATACCTGTCCATATCACAGCATAAATACATTTCTTTTCCCCAGTGTAACTAACAACTCTCGGATTTTGAGTCTGCTGGCACAACTGGAGAAGATCAATGCAGAATGTTTGGTAGAAGCAGACACTGCCAGATATGTTACAGCAAAAATTCTTCACCTGGCTCAAAGTCAAGGTAAATAAATATACATTATAAATGCCCATTAACTTAGGTGTGTGCATGCATGTGTGTTATAAGTTCTCATATACATTATGTATGACATTTAAGCAGTTATATTTTTACAATGTTGATATAGATAGGTGGGAAATGTAATATAGTTAAGGGAATCCATTTTCATGGGCTAGGACAAGCATCTGGCAGTTTTGCAGCATGGCTGATTAAATCTCAAAGAAGGAACATCATTAAAAACAAATTCTTAAATTACACTTATTATTTTAAGCAAGTGAGAGCTAGCCTAGCCTGCCTTGTTTAGTATTTCTTTTGCTTTTCTCCTGTTTTGTGATCTGTTTTGACTAGTACATTTATTCCATTATTTTCTACCCCTATAGTTTCTAGGTCAAAACCAAAAGTGAATTCTAGGCTTTCATTTTTCAGCTTCCAGTATTTTTTTTTAACATCTCAGCTCTTTTCCTGTCCATATTTTATTCTGGGCAGAAGTGACAGATGATCCTTGTCCTTATTCCACCCTAGTATGTCCTGAAACCTATTCATCATGATTTCAGATCCCTGGCTTTTAACTTGCTCATAATCATTAGTGATTTTTATTAGTTCACTCTTTATCCTCTTTTCATCTCCCCCTCAAAGATCTATTGAAAAAAAAATCAGGTTTTAATTGCATGCAGTTTTATGTATTATCAAGAATAGAAAAAATCCTTTAAAAATTCATTTTAATACTAATTCTGTATTGTGCATGTGTATTAAGAAGAAACCTCAAGGCAATAGCCAGAGAAGTGTATTTTTTGCTTTTGTTGCATTGATCATACAGTATGTTTAAGGGAAAGCATTGCTGTCACTTGGGATCAATCACTAGCTGCCAAAGGTATGCTTAATTATTACTACCACTTTTTACATGTTTAAACTTTTTTTAAAAAATCATCCCCTTGGACACTTTTTACTGTTAGTATCCTGGTACTAACAGCCTCATGTGGCACAGAGTGGTAGGTGGCAGTATTGCAACCGAAACTCTCCCCACGACCCGAGTTCGATCCCAGTGGAAGCTGGATTCTCGGGTAGCCGGCTCAGGTCGACTCAGCCTTCCATCCTTCTGAGATCAGTAAATGAGTACCCAGCTTGCTGCGGAAGGTGACGACTGGGGAAGGCAATGGCAAACCACCCCGCCCTAGTCTGCCAAGAAAACTTCGGGAAAGCAGCGTCCGCCCAAAGGGTCAGTCATGACTCGGTACTTGCACAGGGGACCTTTCACCTTTCACACAACCTGGTACTTAGCAATCACCCCAGTCCTTCTTATTGCCTTAGGATGAAAAACAAAAGAGCGAGGATTTTGTTTCAAATCCCCACTGCTCTCTGTAGTGGAATATTCAAACCATTTCAGGTTTTGTTCTCTTTGAATCATGACATGAATCAAGTAGGGATGTTTTATATCTAGCCTAGAACAAATCCTTTTTGTTTCTTCCTTTGGTGCGTACTATTAATCTTGAGCAAACCAAATGTTTTTCTTACGGGATATAAGCAGGAATCTGTAACAAACTGTTATGATCTGTAAATGTTCTTGTTACTGCCCTTTCCAGCTTATTCCATTCTCCGTTCTATTCCTGATTTTTCCTTTTTTTCCCTTTTTTCCTTTTTTCTCCCTCCTTTTCGATGGTCAGCCAGCATTCTGCAGTCTTTAAGCATTCAGGATTGACTCTGGGCTGTTTTACTCTTTGTAGGATTTTTTCTTGTTGTAGATGGAACTTTTCCGGTTACAAAAAGACTGATACCTAGAGAATGCTATACAAGATTGGCTAGTGTAGTATTTTATATTTAAGAAGCTCAGACGTAAAACTTTCTAGAACATGATCTCTGACCTCTAATATTAACTTGTATGTTTTGCTTTTGTGTGGTTATCTTTTCTACACCTTGTTAAAGTAATCTACATTTAAATATCAATTTACTCATTTATTTAATAGAAGAGTATACAACTTTTAATTTCAGAAAAAATCAGGAAAGAAATGACTTCCAAAGGTTCAACAGGGATAGAAGTTATTCTCTCGACTTTAGAGGTAACAGTATAAAAATTTCACATTTTCTTGCAGAGTTGGGTCAAAGTAGTAATTTTATTTATTTGATTTTTTTATGGGGTTGCTACTGTATGGTATGAAAGATTAGAGTTTTACCATACTAATATAAAAGCTAATAGTGTATTAGATGCAATTAAAACAAATGATAGCTTTTGTTGTTTGGCCAGTGCTGTTTAACATGGGAAAGTCAAGGGCATGTCACAGCAGGAATTAATAGGGGTGTGCCACACTTCAGATTCAGGTGCAAAAAAGTATTCATACCACCTGTCTGTAGTTGTTTAAAAATCCTCTGCCATCCTGGGAAAAGGCCCTGGTGCTTTAAAGACTTGTAGATAGGTAAAATGTGATCAGCCCCACATGCTCCAAAGCACATTTGCACATTGCAGAACCCTAAAAGTATGATATGAGACTTACTGCATATAACACATGTATTTATTTAATTGATTTTTTATAGCCACACATCTTGCATGCCTTAAGATTCTGTATGATAAAGAGAGGAAACTTTTGCAGACTGTAATTCTTATTTAAGAATGTAGAATGATCATTTTTGAGTTTATATAAATTATGGAGGATATGACATAAATACTCTTGACATTCTTCCTGTTCATTTCAGAACACAAGAGATTTTCAGACTACATTAAATATCTTAAACATCTTAATTGAATTGGTGGCAGCAGGCAAGTTTTTATTTCAAATGATAATTTGTAGTGTCTTTCTCACACCTCAGAACTTTTTGCCTAATATATATGAATTATTACATTCCTAGATAATTTTAAAATACATAGTTTAGTATTTTAATGTCAAGAGAGTAAATAATTCCAAAGCAATTTGCAGTGATAATGTAAAGCAGTTGTGCCCTTAATAAAATCGGTTTATTTTAAGATTGCAGCTAATGGCTTATATATTATTTCTAGGCAGCAGCCGAAGAGCAAGTTTTCTTGTTTCTCGAGGAGGGACACAGATTTTGTTGCAATTACTTGTGAATGCGAGCAAAGAATCCCCACCAAATGAAGAATTAATGGTGCTATTACATTCTCTTCTTGCTAAAATTGGCCCAAAAGGTAGGTTGAGCCCAAGTGAATTCCCATCACAGTTTTTTAGTGTGATGAGTATTGCTGGAATAAAAGGATGACTTTGCACAAGTGTGGTCCTTCCTTGAATTGTGGCAACTGAGAAGAATAGGATCTCCGCTAAATATTACTAGCAAAAGGTATGGAATGAACAAGTTTGGAATGGTAATGTGGGCCTTTATTAGAATTATGAAGGTTAGACTCCCACTGTTGCTGACATAACCTTATGTCTTTGGAAGAGGTGTTTTTATTTAAAATGCTTATGTTGAATTAAAAGAATAACAGGTTATTTAAGGACACCTTAAAATTATTTTCCCCCACACTAGCAAGCCCAAATGTTCTGCTCTATGTCCTGTTAGAGGGGATGTGTGTGAAAATGGGAGATGACTTAATATGATTGTAATGCCAAGTTCTAGGATTTTTTTCCTGGAAAGTATTGCCTGACACTATGGTTTTTTTCCCCTTTCTGTTTCTCTCCTAGACTTTTTTCTTTATTTTTCTCATTTAATTCAATAGATATTTTATTCTGCTTTGACTCTTACTTTATGTTGTCCTGCTGAGCATTTTTTATTGTTTCATTGTTTACAAGCTTTCTATTCTTCGCAAGATGCTTTGAGAAAAGTGAAATGGAAGAATAGAAAAACAGATTATGGGAATAAGTTTCCTGCAGCATTAAAATTAACCGGGGGACACTTTTTCTATTTCGTTGTGGGTTTGTATGTACCTCTAACTGCTTGTATCCAACATCAAAAAATAGACATTTGGAGAAGCAGTGGAAACCATTACAAACTTAGAATAAATTCTAAGAAAACTAAAAGTGCTTTCTCCAATGGAATAACAAAGAAGCATGTATCACACAGAGAACAATTGCTTATTACAATTTCTACTATTAAAGTGAGCAGGAAGGTACCATTTCTTTTTCAGTAAATACTAAACATAGCCTGAGGATGGCTTGGTATTTAAGACACATGGATATTTAGAGTTATTTGTAGCTGTGAAATAGTTGTGTATATAGTATAGTCAGTAGTAAATAGTAACAGTTATTTAAGGTCCTGATCTAAAGACTTCTATTTCATTACAATGGAGTCACTGAAACATACTGTAGTAATTTAAATTAGTTTCTATATTGCCGTATCTCAGTAAATTTGAATTTGATAGGTGCTCATTTTTCTGTCCCTTTTGGATTTTCAGATAGAAAATTTGGAATAAAAGCCAGAATTAGTGGTGCTTTAAATATAACTCTGAACATAGTGAAACAGAACTTGCAGCATCAGAGGTTAATACTGCCTTGTCTTCAAGTGTTAAGAGTATACTCAACTAATTGTGAGTATTGTTGCATTTTTCCAACAACATATCTCCATTTATATAGATATTTACATACAAGATATATATTTCATTAGTGCTGAAAACCAATAAAAATGTGTAAATGTGTATGTAGTAGGAAGTCATACTTCGTTGCTTTTTTAAGCAAGAGTGTTTGAAATTACAGTTTCCTAAAATTATTCATGTGAAGTCTCTGTTCTTATTTTTCATTGCCAGTACATGGCACTTAGGTTCGCAGGAATCCATTAGATTTTTGTCCATTGTAATTCAGTATGTCCTTGAGCATTGTACAGCTGCATGCAGATATTTAAGTACCTTTGGTCAATTTGCCAAATTGCTTTAATGAATCCTGAAGTAACAGAAGCTGACAATCTCTATGAAGTAGAAAATTAAATGTGGCATTTTTATGCAAATTCGAATGCATGCTTACTAATTTTTGTGCAGTTGTTTACAGATTCAAAATATGGCAAGTATAGAGATTTGGATATCCTATCAGTTGGATATCCTATTTGTAACATGTCCTTGGCAGAAATAATAGCTTCTGAATATTCCCTGTAGCCATCTAGGAATCTTCCTATACTTGTCTTTAAATATTTCAGAAATATTCTTAGGTTTCCTTGCATGCACTGCATTTTTGAGATCTCTCCACAGATTTTCAGTAATATTCACATCTGGGGACTGTAAAGGCCATTCCAATACCTTTTTCTTTCTTTTCTGTAAGTACTTCATGGTTATTTGACAGGTATCTTCAGACTGTTGTCTTGCTGAAATATCCAACCTCTTTTCATCTTCAGTTTCTTTACTGATGGAAGAATATTAACTTCTGTGATAAGTTGATATTTAGTTTAATCCATCGTTCTTTCCACCTGCACATTATGTTCTGGGCCACATAATCCCAAAGCATAACAGAGCCACCCCCATACTTAATGGTTGTCATGGTTTTCTTTTCTTCAAGTGCTTCACCCTTTTTTCTTTTTTCTCTGAATGTTTCTTGTAATCAAACAGTACAATTTTTGTTTCATCAGTCAAAAACACTTCATTCCAAAATGTTTTGGACTTCCCAAGGCTTTTTTTTGCATATTTTAGAAGTTTACTTTTATCATACAATTTGATTATGTTTTCATGCAACTATATGTTAAGCCATAGTTGAACTGGTAGTATGAATAGATAGAGGAAAAAGTTTTCTTAAGTGTTGCATTACCAACTTAATTCCACAGAAGATGGTTACCAAAATCTTTAGTATTTATCACTGTTAACATACTGCTAATATAATGTCTATTAGTTGGGATTCATTCATCAGAGATAAAGGAGCTTGGAACGAAGACGCTTAAATTTGGTTATGAGAGTGTTAGAATTACCTTTGCAAAATAAGTATTACTAAATATTGACTGTGTAATAAAACTTACTTGGCATTTGATTGGTTTATCAATTCTAAAAATCATACAAATATGCTATATGAAAGTATGAGAGAAATACTGAGGTTAACTAGTGAACAAATGCAGTAATGTAGAATTTTTCCAAAACTCTTCATATATGATAATTTACCCAATATATATGTATAATATCTTCAATTGAAAATTACTATATATAGTAATATATCAAGTAATTATATTTGATATCTGAAATCACATTATTCATTTAAATAGAGTAATTGAAGAAGAAAATATTTTGGGGGTTTTGTGAATAGTGACCGCAGTATTTTTATACACTGATGTAAAATGTTGTGGTTTTTATTTTTAGCTGTAAATGCTGTTTCCTTGGGTAAGAATGGAGTTGTGGAATTGATATTTAAGATAATTGGTCCTTACAGTAAGAAAAATACTGGTCTTATGAAGTAAGTAGAACACCTGGATATATTGCATAGCTTTTATAATGTTGAAAATAATATTTAAAATATAATCATATCTAGCAGTTAAAATGGGAAATGAGCTGAAATTATTTTAATACCTCTTTGAGAATTCCTCTTTTAAAAAGTTATATTTGAGCTTAAATGTTTAAAATCATATATGTACTTTTTTTCTAAATAAGCCACAATTGTTATGCTCAAAGTGGCTTTTGATTTCTTTGATCCCATAGCAATAGTCACATTTATACTACACTACATTTATAATACTACATTTATAATACCTCGATTTGAAATAAATTAATTAATATGTTGTCTTCTGCAGCTCATAGCTGAATCTACTCAAACATATTACCAGTGGTCCTGGATATTGACACTTCCCTTTCAAAGGTGTTGAGCCACCTAAAAATCGGCAATGACACACCACCGCACAAAGATACAGACACAAGAACTATACCCTGTGGCAGATCAAGATGCCAACATGGTCCTTATATCTATTCTGACAACAAGATCAAAGGATTTAACAACACCCTGCATAAGATCCATGGGAATATTCTCTTGCTCATTCTCTAATTCGATATTTGTCAGCAATGCCCCAACACATTTTATATTGGACAAACCAGGCAGTCTGCCACAGAGGATGAATGGATACACTATATACAGGTATACTTGCAGATAAGCCGAGAATTTTAGTTTCCAAAATAACCCCCAAAATTGGGTTCAGCTTATCTGTGGATGGGCTTATCTGCAAGCATATATGGAGTGCTTTTTTAAAGTACTTGTACACACTCGTGGATAAGCTGACCCTCGACTTTTTAACCAACTACCATGAAAAATGTGCTACCCATGGATATGCCAATTGTGCAGATTTAAAACAGAAGCTGTCCTGGAAAACAATGTTTATTGATACAAAATATGAGAACAAATGAAATCCTTCAGAATATATTGAAAAAACATACCAAAGTTTCAAGAGTAGGTTTATCTGAGGGTAGCGCATTTTTCATGGTATTTTGGTTAAAAATTTGAAGGTCGATAGAAGAGAAACAGCAGATAGAGAGAAATGGCTAACATAATTGATACAGGAGGATGGAGAATTTAAGATGAAGTCAAAACAATTTACTGTGGAAGGATACAGTTTTCAACTGTCTTCATATGGTCAAAAGAAAGGTTTAATATGGATAAAAAGATAATTGGAATAGAAAAACAGAATTTGAAATTGAACTATATACAAATGAACATGTAATAGCAAAAACGTATAAACTTTTGTTAAGATTTGAAAGAGAGGAAGAACAAGTTAAAGACTGCATGACAAAATGGGCTATTAATTTTGGATATAATATACAGATGGACACTTGGGAAAGAATGTGGGTACTGGTATTAAATGTATATTGTGTCATAGCTTAAGAGAAAACTTTTATAAAATGATGTATCATTGGTATATGACACCAGAGAAATTATCAAAAATGTAGAAAGGTATTTCAAACCAGTGTTGGAGATGTGAAAAACATGAGGGGACATTTTATCATTCATGGTGGACTTGTGAGAAAGCTAAGAAATTTTGGATACAATTTCATTCTTTATGCAAAGGATTTTAAAGATAAATATTGTGAAGAAACCAGAGCTTTTTTTATTCGGACTTAGAGATAATGAATTAGAAAAGACTCATGGCAGATTGATTTTGTATATGGTAATTACAGCAAGATTATTGTATGCTCAATGATAAAAGAATAATGAAATTCCCACAGTGGAGAAATGGATTGTGAACATGTCAGAATTTGTGGAGAGGCAAAGCTGAACTGTTTGGTCAGAGGAAAACAACAACTTTTCTGAAAGACTAAAAACCTTATATGGAGTTTCTGCTGCAAGAAGAAAAAATATGATTTACGGGTTTGAGGACTAAAAAAATATGGATTAAGTGAGGTGCTGAAGGGACTTGCATAACATCTAAGAGGGAGGGGGAATTATTTAAGATTGTAACAGTATCTATTGAAAAGAAGGTCAGAAGTCATATTTCATAAATTTAGTTTTTTTCTTTCTTTTCTTTTCTTTTCTTTTCTTGCACTTTTTTCTTTTTTCTTTAGATTTGTCTTTTACTTTATGTAAAATTCTCAATAAGTATGAATTTTTTTAAAAATTGAGGATCATCTTATCCATGGATGGGCTTATCTGCGAGTATATACAGTATAGCTATCATCAGAAAAAAATGTGGAGGAGCATTTCATTTTCCCAGGGCATACTATTTTTCACCTCAAGCTAGTAGTACTTAAGAAAGGAATGTTTTAGGCAGGAGCTTCTTGTCACATTAAATTGTGAAATAATTATCCAGTGGAAAAATTCTGTGTTATGTAAGACCTTTACATTATGCATCTCATTTGTCCTCCCTCATTGGCCACACCTTTCTAAAACCAGCTTTATTTATTTATTTATTTGAATTTGTTAGCTGCCCAACTCCAAGGGACTTCATCTGTATTTAAACACATTTCTTTATTAGGACAGAAAACTCACATGATAAAACATTGACTGCTCTTGGAAATAATACTGGATTCAGTAGTCTATTTAAATCACCAACCAGTAGTTCTGGCCATCTCCTGACCCCAATAGGAATCCTGTCTATTCCCTTCCACTTTTGCACATCCTACTACAATGTATGCAGTTTAAAATCTCTTACACAGGACTCTGCTCATTTATCAGATAAAGAGGCCCCAATCCATTACAGGTAGTCCTCATTTAAGCAACCACAATTGGGACTGGCAACTTGCTCATTAAGCGAAGTGGTCGCTAAGTGAAATCAGGACTATGCTTTTGATCTTAGTTCAGCTTTCCTTTGCTTTACAGACCTGAGAAGGCAGTAAATGCAAGGACTGGTCATAAAGTTACTTTTTCATCACAATTGTAATTGTGAATAGTCACTAATTGAGGCAGTCGCTAAATGAGGACTACCTGTAATGCTTATGTTACAATAAGTTGTAATTGTTAAAGTTTAGAGTACCTTATGATTTTGTTGTTGTAGCAAAGGATTAGCATAGTTAACCTCTGGAAATATGTAATTATGTTGAAAATGTACTGTTTATCAATCTGGAGAAATAATATTTTTAAAGATTCATACAAAGCTAATATTTCTTTTTTCTTTATATCTGCTAAAGTAGTATGAGGAATATTACGGTACATGAAACAGAAAATGTTCTTAAATAAATGAATGCTGATATTTATTTTTCAAGGACTTAACAGGAGTCCTGTTTATAATTAGGCACCTTTACTATAAGCAAGAATATCCCCTAAACATTTAACTCACATTTTTCTTTGTTCTATGTATAGGGTTGCTTTAGATACCCTCAGTGCACTTCTAAAATCGAGTAAGTATATTAATAAAATTATATATTTTAATAAAATTATATATAGAACATACATGTGACCTGATTAATATTTGATTCTGCAGACAAAGTAACTGAAAATTAGTATTCTATAAAATATAAATTGATTCATCTTATATATTGAAATCATGAAAATAAGGGGAGGTTTGAGACTTCAGAAGTATTGGTGGTAGTACAAATCTATTATCCATGTTTTGAAAGAGTAACTTGGGGGGGGGCTTGTTTGTTGGGATTGCTTCTAGTATCTTAATTGGATATCCCCCCCCCCAAATCCTTTTCCTGAAATCTCAGATTTTAATTTATCCCACAACAAATCTGTAGGATATATTAAGATGAAATGGTGTGTGATTAACCCATAGATATACCCTACATATTTGATTTTGAATGGGATTTGAGATATGTCACTCTTATAAGTCTTGGATTTTTGCACTGTGTTGAGTGTATATACATTAGTGATTATTCATAATGGTTATTTTGTACTAGTCTGTCAGCTGATCCTTAAAGCTATTTCACATGTTTCTTTCTTAATATTTTACCAAAAACGTAATAAAAGAACAAGAGAAGAAATTTCCATTTGCTTTCATAGTTGCCAGAAGAAAGATCAGGTTTATTACAATTATTATTACTATTATTATTATTATTATTATTATTATTATTATTATTATTATTGAACTCTAAATTTTTCTTTCTTCAAGAAACAAATGCACGGAGAGCTGTGGATAGAGGCTGTGTTCAAATGCTTTTAACAATTTATGTAGATTGGCACCGTCATGATAGTCGGCATAGGCATATGTTAATCCGCAAGGGAATCTTGCAATCTATTAAAAGTATTACAAATATCAAGCTGGGAAGAAAAGCATTTCTAGATGTTGACGGGATGAAAATTCTGTACAACACTTCACAGGTAAATTTTAAGGTTTTATGCTATTATGAATGCTAAGTGAACCCTCTTTATATACAGTTAAAATGGCAATATAAATAGGCTTTGTAGATAAAAATGTGGAATCTACTGTATATACATTTTAATTCTTCATTAGCTGAAAAATCGTTATGGGTCACAGGAAAATATATTCAGTGTGGGCTAGTATATTTGATATTCAGAAGTTATACAGGTAGTCCTTGTTTAGCAACTGTCTCAGATAGCTACTATTTGCAAATAAGACTGTAAAAATGGTAATTAAAAATCCATTTTCCAACCAACAGAAGCCTTCACTGTGAAACTGATTAAGGTTTGATCAGTTTCAGGCTTGTTTAAGCAGTCTCTCAGCCCTGCCAGGAAGAAGAAAAAAAAAGGGGGGGGTCAGGCACAGGTCACTATATGAGAGAACTTTTTCTGTATGAGACAGCAGCAAGCAGTGATCTTTGCAGCATCTCTTTTTCTCCCTCTCTCTCTGTCACATGTTTACTTAGCAGCCATTTTGCTTAACAACCGAGTCGTTGGAACTAATTGCAGTCACTAAACAAGGACTACCTGTATGGCTAATCAGTAGTATCTTTTATTACCCATAGCTCTTTCTGACCAAAGAATGTTTCATTTCTGTCAAAAAGGCACTCTGAATGGTTTGTTTACTTATTTATTCAACAATACTATACTGACACGTCTGATAGGATTTCCAGCAGTTAACAATGCTGCATACATAAATTATCCATAATAAACAGTATAACATCCCTAATAAAGATTTATACATCCATAAAACATCCATGGTAATGTAAAACAACCAGAGTAAGAAATGTATAAAAAAAAAATTAAATAACAAACAGTCCAAACAAAAACTGCATCCCACAAATACATGCAAACTCAGCGGTATTTGGTCACTCAACAGATGCTGTATGGGTTATCTCAATTTTGAACATTTTCTCAAATTAGAACAACGTGGGGATAAGTCTGATTACAATCCAGACTCTATTCCAAAGGATAGATACAACTGCTGACAAGGAGTATCTTCTTGCCTCTGCCCCCCTCACTTCATGGAAATGGAATACTCCAGCAGCTTTTCCCAGGTTAATTGTAGTTAGAGAATGTGATCCTGTAGGTGTCTATGCAAGATCAAAACCACTGCTTTAGAATTGCACCCAGAAGCCTTTTGGACATATTGAAGGGCCTGAAGCATAAATGTAATGTCAACTGAGTGTGGCCTGTTAGCAAATTGGACATTGTAGTTTTCACCAACTGCAACGTCCTGGTGGTAATCAGACACTGACTTGAAAGAGCAAAAAAAGGCAGGAAAAGAGTCAACCAATCAGGACTGGACAAACAAAGAGGGAAAAAGGAGAAATTGTCCTTTTTGCATTGTCTCCTATAAAGGCTGCTGAAGCTGTTCCTTATCACAAGATCGAACTCTGCTCCCTTGTTGATGCTGACTTGTTTCTTATTTCTTAATTCACTGTGTTTTAAATTGATACAAACCCCTGCCTCTTGGTCAAGGTGGAGCTGAGAGGAAAGAGAAGCCCTCCTTCTTTTCTAGAAAGCATGACTGATTGGAAAGGGCTTCCTCCTCAGGATGCAGAGATCTTAGCACTGCCTTCTGATCCAAGGAAGTGGAGTTAACCCTTTAATGTCACCTCCATCTTCTGATGACCAGAATGGCGCTTCACAGTAAATCCAACTGCTGCTCATATCATATGGGCCTAACTTTGTTCCAGTGTGAGGACATTAATTTCTCTGCTTGTTTGATTATTCCCTCTAGAAGACCCTGAGAATTAATGAGAGCTGCTTGATGAAAGAAGGATATTAGTGCATAAGAACGAAAGCTGTTTGAAGTTGTTTTCATGTTTGTTGCATCTGTGCCATGAAATCTGTTACTCTGTTTATTTACTCTGAAACAAATACCACCAAATACCTATTTTCAGTCAGTTGCACAGAAAGTGCTCCAGTGTGACGCTTGTTTTGTTTGTGGCTTATCTGTTCTTAGGACTTCTAAACAATGAGATGGTGTTGGACTGCAATAGATAATCAGGCTGCTACTATAGGTTGTCTTCAGAAGAGACAAGCTCTATGTTATCATTCAACATTTTAGATTTTCTAGTGTAGAAACTATGCATGAGAGTTTCTGCACTTTGAAATAATTGCAAGATTTTTGTTGCTGTTCCTTGTTTACTGTTGCAGCATCTTAATGTGCATGTTAGGAGAGAGAGAGAGAGAGAGAGAGAGAGAGAGAGATTTGAAAAGTATGCGTAAGTACATAAATGAGATAAGAATTCTATTCTAAGTGAATGAAGGTATACTTCCTTTGTAATCTCAACAGAACAGTGGTAGTCCATAAAATACTTTGTTCTGTAATTTAATATATAAGTTTATTTTCTGTGACAGGAATGCCTTGCAGTAAGAACCCTTGATCCACTTGTCAACACTTCCAGTCTGATAATGAGGAAATGCTATCCTAAAAATCGGCTTCCACTACCAACCATTAAAAGTGCTTTCCATTTCCAATTACCTGTTATTCCTGTTAATGGACCAGTGTATCAGCTGTATAGTTTGCCTCCTGAAGGTACGAGCAATTTTGAAACATTGTGGTCCTGTCTAAATTTGTCCTAATTGGGTATTTTATGTTTGTTTCTGAAATCCTGATACCTCAATAAAAGTTCTCTCTTCTAAAATAATAGTTCACTGTAAGAAACAAATATGCAGTCCTGCACTGTATGATTGCTACATGACTAAAATTTATATCTGTATGTAGAATAGATTAAAATGACACCTCAATTTTAATATTGTCCTACTGAGCAAAATCAAATTATTAAACTCAAATCATTTTCAGTGATTTTGTCTTCTGTCAGCATGTTTTATCTATTGGTTTTGTCAACTGAAATAGCTCACACAAATTTCCCCTCCTTGTCGCAGCCCCATTTATCACCCCACCCCCTGATCTTTTCTTGATAGTGGGATGAGGATACTCCTCAACCGTGAGAGCCATGCCATATGGCATTGCAGTGGGAGACGCAAAATTACCCAAAATTAGTTAAAGAGATTGGTTAGTGAATATCTCTCACTTATGCAACCATTAGAGCAGTGTTTCTCAACCTTGGCAAATTTAAGATCTGTAGACTTCAATTCCCAGAATTCCCCAGCCAGTTATAAAACATTATTTTAATATATTTGTCAGACCTAAAGAATCAGATAAAATAGTTGTATGACAAATTTAAAAATGGAAGCACCACCATCTTTGATGATCTGTGCAGTTGTTTTGAAAGCATATAGTCCCATCATATTTTTGCCCTCCATTCATAGAGGGCAGCTGTCTGCAATGAGGAGAAAGATGTCTTGCTCCTCAGATATAGAGACTACATGCTTTTGGAATCATTCTATAACTCTTCAAGCTTGAAGTTAACCATAGATAGGTGTGTAAATTGGAAGGCAACATGCGTGCTGTCTTAACTAAAAAAAATGAGCTATGTTTCTATTCCTCTTTTATAGAAAATATGCTTTTTCTGTGGAATAAAATGATACTGAGAAAACAATCATTCATAAGCGTGTATTGTGGGTGTATTGTGGGTAGATTAGATACCAGACAACACAATTGGTAGGTATCAAACAACAAAAGACAATAATTAGCAGAGGATAGAGACCTACATATAGTAAACTAAATTATTACTATGCCTGGTTGAAGAGGAATGTCTGCCTGGTTCTAAAACGTTAAGGGTGTTGGCCGTAGGTGAGCCTCTTTGCAGAAAGCCTCTGACAGTATTGTGGAGACTACAGGCATGTTTGTCTCTTTCCTGCTTGTAGCAGCCTATTGTCACTGGAAAAACTTGACACTTGGTATGGGACAAATGGCCACGTAGATTGGAGCTGAAAATCATCCTCTTGAAGAGAGGCCTCCTAGAGGGGAAGTACTCCCATCCCCATCCTTAAAATCACCAACCTTGGCCTGAATGAGCTGCTTTTTGTCCTTTTGGGGGAGTGCTAAATATGGGAATGTAGCAAAAGGTCCCAGAGGGAAATTGCTCCTTCCATAGAATCACACTTTCCACAACAGAATGGGCTGAAATGGTATAGCCAACATTTGGCCATTTTGCTGCCAACATTTAGCCCATAAAATATTGGGTGTTGTAGGGCTGCTGTTTACCCATTTATACTACTATCATGTGGTATAAATGCTCACATTCAAGAATTTTTTTAAAGGGAAGGTCTGTAGTAAAATACTGTTAAGTGTCAAGATATGTAGACAAAGAATTTTTAATAGCTGAATTCTATACATTCTGCTAATTTTGGCTTAGATTGAGAGAAGCACCAGTTGTGGGGGGGACAGGGTCAGCCCAGTATTACTTTCCCACCCATAAAAATGTTTCCTGAGAATTGTGGGACCCTCCTGAACGTGGCAGGGCATAGTGCAGGGAGATCGAGTAGAACTGCTGGATGTTAACTATGTGTCTTTAGTGAGCAGGACACGAAAGGCACTGCAACCCAGTTTTTCTCAACTTCTGTCTCAAGCTCATCCAGTTTAGGACTCCTCCCAGACCCTCCAAAAAAGTTTTCCAAAGAGTGAACTACTAACGAAGAATTTAATATAAATGCTGTCATTCTGTAGCCTACCTAATGAACTTTCTGGGAAAATATTTAATAAACTTGTTTCTGTTACATGGAGAATCTAGGTAATTAAATATACAGCACATGGTGTCATGGAAAGTTAAGTTTTTATGTAGTATTAGGTTCCAGTTGATGAGTGAAAAGTTTCACATGCATCATTTCTTTTCTGGGATATACATATTGTAGAAAACGTACATCTGCCCTACTGATAGAGCATTTTATATCACAGTGGATGACGTAGTAGATGAAAGTGATGACAATGATGACACCGAAACAGAATCTGAGGTTGAAAATGATAATGAAGATGACATAGATCAACATTTTAAGGTTAGTAATAGTACTGAGGAAATAGCATATATTTGTAATTCTAAAAATATTATTTTTACCTTTCTGAAAAGTTGCTTATTTGGACACCATGTTTTCCAAATAATGAATAAAATATATTACACTGCTGGAAAACGTATGGTCAGAACATTTAAAGGAAATGGTGCTGAAACTTACATTGATTTTTAACAAATACATTTGAGATTACAGTGTTTCTGAATTCATTTGTGCCACAGATTATTATGTAGCTCTATCCAAATTTCCCTTAAGGTTTAACTAGAAACATCAATCTCTCAAATCTACATCCCCTTAGAAGCAATTTTGTATACCTAGTTCCTTGCTTCTCATCTTGAAAATATTTCAGCAAACTCTCATGCCAGGTATCTATGCAGTATTTCAAGCAGTTCATCTGTAGAAAAGCCGGTCATGTGGCTGCTAAAGAGGTCACCCAGAACTGAAATAATTGAATTTTCCTTGCTCATAATCAGTTGCCTAGGAAGGATCTATTGAGGGTATTTCCTTTATTCTCCCCTGACTATTCCCTGGACTAGGTGGTCCTCTTGGGGAAGTGGTTTGGACACTTGCTGAATTATACAATCCTACAAAATTTCTCAGCTTCTGTATCAGCATGTGTTAATTTCTTACTCTATTTTATCAAAATCTGTAAATTATTTCAAAACAAAAGAATCTGCATGAATAGTCACATGAAATAAGCCAGACTTTTGTTCATAGTTGCCCTAAATAAATAACAGCTTTTGATCAAAGACAAATAGAGATATTGTCAGGCTGCATTTAAAAGTGCTGTCCATGTTATGAAGGGATCTGTTCTGATGAATCATGCTTTATCTCTAAAAGCAAATGGATCACACAATCTCAAAAAATCAGTATTAACCATCTCTGTAGAGGGGAATATCTTGATAAACAAACTTGATGGGCAGTCTGTTATATACAGGTAGTCCTTGAGTTACAATGGCAATTGGGACCAGAATTTCTATCCCTATGCGACATCGTGTGACCATATCAGTTAGCGACAGCAGTCCTGGCATTCCTTGTTGCTGTCATTATCCCCCCTGAAATTAGATTTGCCCCATCCCTTTTGGCCTTTCATAAGGCCTTAAAAACTTGGCCTTATGCCCAAGCCTGGTGTGGAATACAGCCCGTCTTCTGGCTGTGTGGATGATTGGTTAAATTATACCCAGTTGCTATGTGTTTTATTTTTATTTTCTATGTTTCTATTGTGTATTTTATGTGCTTTATTGTAAGCCACCTAGAGTCATGTAGAAGTGGGATGGGCAGATAAATAAATAAATAAAATCAGTAATTTGAGAAAATAAAACTGTATACTGATTTGGAACGTAAAAATAGTCCAAGGGCAAACTTAATCCAATATTCTGTTCCAATAATTGCTAATTCAGTGCCTCTAGGAAACCCATAGGATGTTCCCATTATATTCCCCAGCAAGCCCATATTGTGTGACCAGTGTTAAAGATCGCATGATAGGCTATCTTTAATATTGGGGGGGGGTGCAAATTGGAGGAGAGAGTGCTACAAGAAACATACATAACTGCCCATGCCGCCGCATTCTTCACCAGCTGAAATTTCCGGATACTCTTTAAGGGCAGCCCCATGTAGAGCCCATTGCAGTAGTCTGACTGGCAGATGACCAGGTCATGAGTTACCATGAGTAAGGTCTCCGGTCCAGGAATGGGCTCAACTGGCACACAATATCAGGTTGTGCAAAGGCCCTCCTAGCCATGACTGCCACCTGCTCATCAAGTAGGAGTCATAAGTCCAGGAGGACCCCCAGATTACACACAGGGTCTGTTTGGAGCAGTGCAACCCCATCCAGCATCAACAATGGTATTGTCCCAGAGCTGGAGGGCCTCAAAACCCAAAGCCACTCAGTCTTTCCAGGATTCAGTTGAAGCCTGTTGTTCCCCATCCAAACCTTCATAGCCTCCAGACACCGGGATAAAACATCCACAGCATTGTTTAATTTGCCAGGAGCAAAGATGTACAATTGGATATTGTACATGGTGATAGATGAGCTCACCCAGTGGTCTCATGCAGATGTTGAATAGGAGAGGAGAGAGCACCAACCCCTGCGGCACCCCACACAGTAGGGGCGGAGGGTGGGATCTCTCCTCCCTGACCACCACCAACTGGAATCAACCCTGAAGAAAGGACGTGAACCAGCACAACACTGTGCTGCCCACCCCCAATCTGCTGAGCCAGTCCAGAAGGATAACATCGATGTTATTCAAAGCCGCTAAGAGGTCAAGTAAGGCAAGGATGGATGCACTGCCACCAGCCTGCCTGTGCCAGAGATCACTCAAAAACACAATCAATGCCATTTCCATTCTATACCCAGGTCTGAATCCTACTAAAAAGGATCCAGATAATCCGCTTCATCCAAGGTCCTCTGAAGCTCTTGCACAACCACCTTCTCAATCACCTTCCCTAAAAAGGGGGGGTTAGATACTGGGTGAAAATTGTCCAGCATGGTGGGGTCCAGCGATGGCTTCTTGAGGAGGGGGT
This sequence comes from Candoia aspera, assembly GCF_035149785.1. Taxonomy (NCBI): domain Eukaryota; kingdom Metazoa; phylum Chordata; class Lepidosauria; order Squamata; family Candoiidae; genus Candoia; species Candoia aspera. The sequence continues at coordinate 201,985,438 of NC_086154.1, read as the reverse complement.
GAACCAAAGCCTCCTTAGGAGGTGAAGGAACAACCCCCTCACTCAAAGAAGAATTAACCATCACTAGAACCCACTCATAGGACACCCCCCGGGCCACTTTAACCAGCCAGGAGGGGCATGGATCTAAAAGCAGGTGGCTGAGCTCACAGTCCTAAGGACCCTGTCCACTTCCTCAGGTCCAACAGGTTCAAACCGTTTCCAGATAACCGGCAAGACTCCACCCTAGGCATCTCCTTCAGACCTGCAGCAAGGCTAGCATCCAATTGTGAGCGAATCCGAGTGATTTTGTTAGACAGATGCTGAGCAGATTCCTCCTCACATCCCTACAAAAGGTCTCCCGGGCCCCCTTTATCCAAGAGGGCTCGTGTCACCTGAAACAGGACTGCAGGGCAGCAACCTGCAGACACAATAAGGGTGGAGTAGTACTGACGCTTCACCACCCTTACCGCCACAAGGTAGGCCTTAATAGTGGCTCTGACACGTGTTTGGTCAAGTTTGTACTTAGTTGAGCACCAACGGCACTCTAGATTCTCTTCTCTCATTTCATCTCCCTCAGCTCCTCTGTAAACCATAGGGAGTGGAAGGATCCCTGGGAGGGGAGAGGTCGCACAGGCACAATCCAATCCAATGCCTCAGTCACCCCTTTATTCCAAGCAGCAACCAAGGCTTTGGATGGACCATGCAGTAGACCAACAGGAACACGCCCCAGCTCCCTCTGAAACCCCTCCAGGTCCATCAGTCACTGTGGGTGGAACAATTTAATAGGTCCAGCCTCCTTGCAGTGGATAGCAGTGCCAGAGAATCCCATGGTAATCAGGGCGTGATCTGACCCTGATAAGGAGGACACCAGAAGCTCCCCCAATTTCAGATCACATAGCCACTGCACCGACAGGGACATCAGATTTGGTGTGTGACCACTGTCCCGTGTTGGGCTCTGAATGACCTTGGATAGGCCCATGGCCATCATGGTAGCCATGAACTCCTGACCCTCTTCAGATCCCATTCCCAAGGAAGGCAGATTAAAGTCTCCCAAGACCATAAGTCTGGAGAACTCTACTGCCAACCCGGAGATGGAGTCAAGGGCTCAGGCAGGGAGTTTGCTATGCAGCAGGGAGGCAGATACAACAGCAACACGGTAGTGCCCCTGAAAGCCGTAAGCAGCCTTTCTCAACATTTTCATCCTGGAGGAACCACTGAAATATTTTTCAGGTCTCGGGGAACCCTTGCACATTCAGGCTCAAATATAGGCCAGAAGTTACAAAATTAGTATATTCGTTTCATGTGTAGGTCTGTATATACAGTATGTATTAACAGTGTTCTTAAACTAAAAATAAAGAATGAAACATTTCTTTAATGTGAAGTAGCCCAAATTTGAAATAATTTTTTAAAGAAATCATGATCTCCCAGGGAACCCCTAGTGACCTCTTGTGGAATCCTAGGGTTCCACTGAACCCTGTTTGAGAAACCCTGGCTGTAAGTGATTCTTGGATGACAATTACCACCCTACCATCCCTGCCCCAGATTCATGGCTGGTGCCACACCCGAAACCCGGCTGGGCATATCTCCAAAAGGGCCACCTTCCCTTTCGGACCCAGCTAGATCTCGATAATACATGCTAGGTAGACCCTCTCATCCATGATCAAATCACAGATGAGGGGGGCCTTATTACATACCGACCTGGCATTTAAGAGCAGTAGTTGGAAGCCAGGGCCTCTGAAGATCTGTCTGGGTACAGGGGCTGAGACCAAAGAGCTGGGAAGTGAGACCAATATAAAACATTTGTCCCATCTTCTCTGGGAATGGCCCGCTCCTTGTCTCCTACCATATCTCCCCATGCCCATCACTACCCTAATACTGTGGCTCGCCCCCTTCCCCCCCTGGCTGCATCATCTTCCCCTCCAGACCCCCTAATTCCCAAGGCCCAGGACTTCCCATAGCAATCAATTACATCCTTTCCAGGGAGGGGAAGCCAGGCATCCCAAGGCAATTCAGCTCCATTGGCCATCAGTGCCATCAGGGTATCCAGCATCCCACCTCCCTCCCTCACCCCACAAACATACACTCACACTAGCACCCATAGGGAGCCCCTCGCAGCTGCTCTCACCCACTGGTTAGGGTTTCCTTCACATTCACCCAACCCATCCAACCTTTTCAGGTTCTTACCCTGAGAACAAACAAACAAAGGCATCTAATTGACATCCAGAATTGGGAAGCCAGAAATGACAAAGGGATAGTCCCAGCAGGGGGAAGAGTCCACAGCAGATTGTGACTGCTGCTACCCCCACTTCCAGCCACCACCAATACCCCAGATGGCTTCTTCATCTGGAAAATCCCATGTAAGCAACAGTCTGCAGAGTGAAGGAAATGCAGCAAAATAAGGAAATGTGGCATTTAATTTAATTTAATTTAATTTAATTTAATTTAATTTAATTTAACTTAACTTGTTTTGGTCCTTTCATTCCTCTTCTGAAGCCAGTCCAGAAGAATAACATGGTCAGTGGTATCAAAAGCCACCAAGAGATCCAGTATGGATACTCCATGAGCTCTCCAGAGGTCATCTGCAGGAGCAACCAATTCACCACCACCACCACCCCCATATTAGAGAGAAAGCCATTGAGAGATTCAGTATGGATATACCCCGAGCCCTCCAGAAATCACCTACAAGTGCAACCAGTGCCATCTCAGTACTGTAACCTGGCTTGAACCCTGACTGGAAAGGGGCCAAATAATCTACTTCATCCAAGGCCCCTTGAAGCCGAGCGCCTACCACTCTTCTCTAAAGAGCGCCTACCATCTTCTCTAAAAAGGGAAGAGTGGACAAAAATTATCCAGCACTATCAAGTTCAAGGATGGCCTCTTGAGGAAGGGATGTACCACCGCATCATTCATCTATCTATCTATCTATCTATCTATCTATCTATCTATCTATCTATCTATCTATCTATCTAATTTTACTACCGCCCATCTCCCCCCCAAAGGAGGGACTCTGGGCAGCTTACAATAAAACCAAAATACAATATAATATAGACAGACAGTAAAAAATATAAAACATAATGAAAATCCAGATGGCTAAAGGTTATATCTCAATCAGTGAGTATAAAGGCCCTTCTAGGACATTAGCCATCCCCACGTGTGACTGTCCCCCTTCCTGCTCCAGGCATGATGACAGAACCAGGTTTTTAGTTGTTTACAGAAGTCCAGTAAAGAGGGGAAGCATGTTCCAGAGAGCGGGAGCTACCGCAGAGAAGGCCCATTTCCTGGACCCTGCCAGATGGAGTTCTTTTACAGATGGGGCCCATAACATGCCCTCTCTGCATGACTGGGTGGGGCGGGCTGATGTAATGGGGAAGAGGCGGTCCCTCAGGTAACCTGGCCCCATGCCATGTAGGGCTTTAAAGGTGAAACCAACACCTTGAATTGGACCCGGAAGCAAACTGGGAGCCAGTGCAGCTCACGTAGCAATGGTGTTACATGTCCCCGCCTTGGGGCACCTAAAATTGCCTGCACGGCTGCATTCTGGACCAGTTGTAGCTTCCAGATATTCTTCAAGGGTAGCCCCATGTAGAGCGCATTACAGTAGTCATGGCAGGTGCCACCACCCCTTCCCTTAAGTGAGACATTAATCACTGCTTAGACCACATGCCACCTCCTGGGAGGCCTTAACCAGAACACAGATGGCAGAGCTCACAGCAGTGAGGACCCTGTCCACTTTCTCATGGTCAGTTCAGACTCTTCCCTGATAATCAAACTCAGACATGTCTCAGTCACTTCTGTAGGATTCCTTCCTCCCCGCCCTCAGCTGGAGTCCAAGTTTATCTGACAGATGCTGAGAATATTCCTCACAGCAACCCTGCAAGGGCTCCCCCAGTCCCTTCTTACCCAAAAGGGACCTGCTCATGCAAAAGAGGGCTGCCAGCTGGCTGGCTGCAGATGCAATAAGAGTGGAGAAGTGAGCTCACTTCGCTGCTCCTATAGCCACAAGTTAAGTCCTAATAAAGGCCTTACATGTGCCTGGTTCATCTCACTCTTTGTCTTTCGCCAAGTAGTGCTGTAGATATCCCTTGTGTTACTTCATCTTACAAAGCTGCTTAATAAACCAGTGAGTTATATAGGATTCACTAGCACAGAGAACCTGAAGAGGTTCCTTGTCTCCTGCTTATTCCAAGCACAACCAAACCATCAGCTTTAACTGTGCACTAGAGCTTTGGGAAATTCCCCAACTTCACTCTGAAACCCAACTGGGTCCTTCAGTCACCTGGGGTGATCTGATTGAATGGGATGGGGGGGTTGTCACCATTAGGGAGCAGTGAGGGCAGTCATCAAGAACTCCAGGGCCAAAAGGGCATGATGTGTCTATGACAAGGGATTGATGTTAACACCCCCCAACCGCAGTTCACAATCCCACTGCCCTAAGACAAAAATATGATCTAATGTGTCACCTCAGTTGTGAATTGGATCCTCAATAAGTTGGATCAGGTCCATGGTTGCCATGAACTCCTGAGCCACATCTGATTCTGGGCCCAGAAAAGGCAGGTTCTTTGGGCCCAGAACCATAAGCACAGGGAACTCCACTGCCAACTTGGCCACAGAGTTGAGGAGTTTGGGCAGGGACACTGCTACATTGCAGGAAGGAAGGTAACCAAGCAGCATCCCAATTGATTCCTACTACTCAACCTCCTAAACAAGTTCTCACATCTGGCTATGCTTCAGAAACTCCCACATGACAACAGCCACTCCCCCACCACTGTCCTGGAGTCATGATTTGGTGCCACACCTGAAACCTGTGAAGACCCATTTCCAGGAGGGCCCCCTCCACATGTATGACATAACCATAGCTCAAACAAGCCTTGCAATTTTGTTTTGTTTTTTGCTATCTCCATGAGGTTACCTTCACTTTTCCCAGCGTGAGTGAGCTAGCTTCAGTCATTCTCAACTATATTGGTGCTAAAATATGTTTTCCCCCTTATTCTACTCCCTAGCTTAAATTTTGTTATAGCCAAAGATCAGCATATTCTGACATCAGCCAAGGGTGGCCTTAAGGTGTATGATATTGTAAGAATTTGTCACCCATGGAGGAAAGTCAAGTGAAATGGGCTGATAGAGGCAGAATGGGGATCAGTAATGGGGAAGAGCCAATTTTATACTGGTAAGGTTTTCTGCTGGCTCAGGGACAGAGAAACTCAGCAGTAGGGAAAAGCCTACAGTGGTGTAATGTAACCAGTATCCATCAGTCAATCAGAGGCTTTGATGTTTTTCCTCTGTAAGTGTGGAAGAACCTTATTTTCAAGAATTATTCAGTATTTTAGTAATTTTACCTAAAACATATAATTTCCAAAAGATTTTTAATTAGTTTATGGACTTTCTTCTTTAGAACGATGACATAGAGACAGATATCAATAAACTGAAACCAAAGCAGGAATTGGGACGACCAATGGAAGATTTGAAAATGTATGAACATTTTTTCCCAGAACTCATGGAAGATTTTCAGGTAAAAATGTTGCTATTTTTAAAACAAATTCATGGCTTGTTAATAGTTTGGTAACTGATAACTGTTGAAATTCAAATGATCATTCAAAACTTCTTAGTGTCTTTGGTTAAACAAAAATCACTGAGAAGAGGTATAGTGAGTTGCCATAGCAAGTTAATAAAAGCAGCTAATCTGCAAATATATCTGAATTCTAGCTATTGAAATGGATCTTTTGACATGCTCCTTTCCTTTTCATCCATAACGTTTATCTGCTAATATAATCCCTTCTACTTTCAGGGTTATTCAGTTTTTGTGATACTAAAAGATAAACTTCTAACTAGATCACCTATTTTTTTTCTTTAGTTAGTGAGTTCACTTAATAGAAACCAATATAACCAAGCTAAGTCTAGCCAATTTTTTCTTTTCAGCTATTCATCTTGAAATTTCTGCTGTTTTTATGTTGTCTATCTTAGTTTCTGTGATTCTCTTTCTGCTTTTTCTTGATTCCTTTCTGAGCACCCATTTTCGTGATAATTTCTGTTCTTTATAACTACTTTGGTGTGTTGTTTCTCTTTTATTCCTGGTCTTCTTACAGCCTCAGTTAGCACCTTTATATTTCTACCTATCTGTCTGTCATGCACATGCGTGCTCTCTCTTTGTCTTCTCAATTTCTTCTCTGCATGAGAATTTCCTCTGAATAGATTTCTGAATCTAAAGATGCAAAACTGATCTTGCCAAAGATTAAGCTTTTAGAACGTCCAGCCAAAATCCAGTTTTATCCCTTGCTACCTGAGGTATTATTGTCTACTGTGTTTTCACTTGTTTGGAATTCAAGGTTTTGCCAAGATCTGCTTCTGCCTTTTGAAAATTGCTAAGTTCAAGGGTAGGTTGTTTTATTGATTATGTGTCATTAAGTTGGTGTTGATTCTTAGCAACCTCATAGATTGTCATATCTGACTCCAACCTTGTTCTTCAGGTCAGTGGTGCACCCATTGCCGATGTAATTGAGTCCATCCACCTTGCTACTGGTTGTCCTCTTCTCTCTTTCCTTCCACCTTTCCCAGCATTATAGAATTCTCCAGAGATCTAGGTCTTTACATAATATCTCCAAAGTATGATAAACTGAACCTGGCCATTTGTGACTTGAGTGAGAACTTTGGATTGATTTGTTTGATGATCCGTTTGTTTGTTTTCTTGGCTATCCATTGTGTTCACAGGAGTCTTCTCCAACACCAATTTTCACAAGCATCAATACTTTCTCTATCCTGCTTCTTCAGAATCCAACTTTCGCTTTCATAGAGTGTCACAGGGTCAAGCATAGGTACTAAGTACTAAATTGTTGTTTACATGTTCATAGATTTTTTTTTTTTTAAGTGTGGACGTAGGCCAGAAAGAACAAAAGATCTTAACTAATTGTTGGCTAGGCACTAGCAGAAAGTTTTGCTATACATAATCTACCCTTCTCAGTCTGGCTTTATCAGAAAATGACAAACATCAGATCATTAACTGTACCTTTACTAATTGACATACTGGATACAGTAAAAGATAGAATGGAGTCTGCAAATTCTTAAAGCAAGTGATGATTAGTTTCCCAGTGTATTTGGTCCATTGGATTGAGATCTATTATTTCTGAGTGAGAGTTAAAACAAATTGAATGATTTCAGGTTCTTTTGAGCCACAGTGTGGCACTCACCAGGGTTACCCACTTTTGTCCTTGCTTTTTTATTTAATTCTTGAACCTTTAGCTATTATATTAGGCAATCTTTGGATATTATGGGTATTACTTTGGTTGTTGTGTATTTAAATTATATTTATGTGCTAATGATATTATGGTAATTTTAGATAAGCATGCCACTTCTCTGCTTAATTTTATATGGATAATAAAGTATTTTGGAATGTATTCTGGCTATAAGACCAACTGGAATAAATCTTGCCTACTTTCTTTGGGCTCTTAATATATCAACCTAGTTTTGCAAAGAGTTGGGTTTTGTGATCTCTGCTGATTATTTTAAATACTTGGGACTTTATATTCCCCAAAACTTTTCTAAATACTGTATGTGGAAATAAATATGTTGAAATTTTTAGAAAAGACTGAACTGGATGTTAATAAATGGACTAAAATACCATTAAGTCTACAGGGCAGAATTAATCTTATTAATCTTATTAAAATGAATATTCTTCCTAGTCTGATTGTCTTGAGACATATTCCAATGTTAATTCCAAATATTTTATTCAGATCAGTTAAGTTAATTAATTTAATTTATTTTATATCCCGCCTTTATTATTTTTACAAATAACTCAAGGCAGTGAACTGGCCCAAGGTCACTTTCCTATTTAGGAAATTTATTTGGAAAAAAGACCTCCAAGGAGTTCATTAGCTAAATTGAGCTTAACATTTGTTGAAGTAGTGTTAATATACCAGACTTGCACAAATATAAGTGGATTATATTTTATCAACCATAAATAATGTGGAATGAAAATTTAGTAGAGTATCATCCTCTATGGGCCTTGCTGGAAAGTTCTTATGTATCTCCACTTAGGTCATGGCAGATTCTTGGATAATATTTATTTATTTATTTTCTATCCCACATTTATTATTTTTATAAATAACTCAAGGCAATGAATACACCTAATACTCCTTCCTCCTCCTCTTTTCCCCACAACAACAACTCTTTGAGGTGAGTTGGGCTGAGAGAGAGTGACTGGCCCAAGGTCTCCCAGCTGGCTTTCATACCTAGGGTGGGACTAGAACTCATGGTCTCCTGGTGGAAATCTTTGGACTCTATTGGAGTGTAAATTGGACTTTGATACTGAGACATGAATTTTGAGCTCTTGGGAAGCTCTTGGGAAGAATTCTACTTTGAAAATAGGTGACAAATGTTTTATTGGAAACTATGGGCAAAAGCCAGAATACTTACTTCAAGTCAATTATTATGTAATGACTATTTGAAAGATTTTTCTCAGCTTTAAACTGAATTTGGTCTTCCTAGTTCACAACAGTGGCAGTATCTCCAACTTGAACATGTTTTGATAGCTCAAAATTGATCAGACGCCATGGCTGCGTCAAAGATACCTGAAGTATTTTTTTATTTGATGGAATTCATGACTGAATTTAAGCCAAAAGCATATCTTTACCAAAAGTTAAATAACCGTTTTAAAGTGGATACCACTCGGATTTATCAACTATGGACTAAAGAACTAGAATATCCAATAATGCCTCATCAATGGTCACAAAGTCCTTAAGGACATAGGTAAATAGGTATCAACAGATTTGAGATTAAAATTAATTGATCAAAATACTGTATTTCAACTTTATTAGACTGCCCAAACAATGTATTTGAAACAATGGACATCAGATTTCCTTTGATAGAGATGTAAAAAAATTGAGGGTTCATTGGCTCATGTGATCAGGTCTTGTGAATTACTTGCATTCTTTTGGAATAACATTTTAATCTATATTAGTTGATTTATTGGGAAATCCCTAAATAGTAAAGAGGCTAATGTTATATTGAATTATATGCCAAAACTTTGGAATTTTATTATTCTTGAGGAATTATGGCTGTATTGGCATGAGGATTGCCAAAAGAATTATAATAAGAAATTGGAAAAGTAATGTTATTCCAAAGATTAAGGACTGGCTTTTGGAAATGTGTGATTTATCTGTTTTAGAAAAGACAGTATTTTCTACTAATCAGGAAATGAAACAATATGTTCTTCTTTGGTATAGATTTTATGATGTTTTATAATAATAGAGTAGTAGTATTAGGTAATTTTTCTCATTCTCTATTTGATAGTAATAAAGTATTATAAGATATTTTTCATAAACCAGTGATTTCTCCATGTTAAGATATATATATTTAGATGTTTAATACTGTTTTTTTCAAATTTTCTCTGGATTTCTCTGTTTTGTTTTTTCCCCTTTTTCTATTGTTTGTTCTGTTTAGGTTTTTTGTACTTCATTAATTGTGTTTCATTGTTTAACTATTGCATTTTTGTATTCTGTTTATTTTTGTAATCTTGCTATATAATGTAATAAAATGGATAAAAAAAGAGAAGAGGTGGAACAGACTAGACATTTTACTCAAAGGTATAGCCATCAGCTACCTTTTTGAGGGTGAAGAGCTTTGGGCCTAGTTGATGTTTTGCTGGGAGACCATTTGGGAGAATGGTCTATCATTAACATTTGTGCCTGGGAATCACGAAATAAAGATAATTAAGCTTGAAACAGAAAAAAAAATAGTTAAATATTATCTACCACAAGAAGTGGCTTTGGTTTTGCCCCTTTTTTAAAGAGCTACTTAAATTCATGGAGGTCTGTCAATGGTTGTGCACTTTTTCCCCATCAAGGTTCACATTACCTTAATTGAAACTTACTCAAGCACCCATGTGAGTGTAATAGAACCAAATCTGGGTGGAACCAGAATTAATAGTGAGCAGGTTTATGTATGTTATTGCTACTTTATTCATACAGAGTATCAAAATATATTTGCATAAAGGTAATCTCTGTCAACTTTGTTGAAGGACAAAATCAAAATCCATAATTATTAGTAATCAACAGCAGGAATAATAAGGGGAATAGTGTGTGAAAATCAGATTTGGACAAGTAAACTTTGCTTGTTTGTATTGAGAGGACTTGAAATCCCTACCTGGCCAGTTGTCAGAAATTTCCATATCTGACTTGATAATATCTGATAAATCTGAATTAGAATTTGTATGTCAGATTGGGTAGCTTTTGATTTGATCCAGTAAATCATATGAAGTGAACCATATCACTTTCTATATTAGCATGTAAATTCATCATTCTGACATAGTAATTCTCTTTTTTTCCACATTTAGCTTCTTCAGAAGGAGATTATCTTCTCCATGGTTTGCTCCTTCTGCCTGGATCTGATCCTTCTTTCTGATTCATCGATCTTTCTTCAACATTTAAGATTAGAACCCTCTAACAAATATCCCCCATTTTTTTCTTTCTTTAATATTAAGGAATATGACCTCATTTCAAAGGAACCGAAGTCTTTTTCAAACAGCATGGCTCCAGGAGGACCTATTGTTGTTCCCACTGCTGGAGAGGAACTGTCTTTAGCAAACCAGATGATACAAATTCCTGTGAAGGAGAGTAATCTTCTGCAAAGTGAGGACTTCAATAAAAGACCAATCTTCTTGGGATTGGTAAAAAATGATGGTATCATGGATAATAGTTTGCAGCATCCAGGTGATCAAATGAAATTGCTTCCATCATGCCAGTGCCTAAATCATGAAATAGTAAAAGACTTTGACCGAATTTCACTACAAAATACCTCCAAAAGTAAACAGTCTAATATTACTAAGACTGTGACAAAAACTGAATGTAAAACTAGCATTACTGAAATTACCTGTAATAAACCTTTTCAACATGTTCCATCATGTGGAAGTGTTTTGTTTGAGGGACGGTCTGTCCAGCTGGGAAAACTATGCTGTTCTGGACCTGATCCTGAAGAAGAAGAAGTTTCTTGTTCAGTGTCCATAGGAGATCAAGCAACACTTGAAGTGCCTGATGCAATACAACTCCATGATCCAGAACTCTATATTGAAATGGTGAAAAATACTAGATCTGTTCCTGAATATTCAGAAGTTGCTTATCCTGATTATTTTGGACATATTCCACCTTCATTTAAAGAACCTATCCTTGACAGACCATATGGTGTACAGAGGTGAGTTCATCTCCCCCCCCCCCAAACATGTTTAAAGAATGATTTAATACAGTGATTGTATGTCAAAAGTTCACAGTAAAATTAATATTGCTGGATTCAGATAGGTAATTTATGAATGGAATATATTTGGATCCAAGATGGATTCTGTAAATAAAGGAGAGGCAGGCAGTTTTCACCCATTCAGCCCTGTAGTCCCTCTCACCATATCCCTTCAGATGAACTGCAAATCACCTGAGCAAAAAATGCTGCAAGTGGAAGGGAAAATTAAAGGTACCACTTAATTATGGAATTCCGCACAGGAATTTTGGATCCAACCTCTTTGATTTGCCTGTCTGTAAAGAAAACTACTGTATTATTAGGTAATATATGAGAATGTTTGTGAATACAGAATTCTATATATTATGAAACTTTTTGCTATTTTATGGATCTTAAAGTATTAGTCTAAAGTATTAGTCATTTTATTATACATAATATGACACAAATGGGAGAGACTATGTGTCTAAAAGTGATCTGAGTAGTCCCTAGACATAGGCAATATATTACCTTTATTTTTAGTGTGAGATTATAGTAGTAACCTTTTTATATGGATGTTGTTCAGTTTACTGAAGTACATGTATCAGTTTCAAAACTCTTAAGATTATAGTAACCTTTTTATATGGATGTTGTACAAAACTCTAAAATGCTTTATGTTATTGCTGAAAATTATTATCGTCTGCATCACAAGAATATAGAACTTTTAGAATTCACAGATATTGTATAATCTCATATTTTATTCCTTTTCTTCCACAAGGAAGAAGAGAATGGCTGCCAGTCACATGCGAACTCTGATGTATGTGAAAGAAATACTGGATATTTCTCCATAACATCGGGGTCTCTTAAACTCCTTTTTGGGCAATAGTTGGCAGTGAATGGGTGTGTGCATTTTCCTTGAACCTTGCTTTCTAAATTGATAGGGGTGGGGGAGTTCATCCAGATATTCATAATCATTATTCCTTTCTCAATCAAAATGACTCCTAAAAACAATGGAATTGGTTTAACATATGTAAATTATCATTAAAGCTAATGCTATAGTAATACATAAAACCAACAGTCATTTCAGAGTGGCACTTGTGGTTAAATCATAACCTAAACTGATATATTTGTAACCGTCATTATAAAGAAACATAATTGCAGCATGGCTACATAGAAATAATAGCATTGAAGTTCATATCATATTTCAGATCCTGTCAAAATTTAATGATACTAGTTTTGAAAAATGAGGGGAAAACAGAATTAGCTATAGAATAAAATCAGGTGGAAAGCTGCTTACTAAAAGCTATGGATTTCTTGCTTTGTTTTTGAAATGATTTTATTTTGCTGAGTAAGCAGGCAGATAGAATTCCTGGAAATGTCACTGATTGATAACTCTTAGGTGAAGGAAGATTTTAACATTCATTTAATTTATAAGTACTGAATCAAAATATTTCTAGAACTATTTACTTAGGTCTTGAAATAAGGAGAAATAAGACATGTTTTTCATAATCGTATCCTGAAAATATCAGTGGCTGTATTTTAAATTCTGAACGGGCCTTTTGCATGAATTTGCTTAAAGAAATAAAATATCTCTTGATTTTATTACTAAAAAAATTAACTTTCTTGTGGGGCATGTTAAACCCTGTACTTGCTGCAGAGTCTGAATCTGAGCAAGTGAGAAGTGAAATGCTTTCCAATTTTTTTATCGTGGACAAGTCCCAAGATAAACAGGGGTGAACAAGTAAACTTATTTTTTACATCTTGATCTCTATTTCTGTTAATTCTTTTGATAATAGTTTACAGCTGGGATAGCACTGTGTTCTTATTGCCAGTTTATCATTCTATATCTGCTTTGGGATAATTTCTTTATCCCATGACTGAAGCAAAATTAATTATGTAATTTAGATACATAAGTAATTAAAATATTTTCCTTTGCTGAAGTGTGGTTCTCTGCTTATTGATAATTATGTATGGTCATGGACATTTGCCATATAAAATAAATAATTCTAGCAGTGAAAGATGGTGTTGGTGGAAACTTAAGGACTTGCATATTAGTTGTAGCATTAATATTCCTAGGCTAGAAAACAAGCTTTGGTTTTGAATATCCTTGAAATCTCTAGGGCTTAATTCTTGGAAATCTGAAAATATTATGGATTATATATTTCTGAGGTAGCAGTGGCTCCCAGACACTTTTTTCTATGAAGGTTTTGAAATTATATTTAGAAATAATTTACTTTAACAAGAGATAATCTATGGTCAGTCATTCCAGGTTTACATTTGAGAAGACTTCAGACATCACAAATGTGCCTTATGCTAGCTTGAAGAGTTGCCTCTGTGCTTTCAAATATAGTCTATTATACGTACAAGTGGAACTTAACTTTTTAATTGAGATGCAGAAATATATTCCGTACATCTCAAAATAAGTATCTCTTAGCAAATATTGAAATATGAGTCAGATTCCCTAAGTCCCAGTGATAGAAATAATTATGTGTAGAGTACTATGTATTTCTATCAAAAACTTCATACATACTATACAGTTTTATTGCTTTGTGGTATGCATAGTATATCCTATATAGCTCCTGAAAGAGCTGGAAATTGGTTCTATTCAACTTTTTGGTGCAAGAATTTCAGCTTGTTAGTGATCTTCAGGAAAATTTCTACATGGATAACATGTTTTGTAGGAAATTGGGTCCATGGATGCATACATGCATGCATATACACAAACACATACACACCCACCGACCCACAAATTGTTTCTCTCTCATGTGTATTCAGATATTTAGTACAGTAGTTCCTGTAGCATGGTTACATAACTGAATAAAGCACCCCTCTTTTATATTTAAAAGCTCATCATATTTAATTAGAAATTTCCAGAGGTGAGAGGCTTGCACTCTAACCCAATCACTGCAATGTATGATCTATTCAAACTGTAATCGCATGAATTGTTAATATAACTCATTTTCAAATCTGAACTAGCTTTAATTACTAATACTAATTGAAATAATAATAGAATGCTAATATATACTGGGCATGTTTCCTGTAATAAGGAAACCAAACATTGGGTCTGGAAGCCTCAATGTGTTGTTTACAAGCCATTTCCTTTCCATCCAGAAAATAATTGTGGTGTATTCCACAAATAATATTGCATATAAGAGTAGAAACTTGTTTTAAACTCAAACTCCTCTTTCTTTTCTTATGAACTAATTCTACATGTGGCACTGTACTATATAAGAGTTTTGAAATATGGCATCTTACCTCCTTTTTTAAATAGGACAAAAATTGCCCAGGATATTGAAAGGCTTATTCATCCTAATGACATTATAGATAGAGTTATATACGATATTGATAATCTCAGGTAAGTTTTATATTAAGGTCTTTATTTTAACTCTCACCCATTCCATACTGATTTCTTTCCTATTTTAGCTTCAATAATTTAGGAAGAATAAATTATGAATTAATGGGGGTGTGATAGTTTCCTTGGCTATTTATAAAGTTGTAAAAGCCTAAAAACTTAATAGGTAAAGGTTTCCCTTGACATTAAGTCCAGTCATGTCCGACTCTAGGGGGCGGTGCTCATCTTCATTTCAAAGCCGAAGAGTTGGCGTTTGTCCGTAGACACTTCCGTGGTCATGTGGCAGCAGCCGTTACTTACTAGAAGTAGAATAATATATATTTAAAATGAATTACTTTTAAAATTTGTATATAGTAACAATTAAAAACTAAATATAACTTTATTAATTAAAAAGTCTTGATTCACTGTACTGTAAAACATGCATTTTAGTGTTTTTTAGTTTTAGGGAACTCTTTCTTGTATCCTATGAATTATAAATCCCTTGAAAATGAAAAAAAAATCACTTTTCTAACTAATAGACAAATAGGTTACAAACCTTCACAAGCACTATTGAACACCACTGTGAAGAACATTTGTGCTGTCTTTTAACTGGGGAATGAGAAATTCAGTTCTTTTAACATGGTTTCTCTGGATTAAAATTGGAAATGTTAAAAAAATTAGGAGATAGGCAGTGTTTTCTTTTGTGTCTCCATGTGCTTTCACGCTTATAGTCAAGAACATTTAACACTGTAGAACAGATTGGAAGAGCAGAGCTGGAAGCAAGAATCTGTTCTACTCACAGTAGTGGATGTAATATATTGCTTGTTTTAACAGACTAATTGGAGGAAAGGAGGAAAAATGGAAGGGGGATTTATGCCATTTTTGTAATGAAGCCAATAAGCATATGATGCCATTTGCACAATGACATCAGAAGATGGCATAAGTTGATGAAAATGATGTAAATAGCAATAAATATTTGATTTGCTACACGCAGTCTTTTATGTCAAAGACCTTTATAATGAGGTTTCACTGAATTAAAAATACTTAACATTTTATCCTCCTAATGCAAACATTAACAAGGTTTGAACATAGGAAGAAATAAGAAAATTCAAGGAGAATTTTTTTTTTAAAATGCCCATACTATATTTGCTGAGAATTATGTTGATGATTCAGCTACAAATATGAAATTGTTTAAATGGAGAAGTCTCACTGCTCTGCAACATAGAAAGCATGCTTGTAATCTATATTTTCATTAACTCATATTAACTATGTTGGGGAACCCTTGGTATAATTTAAACTAATTTAATATGCAGGACTTGTAACTGTCAGGTTTAATTGTATTTTTCCCCAATCAGGATTACAATCCTTGTAATTTTATTTTATTTTCCAGTTATCTAGTGCCTGATGAAGGAGATGTCTTGAAGTTTAACTCCAAATTTGAATCAGGAAATTTACGGAAAGTTATTCAGATCAGAAAGTAAGATATCATTATTATTTTATTTAATCATTATAGATCAGTTATCTGAATTTTGTGACTTACTTATTTCTGCTCATTTTTAGAAATGAGTATGATCTCATTCTGAATTCTGATATAAACAGCAATCATTATCACCAGTGGTTTTATTTTGAAGTCAGTGGAATGCGAACAGGCAATGCCTACCGATTTAATATAATCAACTGTGAAAAGACAAACAGTCAGTTTAATTATGGTAAGACTTATTTACTTTTCTATTGGAAAAAAAAAAGACACACATACAACAAACACATGCGCCAGGGAAGTGTTTTTGGCAATTGCAGATAATTACAGTACATCAGCTTACCACTACAGATAACTGCAATATGTCATTAGTAGCACAGAGAAGTGATATAGCAAATGTTTGGGATTAAAATGAAGTAACCAAGTTGAGATGGACAAATTATTTACATATTTCTAAGGAGCAGATAGGATGATAGAGAACCTAGCATGGGAACACAAGCTGCATTGAAATGTCAAGTATGCGAAACTATGATTTAAAGGACAAAAACTTAATTTTGTATACACATGCTCTCTTTTCCTTTCTCCCAAACTAATTAATCAAATAGAAATTTGATCGAACCAGCTTGTCCTTATATCAAGGCTCCAAGCAAGGATTGCAAATTGTGGCTTGGATTTGACTTGCAACCTGAATGGTAGCTTGCTTAAATTATAGTCTGCTGCTCCAGATAATAATTGCTAACTGGTTTTATGTAGTTCAGTTCAGAAGAGGAAGCAAAAGAAATTATTCCAAGTTTGTCTTTGAGCTCCAAATCATATTATGCTAGCACTATCGCTACCGATTGGTAATTGCATATTGTCCCCATGGTTTTCAAGAGCCAGAAGCATGACATCTGACTTCCACTGTTGATTTTAACAGCTCATGATGTATACCAGCCATAAGAACCTTCAAATATTGAATTTACGGTTATTACTACAAAAAATCGATTTCTAGTAATATATTTGTTTTCTCATCTAATTCAAAAGTTATCTTCCCATAGGATACTGAGAACAATGTTTATAGATAGGTATATTTGTTTGCTGAATATGTGCAGTTCTGTTTTCTAACAGTATATTTTTCTTGAAGGTATGCAGCCTCTTATGTACTCTGTTCAAGAAGCACTAAGTGGCCGACCTTCATGGATTCGTACAGGAGCAGATATTTGTTACTACAAGTAAGCCTAAGGTCAATCTATCACACTCAGGCTGTATGTACTCCTGAACCCATTTTGCAGCCACTCAGTTTTTAATGGCAGTATTGTGTGGCTTCTTTTACCCTTAGTAGGTACAAGATAGAGGTGATAAGCTGGCATGAGATTTCATTGCAGCTGTTTTGTACTTGTAAACCTTTGCTCCCTTCCTCCCAAAAGAAAAGAACAGTTAGAAGTTTTCCCGTTACATATACTTCCTCAGTGACACCACATCACAGGGCACATCACTTGTAACCTGTGAAGGCCCAAAGTGCAACCTCTTGATGGAAAAGTTGATAAAATAGTAGATGGATAAAATAAGATATTGAAAAGAAAAGAAAAAAGAATAGAATAGAATAGAATAGAATAGAATAGAATAGAATACTCTTTAATGTATTAACTGCATTAGTAATGAACATTTGAAAAACATAAATGAGAATTGGAGTAAACATTATTATTTGGCCCAAAAATAACAAATACCTGCAATTTATTTACATAAAATGGTACGCTTTGCATATCTTTACGATAACGTAAATATTTTGTTCTTAGGAACCATTTTTCAAGAAGTTCGATTGCAGCAGGAGGTCAAAAAGGAAAATCATATTATACAATCACCTTCACAGTCACCTTCCATCATAAGGATGATGTTTGCTACTTTGCTTACCATTATCCTTATACTTACTCAGCTTTAATGGTAAATTATTTTAATATGGATACGTTCATAATAACTTGATTTATAATTTTATTATTTGATAATACCTTCAACTGATTATATTGCTCAGTATTTATCACAACATTTAAACACTAAAGTACTGTCTGTTATAAAATAAGTAAAAGTTGAGGTTAAAAAATCCTACAGAAGTAATGCCTTTGTTTAACAAATACTGTAAAAAGTTTAGTATTTCACAATGAGATCTCATAATAAGAATTTCAGAGCAAGAAGTAGATAATGTTTTTGTTTGCTTGCTTGAGCTATAGGAAGAACAGTGTACAGGTAATCCTTGATTAACTACCACAATTGGGACTGGAATCTCAGTCATTAAGTAAATTGGTTGCTAAACGAGACGCCCACGTGACTACTTCGCTCAATGACCACAATCCCAGCACTCCTGGTTGTGGTCATTAAGCAATCTCCTGGGTCATTAAGCGGTCAGAGCGAAAGAGCTACCTGCTGAAGGGTTTCTTCTCTCCCCCGTGCATGGAGGGGAAATCCTTGGTGGGGCTGGAGGAATGAAGCAGAAATCTTCAGGATTTGATCTTCTTTCCTGTGGTTTTACAAAGAGTTTCCCCTCCCCTCCATCCCCTTCACCTGCAACCTCACCTGCCGGCTTCCCCATTAATTTTCTGGGGAAGCCAGCAGAGAAGAATGCCAGCGGCTATCACATGATTGTGGGGCACTTGGCAATCAGTTGTAAATGCGAGGCAGTTGCTGGCGGTTGCTGGCCAAGCACATGCAGTCATGTGACCACGGTGGGGTGGCGCAATGTTTCATGATAACTGGAAGTGCTTTACGGGCCCTAAAGCACCCTTTCCAAGGCTGTGGTAACTTTGAACAGTCGTAAAGTGACTGATCGTTAAGCAAGGAGTACCTGTGTACAGTAAAGACGAATCTGATAAACTAGTATCAGCATAGGAATAATAAATGTAAAATTGCATACAATCTAGTAAGTAGACTTCTATGTGAGTATCAAAATACCCAGATACTGATCCCAGATGGCTATTTCCAGTGTAACCTCATTTTCGTTAGGAAGTAGTAACCTTTTTGTAAATGCACACAGTGGTTATTTCTTCAGGAGAATAAGTTTTTGTCTTCAGAAATTTGCAGGGAAACAGCATGGGAAGTGATTCCACTTTCTCCTTCAGCCAGATGTCAGCTATGCCATCTAAAACTAATGCCATGAGCCAGGGAATCTTCTGAACATAGGGGAGCCTCTACTTGATTTTAGTCCCTTCTGTAAATGAGAAGATCCTGCCTATTTGCAAAATGGGAAATCTGTATTTAACTCTTCCCACATAATATCCAACGAAATGGTTTTTACAGTGCAGAGTGAAAACTTAACTTTCAGAAAGACAGGATTTACCAACATTTAATCTTTTTAATGCTGATAAGGAACACTTGTATTAAAATTGGAAGAAATGAATTGGCAAGTCTTGGGAATAGATAAGAATTCTGAAAAGTTCCTTCAGGTGGACCGATCATACTTTTCCAGTTTGCAAATGTAATAGCAATTATAGTAACACTCACGTTAAATGCACAGAGAATTTCACTGATGGTTTTCTGAAGTGCAAAAGGATTTACTTGTGATAGTATGGTATTTTTATACACTGTTGCTAATGATATTACAAGTTCCAGTATGATTCATGAGTCACCTGTTGCCTATACCTTAAATGAATGTATTTTTACATCTTGTACAATTCATAAACTCTTTCTTCATATTAAGAGTGCAATTTGATAAATGCAAGCTTCATTATTTTATGTAAGGTTTTGGTACTATAATGATTTTTATACATAACATGCATTAGGACTCTAAACAATAAATAAAACATTACATGCAATATTAGAATGAGTGAATTTAGAAATTCCATTCAATACTTTAGCTAGGTTTTTAAAATGCTTTATTAAAAGATAAAATTGGCTCTGAATTTATGTACTTATTTTGCATGATGAAGATGCATCTCCAAAAATTAGAATCCACAAACAATTCTCAGCAGATATATTTTCGGCAACATGTCTTATGTGAGACTCTCTCTGGGAATAACTGTCCTATAGTAACAATAACAGCCATGCCAGAATCAAATTACTATGAACATATTTGTCAGTTCAGTAAGTATAGCCTTTTTCTTTTGATTATATTCAAATAGTTTCAAATCAAATAAAACCTTTGTTTCCTTTGATTTTGCATTGTTTAGTTATAATTATTCATAGGCACCCAACAGAATATATTGGCCATAGCCCTTCTGGATTAATTTGGTGGATGCAAGTTTGAGATACGCTTCACCCTCCTCGCAGCAGTGGGATTAGGTGGCGTTTTTGTGATCCTTGTGAAAGAATAGTAAAAGCAAGTGCACACTTCACTCTGTGTGGATGAGCCTCTTTCAGAGTAGAGAGGGAGATCTGTCATTGGAGATCGCCATGCTGTAGCAGCAGGATGATTGCTCTTGCTAGTTAGCTGGCTGTGGCTATTCAGCAGTTGGGCTGGAACTGGGAATGTTGAGTGTATTACAGGCATAGCCAAACATTTGCTGGATCTTAAGTGTTCCAAAATCCTTGTTTTACTTCAAAGCAGTCCAGAAACTCTACTAGCCCTGGAGCAAAAGTGTCATGATAGTAGGTAGTATCAAAGTTAGCAATTTTCCTCCCTGGTCACAGTGAGATGAAGATAACTGCAGTAACCTTGCCACCGATTCTTCCCTCTGTCTGCAGGAACATTGTTATTTTAAAATTCCACTGAATCAGTTCAAGTAATATTATACTGATTATAATATAATATTATGCTGATTATATCTTGTGCTTCCATAAACTGTCTTTTATACTGTATAAAAGACTAAATGTATTTCATCTTTATGAATTTATAACAAGCAGGTGTAATGTAATTAATATGGTGGTCATCTGCCAGGGATGTTCTAGTGCATTTTTAAGCTCCCTTCCAACTCTATGAACGCTGTATCATGCTATTGATTTGTGCTGTTTTTAGGAAATCGTCCTTATATTTTCCTATCTGCTCGTGTACATCCTGGAGAGACCAATGCAAGTTGGGTTATGAAGGGAACTTTGGAGTATCTTATGAGTAATACTCCTGCTGCCCAGAGTTTACGAGAATCCTATATTTTTAAAATTGTACCGATGCTTAATCCTGATGGGGTCATCAATGGAAAGTAAGTATTTGACTGCATTTAGCAACAGAGTTCATTCTGCTGAAGCACTTCCCAGGGTAGCTTTGTTTGGAATATAGATTCTCTAGATCAGAACTTTTCTGCAAAATGTTGTATCTACTAGAATTTTCACTAGGTAATACAGTTATGTTAATTTAAGTGAATAGTTACTTTTGTTAACTTATTTATGTGCATTTATACTTTTTCATAAGTCCAATTTTGTTTAAAAATAATATTTTTAAATACATGCACAGAATCTACTGTCCTTAATAGTTTCTCCTTTTCAAGTATTGAATCAAAGGCAGTAGCACTGTATGGCACTTTGCGGTGTAATTAGATCAAATATAATGTTAACTCATCTGAAATGAGGGTATACCTATTATTAAGTGCAGTGTTGTCACTGTTCCTCCCTCTGACAACCTGCATTCAGACATGGCTTCCTTCATGTACCAACACAGAAAGTGAAAAAATGTTTTTTACTACTTAGCCAATAAGAAAAGCTAAGATTAGGAATTCATTTCTATAGGAGGAAGAAGTGCTGTTAGGTTGGCATCAGAAGGGGAGCCTTAAAATTACCAAAGGGTTCTGTAAAGTGTACATCCTGGAGAGACCAATGCAGGTTGGGTTATGAAGGGAACTTTGGAGTATCTTATGAGTAATACTCCTGTCCAGAGTTTACAAGGAGAAATTTCAAGGAGATGTGTAATGGCTGGCAACTAAGATGAATCTAGACAGTGGTGGCTGTTGAAGACTGGCTTGGTTTTGGGAAAGTGTAGAGAGTAAGGAAGATGACCTTGACAGAGATAGGCCAGGGCAAAACATAGCTTAAGTCCCAAACAAGCAGGAGATGTGTGAAAATGGCTCAAGCAGAACCTCCCTAATTTACATGAGTATGGAGGTGGGTGGGAAATAAAGCAGTTAGACTTGCAATATTATGTTACTATCGCCAATATTAATATGTTTTAGCCTTCCTGTGGAGTTGATTTCTTGATTCAGTCTGTGTAGTCAGGCTGACAGAAAGCCTGTAAATGGCTGGTAGTCCTGTAATGGATAGGGCAGTGTTACACTGCTGAAGCTTTTTTTTGTTCCTGGGATGGTGGAAGGCATCTGAAGCAGAGGTGGGTATGACCCAGAAAAGTGTACCAAAAACAAAGAGAAGGTATCATAGGACCTGGCCCATCTTTTGCAGATGACCTCTGGTGAGGATTGAAGGTGATAGAAGATAAGAGGCTTTACCAGCCAGAGAAAAGTCAGCTGCTAAACTGACAGAGAGAAATTGCTGGCCAGTATCTTTAAACCCTTTCTTAATTCTAGATAGCAAGTTTTTAGAAATATAGAGGGATACATATACATTAACCTAAAAGTATCTCTTTTGTGGCTGCCTGTGGAATTCTGGCAGTTGAAGTCCACCCATCTTAAAGTTGCTGAGGTTGAGAAACACAGGAATAGATAGACAAAACTTTAGTTCCATTGCAGAAAACCTCAAGCTGCTCTGCTTATCTTCAGATGGGCAGAGAGAGGAGGGAGCAGTGGAATGCAGCATTCTGGTTATAAATTACTGTATGCTTACAAAACTTGGCTAGAAAAGCTAAACTAGATGCTGCCTATTTGTTTAATAAAAAACTCTGAAATCCTGTTTTGCACTGAGTTTTCTTTTAAATCCCAAGAACACACAGAAAGCTCCAATCACATTTTCAGTAAGGGAAATATTTGCCTGACTTCAGTAGGCAAAATGTACTAAGGTCCCCCAGAAAAATTCCTTAGTACAACCTTCTTTCTATTTCAATGGCAGGCAGTCCAGAGAAGTTCATTTTCCTATCCTTGTGTAAGGATTACAACATTAAAAAGAATTTCAGCTAAGTCTGAGAGTTTCAGTAAGAGATAATGTCTGTCTAGGCAAATAATTTTAACATGAAGTACATTTTCACTCCTGAATCTGTGGAACTTGCTTCCATGGATCTTGCTCCTATACTGTATTAGATTTTTGTCTTAAGTGTAATCCTTTGTGCATGAAATTCTGCTCAGTTCAATGAGATTTATTCTCTGCATAATTTCTCCCCTGGGGTTAATGCAGCCAAGGTTTCTGTCCCTAATGCTACTAGATGGATTGCAGCCAGGTCTTCTATACTTAACACAGCTGTCTTTGATTTAGAAGTAATAATGAACTGTTCAGTTCTAAGGAAAAAGCCCCATCTGCAGGGCCTTGACAAGGTCCAGCAGTTTCTCTTATCCTGAAATGGCCTAACGGCATTTTTAATGCTGAGGAAAACTACCTCCTTGTTTGTTTTCTACAGAATTGGAGGACTACTGTTTCTTTCATTTCCATGATGTAAATACCTCTTCTTCTCTCTATGTCAAATGTTATGCTTTGGACTCTCACAGAATCAAAGAACATTTGTCCCTCTGATTTATACTTCATGGAAAGCTAAAATGACACAATTCATTTGGCTCAATAATATTTAAAGCCTTTATTCAGAATCTGAATCCCTGGGAGAATTAAAGAGTTGACTCGATTTTCAGTGTTACATAATTGGGAACTTCAGCTAACCTTTTGAAGTAGATCAAACATCTTCAGAATGATGCAATTCATAATATTAAAAACGATGGAGTAAATCCAGATTTAGTAATGCTTAGAGTATACCTAGTGAGATCAAGTAGACATTATAAAGGTTAACTTGGTCCTTTTGATTTCAGTGTTTCTATTCTAAGCTTCAGTAAGTCTGAATATAACCCACTAACAGAGATAGTAGATAACATTTTCTGCATGTGAGCATTTTCTGAAATGTTACTCCAGCTATAATACAAGAATACAGGGAAAAAAACATAAAATTGGTAGAAACCTAGAAAGAAAATTAATGACACTTCTGAAAAACTATTTTCGCCCATTCACAGGGGAGAGGGGAATTGAGTTTAGACTCTGCTATTGGAGCCATTTGTCAAGGCTGGATTGACTTAAGAATATGGAGCACTGGCATGTTAACTTGTCCTTTCCTTCTACCAACTTAATTCAGTTTAGCTGACTTGAAACAAGGCTTTAGAAGAATTTCTTTTATCTTAATATACTTGCAGTGAAATTTTTAACATCCACAAAAATTCTTACATTAATGTTCCTGGAGAAAGAAATATTTTTAATAGAAGACTTTTTAATTTCTGTTCTATAGTCATCGCTGTTCTTTAAGTGGGGAAGACTTGAACAGACAGTGGCAAAACCCAAACCCAGATCTGCACCCCACAATTTATCACGCCAAAGGTCTGCTTCAGTATCTGGCAGCTATAAAACGTTTGCCATTGGTAAGTATGTGCTTTCTTATCTAACAAAAACCACTTAAAATGTGACATTTACATTGAAAGGATATGCAGGTAATGGTAGTTGAAACTCCCTCAACTTTAATTCTTTGCAAATACGTTGCTTGAGGAATTGTCTTCTTGCCCACATCCCTAGTGATACTAGAACTGTGTTGGAGAAAAGTTACAGTGAAATATGGTGGGAACTGTTTAGCTCCTTTCATAGGAGCATTCAAATAAAAGAGACTGTAATGTATTTATCATACCAAAAATGTAAAAGAGGCATATATATGAACAACTTAATGACTTAACATTTGCTGTGCCTAGATTTGCACCATTATATGGTTTGTTTGTTTTTGGCATAATGTAAACCCAGCCAGAGCAAATGTGACAGAAGTAATCATTTATGTGTAGTCTGGGTCTGAACATTAAAACTTGCTCAGTAATCCATAACTTTAAAAATTCTGTTTTGGAATCCTGTGTTAGAAACTTTGCCATTTTATGAACTCTGCATAGACTAACTCACTTCTTGAAATTTCTGATTTTCAATTTTGCATATGTGACTTTGGCCATAGAAACACAGAATAAACACAAAACACAGAAACACAAGATAAACAAAATAAATATGATGGTAGTTCTGTTCAAGTGACAAGGCAGAGGAGTTTGTTAAGGCAGATAATACAGTAAATAGCTAATGTGCAAATGAACCAGCAAAGAATAGTGGAATGGTTATTCTCAGTGAACTAATACTGAATTTGCAGTTTGTTAGATGCAATCAGTAATACTATGTACTACTTCCTGACTTGATTTTTAAATTAATTTTCTTTAAAATTATACAGAACATGCCTTCATTAATGGTGTAGAATACTTTATTGAGTTGTAAATTCACACATTAACACATCAATTTGTGAAGAACTATAACTGACAAGCATGATCTAAATTGTTTATGAAAATTCTTTTTAAAATGTTAATAAAATTAATTTAAATCAATGTATCCACAGGAGGTTTTTATTCAAGGGTTCCCTCCATGCATCCAGGTTTTCTAAGGATCATGTTACTTGTTTCTAGATACATAAATGATTATTTATCAGATCGGGATTGTTATATCTGAATTGCATTTTATATTAAAGGTGCATCTTTGATTTTTGAAAAATACTATTTCTTACAGGTTTTTTGTGACTATCATGGTCATTCTCGCAAGAAAAATGTGTTTATGTATGGATGTAGCATCAAGGAAACAATATGGCATACTAATGTTAGTGCCGCCTCTTGTGATCTGATTGAAGACCTTGGTTATAGGGTAGGTAGATGTGTGTGAATATGCATGCAGATATATGCATAGGATTTATACTTTGAGTTCCTTTTATTGGTACTATATTCATTGGGTAATAGGTTGCTAGTACTGTTGTAGACAGAGATCAAATCCTGCCATATTCTTTCAACTATTTTCAGTGGTTTAAGCAGTGGGATGTTTCTTTAAAGATGAGTAGTACCTAAAGAAAATAAACTTGGAGTTACTAAAACTCAGCTCAGAGTAATTGTTTTATATGCCAGAGTTTTTTGATTAAAACCACAATATCTTCAGTATCTTGAATAATAGGATTAGGATAACCAAGAAAAGACACCCTAAAGCAGTGTTCCTCAGACTTGGTGATTTTAAGCAAGTGGACTTCAATTCCCAGAATTCCCCAACCAGCATGCTAGCTGGGGAATTCTGGGAGTTGAAGTCCACTCATTTTAAAGTTGCCAGGGTTGAGAAACACTGCCCTAAAGGCTAATAAATTTGTAATGACATGATGAAATCAATGTCATATAGCTGGGAGAGCTTGGATAGTCAGTGAGGAAATGACTGGGATAGATGGACTAAAGTCTGATTCGGTGTGCATCAACTTCACGTGGAGGCAAAAGAAGAATGCAATGGAGAAGAACAAAAATCAGTTTAAAATACTGTAAAAATATTTTTTAAAAACTCAACATTTTGTAAGTCATTAATTGGATAGTGTTCATCTAGTATGGGGGACAAAAGTAAGGAACTTTAAAATAGCACAGCTAAATCCAGCCAAAACTCATTTTGGTCCAGCACTTTGTTTCTCAGTATGGCCAACTATATGCTTATAAGCAGGAGATAGATTCATATTTGTTTCTCCACAAATGGCATTTGGATGACCTCTCCCTCCAACCCAGAACTGTGTGAAGAAAGTCATCTTCAAAAATATTTTGCAACAAAGTCCATAGGTTTTCCAGTATCTAGACAGATTTCACTTGGAAGCCTTCTGATACCAGGGATATTTCATCTTTGGCTCTAGACAGGGTTGCACTGCCCCATGCAGAACTGGTTTGTAATTTGGAGTTCCTGTTGCACTTAGAATTCATTCCCTCAACATTCAGAGGGAGATGTCTGTAGTATCCTGCAGACCTGTGACACCCAAACACATACTTTAAGGGATGCATAAGCAGCAGAGTTTTTCTATAATTTTTGTTATTGCTTATTTCTGGTAGACTCTGCCTAAGATTCTGAGTCAGTCAGCCCCAGCATTTTGTATGAGCAGCTGCAGTTTTGTTGTGGAAAAATCAAAGGAATCTACAGCACGCGTTGTAGTGTGGAGAGAGATTGGTGTTCAAAGAAGTTACACCATGGAAAGCACATTATGTGGATGTGATCAGGGGAAATATAAGGTAAAAAGTATGGTGGATAGCAAAACAGCATTTTATATTAGTGCATCTGAAGAAATAAGTTTGTATTGTGCTTGAATTCATTTCAAATATGAAATATGTCTGGCCCTTACATATCACATAATTTGATGAACAGACTCCTTAATAGATAGCATTCTTCTAATGAAGAAAAAGCATTCAGGTAGTCCTTGGGTTACAACGGCAATTGGGACCAGGATTGCTGTCACCAAGCAATGCGTTAGTAAAGGGTGATGTCACTTAGTGATGGCAATCCTGGGCAGTCCTGGTTGCTGTTGTAACCCAAAGATGCATGGGTTGTTTAGCAGGAAGAGGTGGGGATCCCAGTTAAGGAGCACAGGGATGCCATGAGGGGTTGGTGCAGGAGGCTGGGGGAGGCCAAGAGAGGGCCTGGGGGGGGCCAATGCAGGCCTCATGGGAGGCTGGTGGAGGGAGTGGGAGGGCTGGTGCATGCTGCGTGTGAGACATGGGAGGCTGGGGGAGGGTTTGGGAGGGCCTGCACAGGCCACACGTGAGTTGGGGGCGGGCCAGTGGAGGGTGTGCGTGGGCAGGGGTGCTGTGGGCGAGAGAAAAAGCAGGAGCGACGTATGGAGCAAGTTGTGACCTCTGCTGGCTTCCCCACTGCATTTACTTGTGGGAAGTCAGCAGGGAAGGTCTCAAATGGCGATCACATAACTGTGGCTCCCTGTGGCCAGAACTTCAAGGACCAGTTGTACTTCTATTTTTTCAGCCCCTGTAACTTTGAATGGTCACTGGACTAATAGACATAAACTGAGGACTAGATGTAAACAGCACTTTCAGGGCCAAATGCCACCCTGGAAAGTGAGTTTGCAATAGAAGAGTGGTACAGGGCCTCAGACTGGAATATGTTTGGGTCCTTTTAACTTCTTTTGCTTTGTATAAGAAGTGACCTCTTTAAGTATTTTAAAGCAACCTGTTGCTTGTCAAACAAGAGTAGTATCATGCAGTATCTTTTTTAAAAAATATTTTACTAGAATTTTTCAATACAATAAAAGTACTAAAAAAAGTGAAAAAGAAAGAAAAAAGAAAAGTGAAAAAAGAAAGAAATCATAGAATTATGACTTCCGTCATTCTTTCTATTGAGGAATTGCCATCTTACTCTTTCCCCTTCCTCTTTAATCCTTTTTAATTCCCAAATCCAGAAGTCATGAGTTCAGTCTTTTCTGTTTTCAACATAAAGTCCATATAAGGCCCCCAGTCTTTTAAAAAAGTCTCTTTTTTTTCCCCCTGACCAAACTAGTTAGCTTTGCCATTTCTGCAAGCTCCATCAATTTTATAATTCAGTCTTCTACTGTGGGGTATTTCATTATTCTTCCATCTTTGTATGTACAATAACCTTGCCGCAGATACTAGAAGTAGTATCATGCAGAGTCACTCATTCAGAGTGCGCATTGCAGAGGATCAGGGATTCATACGCCATTCCTCCATCTCTCTCTACAATGTTTTTGTGTTGGAGACGATTTTAAGTGCATCCAGTTAAACTCACAAAGAGTCCCCCTTCAGATGTTCCCATTTTATGCAGGAAGTTGAACGTGTGAAAATATTGGGGAAGGGCAGCATTTGCCACCTTCCCTTCTCTTTCACTTATGAGTTTTGAGTAAATAGGGTACTGTATACTTGCAGAAAGCAAATTGCGCTAAACCACTTAACACTATATGTTTTCTTATTAGGGCTTACAAATCGGGACACGTGAACTGGAAGAGATGGGAGCCAAATTCTGTACTGGTTTATTGCGTTTGAAAAAATTGACATCACCGCTGGAATATAATCTGCCATCTACTCTCTTGGACATTGAAAATGAATTGATTGAATCTAGTTGTAAAGTGACAAGGTAGAAAAAATATTTTTTTTCATTTTTTATCAGGCGTTTATTTGGGTTTTTTTAAAAAAGACCCATAGTGTCAGGCAGCTTTTATTGTAAATTAATACCAAACAAATTGATAAAATAAGTATTTGGATCTTGAAATCAAGATATTGCTTGCAAAATTTAGCTGAGAGATTACATTGTTTATGTGCATGCATACCTGTGAGGAATGGTCAGCATTTACTACCTGTGTTGCAGTAAACACACTGTTTTGATCTAGATAGCTGGGTGCAGTCAACTATTTAAATTTTAAAACATAAAGTTTGTGTGTGCATGACACACACACACACACACACACATTTACATGAACACAAACACAATTTTTTCTCTTCTTTAATCTCTCTTAATACCTAACATTAAAGCTTTTGGGATTAAGCTTTACAGGTAAATTTTGGTGAAATGTAATGTTACGTTTTACTAAGTCAGTGGTGCCAAAAATGCTTTGAAAGTAATGGTGCTATCTTGCTCTAAGTTTTGCTTCCAACAAAGAGTTGGAAGAGTTATTTTCTAAGTAATGGGATGGTTCATTCACTTGAGATATTTTAAAGCTTTTTGTTTTGAAGGGACAGCGATATGAAGTGAGGTGTTTTTGCTTTTGTGTGTCTATGTGCGCCTTGTAGTCAGTGTTGATTCCTGGAGACTGCCTGGACTAGTCCCTCAAGTTTTGTTGGCAAGGTTTTTCAGAAGTGGTTTGCCATTGTCTGCTTCCTAGGGCTGAGAGAGAGAGATTGGTCCAAGATCACCAGCTGGGTTTGTGCCTCAGGCAGGACTAGAACTCACGGTCTCATGGTTTCTAGCCTGATGGCTTAACCACTACACCAAACTGCCTCTCTGTAGTACATTTATTTTCTCCTAATGACCAAACTTTGGGGAGGGGTAGACTTTGTAATATGCTAACTCAGTTTTACAATAATTCATCTGTTCTACAAAATCTGTTTTCTACGAAAATTGTCTCATATATCATGGAGAAAAAGCATAATTCTGGGAAAGAAATTGGTGCAATTGGAAGATTGTTTTGAATAGCTTTTTAAAATTCCATTGTGCTTAGTAAGTCCCAGTATCAATCACCTGTTCTTTACTTATTTCATTAAGATCAAATGCCATTCTGCTGTGTTGCTAAGATCATTCTTTATTGATTATCTTTTAATTTACTAAGTTTTAAAAACTAGTTGGTGCAATTCAGCATAAAATATTCAGTTGGGCGTTGGACAGTTCTTTAGTATACAAGTATATGAATTTTATTTTGCCAAACTTGACATTCCTACCTGAGGAGAAAAAAATTAAGGTTCGGAATAATTTGTAAATACTGAATGAGATCTATATTCAATGGTTGCATTTCCTGTGAACTACATGACATTTTACTTAACCCTACTGTTTAATATGTTTGCTGTAGCCCCACTACTTACGTTCTAGAAGAAGATGAACCTCGCTTCCTCGAAGAAGTGGACTATAGTGCTGAGAGCAATGATGAGCCAGATACTGACCTGGCAAATAATGCTGGAGACTATGAGCCCTGTCTTCAGGAAGATGGACTCTCTGACTCTGAAATTACGAGGACACATTTGCCTTGAGACATTCTTGGTCCATGAAGAAACAAACTACTGTTGCTTACTTAAAAGAAACATGGTGGGTTATTTCATCTTGGGGTTTTGCTAAAGCCAATAAACTGCAGTCAGCCCAGTTCAAAAACAATAAATGCTTCTGACTTTTAAAATAATTGGCATTTGTTTTATTTAAGTAATTGAATTTTTATTTTAGCATTGAAATTACTTTACCCCTGGATGCCTGCTAATTACTGATGCATGGCTTTTTGCATTCATCCCTATAATCACCAAAATAGAAGAAGTAATTTCTGAGATGTAATTGGCAAATCAGAGAGCAGAAGTCAACCTTATTCTTGTCACACAAGCTGTTGGGCTAGTTACTAAAATTCACATACAATTTTATTGGAAATGTTTTACATCTGTGTGCTGGTATTTTTTTTTATTCTGTTTTTTGTTTGATGTAATGCAGGGATTGCTGTGAATTAATTTATTTTGCATTTAATGGATGTTCTCACATATATTTTAAGCCTTAAATTGTATTGACATGGTTTTGCTACAGCCTTAATTTAAAATTGGCAATATCCACATTTGTAGTTGAGAAATGATCAGTACCTGCAGAAAGATTTCATTTACCAGGTGAGCATTTTGAGAGTGGAGAGTCTTATATTCAGCTGTACCTGCAACTTTTCCTCTTCAGTCTCCTAGTACAGCCTTACATGTCATAGTATTTCTCCATGTGAAAACACTCCACAGAAAATATAGGGGAGAGAATTAGGCATGGATCTTTCCTTCCTGAAATGCAGGACTTTTTTTTTTCCCTGAGTGAAGGAGATTCAGTAATGTAACCCTCAACCTACATTTTAAAGTGATATCATCCATCTGCTTTTCGTGAAAAAATAAGCCTCATGTACCCATGCTGACTATAAAGTATATATTTATGTAAACACTTATTACCTAAAACTGATAACCAATTTCTTTCTGAGGTTCGTATAAAGCCTGGAGAAAATGTGTGTTCTTTGTAAGCATAACAATTTAATTGTATGTATATTTCGTGATACAAACTGTAGTTCCTTTTCCATATTTAATATGCACATAGCCAATATGATCTCAAAGTGCTCTGGATATAAAGCATACACTTTTCTATATATTATTGTGGAAAAATAATGGTGTCTATTTGGGTGGAAATTGCTTTATAGTCTCTTGAACTAACTGTGTAATCCAGAGAACAGTTAAGCATGCTGAATTCTGATTTTAAAATATCTAAGCACATAGATCCTGTGAATATTAAATTTTTCAAATGAAGTTAAATATCCCTAACATTGTCTGATGTCTGCTTTATCTCCCCACCCCCTGTTCCCTTGTCTTTTACTGAAATAATTATAAATCAAAGGTGATATGACATTGGAACTAATATCAGAGTACTGAAGGCCAGATCTTTGTCTGTAGTATTAGCCAATTTATTTCTTGGAAGAAATCCACAGCCCCCTTTTTGTTTTCTTTTGATGGAGCTTATACAAGAGGGGATGGTCTGGATTATTCTTAAAATAAAACAATTTGCTACATGTAAGGGGAGATTATTTTGTCACTGTTCTTTATTGCCAAAGGAAGCATTTAAAAAACAGAATCATATCAGTTTTAAGAGATGTATGTTTGATCTTCTGCATTCCCATCTCCCACCCAAACTAGACTTATTTCATAGAGTTAGGTAACATTAATAAATTAAGTATACAAATGTTTGGGGGGAATCATATTCATTGATTTAAAAAATTCTTTTAATCCAATCTACAACTTTGCTACTCATATAGGACTGCTGAGTGTTGTGCCTACAAGCAAAATGCAGTCATGCTCCAAATGGGACAAAAGAGTTTACGGCTCTGGCCTTCTGGAGTGAAAATGAAGGAACTCCTTCTAGCCATAGTAGCATTTTAGAAACATCAGATATTCTAGACTGGAAGTTAAATTGTAGATTAGATTATAAAGGGATGTGCTTTATCAAATCAAGGAAGGTTGAACAGATGTACTCAAGAACTAATCCTATATGTTTTTGTTCTATACTTTGTTGTAAAGAACCTAGTGTGTGGTATGGAAATGAGTGGATAATCAGATGATATTGATATAACAAGTTGTATTAATTTATCCTCTTAACTGAAGCAAATTTAAGAGTCTTGTAGTTAATCTTTTGAATTTTATGAATATTTTCCTATATTTTTAAAACTTTCAATGTATTTTCATATAATTTTGTTTTTACAAGATGATTTTTGATGCAAATGTGATATGAAACACCACAAATATTAAAAATATATACATTTGAGTTGTACTTTGTCAGCTTCTGAGACTTTCATAGATGGACAAAAGAAAATTATGTATCAGTAATGCTTATTTCTTTTAATGAAATCTTCCTTTTTAAATATTGTACTGTACCTCACAGGCAAAAGTTTGTGCCAACTATCAGATGTCAGTTGTATGTGGAATATTATTTTAGTCATAACTGAATACTTACAACAAATGCTCAAATTAGGCTGGCAAATATAAAATAGTTTGTACAAATGCCAGAAAGCCCAGGTTTTAATATAAGAATTCATTGTAATGCTGTAATTATAAATTGTGGCAATATTATTGTGTATGACCTACTTCCCAGATAGATAATTTATCAAGTAAATGTATAATAAAATAATTATCATTATCTGATTTCTCTGCATATTGGAGGATGGGATTGGGGAGGGAAAATTGGAAATCTTCAATATGCAATGTCATGTCACAGTTTAAGAATAAGTGTTGATAAATTATCAACAGAAGCTATGCTTGTTTTTGTTGTTTTTAAAAAAACAGTAGCAAATTTAAGGAAGTTTAGACATCTATGTTTTAAAAATCATATTCAGCGTATTTTAGGACTTATACTCTATTTGAGGTTTCCTGCCTCAAAGTTGCAGAAAACCATGACACCAGTTTCTGGCATCTTTGATCAGTGGTAGCTCTGGGGACCACAAGAAAGGGTCCTGTGGGACCCTTTATAAATAGATTTCTTGCCAAATGTATAGATAAAGAACAGAAACATCAAATTCAATTCCCATTATGGCTACCATTTGGTATATGCAACTGCAGATAACAGGCATAGAAAAGAATAAGCTGAAATGCCAGAATACTTCAAAATTTAAAGGCAGCATAATTTTAATTACATTTCAGACTGTTTTCCTCCTTTAGTTTATACATCATACTATACTACTAACATTCTGAAACATTAGTCTTCTTTATCTTAACAATTCTGTTCCAGTTTGTTAGCAGATTGCTAGGAAAGCCTTTGGCCCAGGAGAGATCAGAAAAGACACACACCAGGCATTTCTATAAAAATAATTTTATTTACAGAAAGCAAACATATTTACAGGCTTAACTCTCTATATGCCTACACAGAAGGGAAACTGAAACTAAAACAAGTCCAGGCAAGTTCTTCTCCCCAGGTGCAAAAATTAACATCCGAAAAGAAGACAATTAAATTCAACCTCTTCACCCAGCCAAAATGATTAGTTACCATAGTAACTTTAATCTGTAGTAGAAAACATATTAACACTCCCCTTTTTATACTACAGAATGAGATGCAAACCAATTTGCTTTGTTAACTGTGTCTTGGTACAGCAAGAGCTTTGGTTAAAATATCAGCAATCATGTGTTTTGATTCACAATATTTCACCATTATTTCTCCTTTGCTTATCATATCTTTGATATATTGATATCTAATATCGATATGTTTTGTCCTATTTTTGCAGGCTTCAGATTTTGCCATAGCAATGCAAGCTTGATTATCCTCATAAACAGTTATAGGCTGGTTCACTTCCATGCCTATGTCTTTTAACAAATGTTTAAACCATATAACCTCATTACAGGTTTGTGTTAGAGAATAAAACTCTGCTTCTGCAGTGGAAAGAGCAAGTGTTTGCTTTCTAGAATGCCAGCCTAAGCTAGACCCAGCAAATTGAATTAAAATCCCAGAAGTGGATTTCCTGTCACTGACATCTGTTCCCCAGTCAGAATGGGCAAAAGCCTGCAATTTCTCGGTTCCAGAGGCATTTAGGTTCAGGCAATAATTCTTTGTTCCTTGCAAATACCTCATTAACCTCTTCAGTGCTGCTTTTCCAGTAGATATAGGTTTCTCTACCTGTCTATTTAAAATGGCCACAGAATTTGAGATATCTGGGCAAGAGTGATATGCAATGTACAGTAAACTTCCAATTGCAGATCTATATTTCTCTGCCTCAGTTGAGTTTCTCCTATATCTTTCTGAAAATCTGTTATCATCGGAGTAGAGACTGGTTTACAGTCTTGCATATTAAAATCCCCTAGGAGCTTTTGAATTTTACTACGTTGGTTTAACAGAAAGCTACCATCCTTCTCCCTGTGTATTTCCAAACCTAGGTAATTTGTTACAGTTCCAAGGCTTTTTAATATGAAATGGCTTTTCATGCAGGCTTCAAAATCAAGCCTTTGTTTTTCTGTTGGTGTGAACAGCAGCAAATCATCAACATAAATGCACAGATACATACAGCCTTGTTTGTCTTTCTTCATATATACACATGGATCTGCTTTTCTTTTTTCAAAATCAAAATTCTGCATTTTTCATCTAATTTTTGGTTCCAGGATCTAGCAGCTTGTTTTAACCCATAGATTGACTTCTGCAGTTCACAGACTAGATTCTCCCCTTTTTCATAGCCAGGGGGTTGCTGCATTTATAATTTGTGGTCTAAATCACCATAGAGAAATGCAGTTTGAATGTCATAGTGGTGAACTGACATTCCTTTGAGTGCAGCAATTTTTAACAGCAATCTAATTGATTCACCTTTAGTAACTGGTGCAAAAGTCTTGTCAAAGTCTAAATCTTTCCTTTGAACCCTTTTGCAGCTAACCTTGCTTTATATTTTTGGATTTTGCCATCAGCATCCCTTTTCAGTTTGAAAACCCACCTGCAACCTAGAGAGCGTTCACTGGGAGGTAGATTTACCAGTTTCCATGTTTTATTTTCTTTCAAGGATGCTCACTCCTGTTGCATGGTAGAATGCCAATTTTGTGCAATCTCAGGTGGTAAAGCATTCACTTGTTCTAAAGACTCAGGTTCTGTGAATATGTGAAAAGCCTTTACTGTTTCAGCCTGAAAACGTGATGGAGGAATGTCTTTATTACTCCTCTGAGATCTGCGAGGTAATACAGGGCTTAAATTTTGACTCCTATCACTTTCCTGAGAAGCATCTGTCTCATCAGACAGATCTTCAGTTTGCTTTTCTGGTTTAATGTCCTCATCAGGCAAAAGATCACCATCAGCAAGTCCTTGCTGTTCTCTTGTGGTGGTCAGATCAACTGGAAAGCTAAAGTTTAATCTCCCCGTTTTGTTCAGCAAAAGAAGCGCTTTTGCTAATTATTAATTTCTCTCCCATTATGAACCTGTAGCTCCTTTAGCTTTGTTCATAGCCAACAAAGATGGCTTTCTTTGTTGTGGGGCCTCCTTTCCTTCTCTGTTGTTTTGGAATATGAACCCAAGCAGTGCTACCAAACACTCTAAGGTGATTTACCTTTGGTTTCACACCATAAAACAAATGGAACGGAGTGTCCTGAATCACAGAGTTATACAATCTGTTTTGTACATAACAGGCAGTAGATATTGCCTCTCCCCAATGCTTAAAAGATAAATGTGAATCTTTAAGCATGCATTCCATCGCATTTTGCAAGGTTCTGCCCTTTCTTTCAGCAACACCATTTTGCTGAGGGGTGTAAGGGTTAAAAAGAATTTGTTCTATCCCCTTTTCCACTAGGAACCTTCTGAATTTGTGAGAAAGGTACTCTCCTCCTCTATCACATTGGAGTGCAGATACAGGCCTAGGGAATTTTCCATTTGCCCATGTCACACAACCTTTAATTTTCTCAAATGCCTCATCTTTGTTTTAAGAAGTAGATAAATGTGTATCTTGAGAAATCATCAATGATGGTCATTGCATACCTTGCTTGTCCAAGACTTGGAGCAAAAGGACCAATAATGTCAGAGTGTACAATTTCCAAAGGTCTAGTTGTAACTCTGTCACTGTGCTTACTCACAGGAGCTTTTAGTGTTTTGCATTCTTTGCAAACTATACAATCTAAGTATTTATCACAGGGCTTTATCTTTAGGTCAGCACACAGCTGTGGCATTTGTGCTATATACTTGAAATTAGCATGACCAAATCTCCTGTGCATCAGGTGTACACATTGGTCATGATATGGCGTGTTGCCAACTGCAGCCTTGCAGCTTGGCTTCCTTGCATTTTGCACAATGTACAAGGAGTCTTTTAACATACCAGTAGCACACAATTTCCCATTTTTACGTATCTCACAACCATTTTTCTTAAATGTTATGATATACCCTGTTGCAGCCAATTGTGCCACAGATAAAAGGTTTGATTGTAAATTTGGCACATAGAACACACCTTTTACAGTTTCTCCCAAGCAGGATAAATACAAGTGACCTTGTCCCATAATTTTGGTCACAGACCCATCAGCCAAAGATACACTTTGTCTTTCAGTTTTAGACAGTGATACAAAAGAGCTTTTACAATTACATAAATGACACTTGGCCCCAGAATCTAACACCCATATATCAGAATTACCCTTCTCGGCAACCTGTGCAATTTGGGTTGTCTGAAGAGCCTTCTTCTGTGTTGCCCTTGTGTTCTTCTCTGTCTTTCTACTCTTGGGTCTCAAGGCACAGTCTTTCTGCAAATGTCCAGCTGAACCACAAGTGAAGCATTGCTGGCTGGCTAGTGCTGTGGCCTCAGCTTCCTTTCCCTTCTTTTCCCTTGTTTTCTGGTACTGCAGCTTTCCAGAAGAGATGGGGGGGATCTTTCCTTTCTCTTCTTCCATTCAGCGAGTAAGCGCTGTGTAACATACGATGGGGTGAGGTCTGCTTCAGGCATAGCCTCCAGGGTACAAATCAGCGTGCCCACATTTCATTCAGTGAGGACAGGAGGATTTTGTGAGAGGTGTAAATTCCATTACTCTCCCCTGCAACTCAACAAACAGCTGCTGAATATAATGCAGGTGCTCAGGAAGGCTATCTCCTTCTGCAAAGTAGGCTTTGTACAGCTTTTTTGTCAGGGTAACTTTACTCCCTGCTGTTGCCTTTACATACAAGTCTCTCAAAGCATCCCAAAGTTGCTTTGCAGACTGCATACCTCGCACGTGGACTAGCTGATTGTCCTCAACTCCCAGGACAATGGTGGCTCTAGCCCGCTCATCCTGTCTCAGCCATTCAGCACTGGGATTTTGGTGGGGTTGCTCACCAATTGGCAGCCAAAGATTCTCTCTGCAAAGATACATCTCCATCTTCAGGGCCCAATTCAAATAGTTGGTCTCTGATAGGTGCTCCAGAGGCATCGCTGAGGGCTGGGAGGTAGCCATGGCTTCTTCCTTCTTTTGCAAGTCACCTCAGCTGGCTTCTTTGTCCTGTAGACCGGCAGTTGCTGGAAAATCTCCAGGTGGCTCCAAAGAAAATCTTCACAGGTCTTTGCTACCTGCCTTTAAATTGTGCATGAGGTGTGGAGCTGATCTCTCTATTCTCTCTGGGGTTTTACTGGGCTGCTTACTGGGCCCATAACCTGTTAGCAGATTGCTAGGAAAGCCTTTGGCCCAGGAGAGATCAGAAAAGTCACACACCAGGCATTTCTATAAAAATAATTTTATTTACAGAAAGCAAACATATTTACAGGCTCTCAGTGAGAGCTGCTTAACTCTCTACATGCCTACACAGAAGGGAAACTGACACTAAAACAAGTCCAGGCAAGTTCTTCTCTCCAGGTGCAAAAATTAACATCCGAAAAGAGGACAATTAAATTCAACCTCTTCACCCAGCCAAAATGGTTAATTACCATAGTAACCTTAATCTGTAGTAGAAAACATATTAACACAGTTGGACAGGTCAGTAGTTTGTATTATTATTATTATTATTATTATTCTGCTCAATCATGTCCAATTCTTGGAGACTGCCTGGACAAGTCTCTGCAGTTTCTTGGCAAGTTTTTTCAAAATTGGTTTGCCATTGCCTCCTTCCTAGGGCTGAGAGAGAGTGACTGGCCCAAGGTCACCCAGCTGGGTTTGTGCCTCGGACGGGACTAGAGCTCACGGTCTCCTGGTTTCTAGCCTGATGTCTTAACCACTACACCAAACTAGCTCTCTAATATGTATTATTAGTCCTTTCAAATTCAGAGAGGACCAGAAATTTAAATCAGGATTGGAAAATTACACCACTTAGATGTAGCATTATTTTCTAGAATTCTGGTGGCTTCATTTTGTGCAACACATAAAGCTTATATGTCAGTAAAAATGGCAAAGCAGACATTAGGAACTTTGGATCATGTATAGTGAAGCCTCCACACACATAAAAAATGGAGAAAATTCCCCAAATCTGAGATGACCCTAGCATGTTAGAGTGTAAGTTGTCTACCAATAGTGAAGGAAGTTTCCTTGTGTGTGAATATCGAATGGCTGGCACAGCAGAATCTTAGTACCAACATTCATTAAAACAAATTCTTGGAGGGATGTTCAATTTCTATCAAAGCTTTCTTGAAATGCCTCTTTGAAGTGGTGTTGCAAAGTGAAGCAGTGTCCCACTTCTAAAGATCAAAGCAGAGTATTGTTTTGCTTTAAGCTAATAATGGACGAAAGCACCAGTCAACAATATAGCATTGCTGGGTACATTAAATTATAAGTTTATATAAAATAGAGCAATGCCAGTTATTTTAGTTTTTACTTTGCTCATTTTTAAGAGAGATTTCCTTTTACATAAGTAGCAAACATCTACAGATATCTTTGGAACTGCATACACATCAAATTTGTCTTTGTCTGCCAGCTTGCATGCCATGGTTGGTTTGCAAATTCATTGCTCTTTACAGGCATCTCCTTATCTTACAGTCACCTGTCAATAAGTCTGATTAGCTTTTTTGTTTCCTTTTGATTTAGAATGTTCTATCCCCCTTAAGTTCTCACTCTAACTCAGTTTTCTTCACAGTAGGAATTCTTTGTAAGAACTTCTGCATCCATGGTTCTAATTTTAAAAAACTAATCAAATGAATGCTCAATATTTTATCTGTATTCATCCTTATTTATTAAATTGGTTTCTCCCTACCATGATCCTCAGTGCAATAATACATTTTAAGACTAATGAATGTGCAGGCTGCCAGCATTTGAGTTTCAATACACATCTTCACATGGGAGAGATATTTGCTAGCCTAGGAAGAATATATTCCCCCAGAGTTGCCTCCTTTAGGGTGAAAAAGAGTTTGTTCTTTAGAACTACAGGGCAACAAAGCAAGAAGCTTCCTGAGCTGGAAACAGGGTGTACCATCTCTCAACAGCTCTGATGAACAGCTGGAATTATACCAATAAGCCAGGGAAATAAGCAAACAACTTCTTCATCAAGAGGATTCTGTTTAGGAAGAAATTAGTAACCAATGTCAGCTAGGATCCTGCATTCAAATTTTGTACTCTCTTTCTGTTAATTTTTTTTCTTATTTTTATTTCTCTGCACACGTAAGGTGTGATGTGTAGTATCTGGCTTTCATTTCTTGTGGACTGTATTCAAATTTTGAAGCAGATATCCTGCCTTCATTCATTCATCGGGTCAGCACCATCCTGTAATCTACAGAGAACACTCTATTTTTGTAAATTGGGTTTCAAAACTATATTTTAGTTACTTTTTAAAAAATAAAGTTAGATTTTATTTATCTCTTGTGAGATTGATTTATCTCCCAAAGAAGGGAAGGAAGGGCTGAAACCTTGGATCACATACTGTATTCTAGAGGACCAGGAGATTGTATTGTAACATTTTTTAAAGTTACTTGTTACCTGTTATACCCCAAAAGGGAAGCACTGGTTGTGGAAGCCGTATTTCTTACAGACCAGGATCCATTGTATGATGACATGTGAAGCACCCCCAGAAAGATAGGTGATGGCAGCAGGAACTATCCAACAGCTACTTCAGGCCATGAGGCAGGGCCAGATGTGCAAAACCAGTGGGCTGCTGGGAGAGGATATTTGAAACTCCAGCCTTTCACCTTATAAGCTCAGCCATGCTGCTACAAAGGCATAATGAAATAAAATCACAACAATACAGGACTAACAAGCCAAAATATTAAAAGCCATCAGATGGGAATGAAGACAATCTGATTTCTCATAGTGATTGAGTTCACCATCAGGGAAAAGACCCTTTCTTGTTTATCCATCATGCTAGCTGATTGATTGGTTGATTGATTGATTATGTGCCATCAAGTGAGTAGAAATTATTATCAGATTTATACTTAGGCTTATAGAACAGAAGTAGCTTCTTGAAGTGAACTTGGAGCATATATACCTAGTTCATGATTAGTGATTGTCTTCAAACACACACCAGGAAACAGTTGCTGGAATTTTTGCAGTAGACTAGTTTCCAAACACTTCAAAAATGGCCAATGCAGAGTATTTTATGGTAGACTAAGAAACCGAGGGTTACTATGGCAGGATCTGTCTCCTTATATGGTGTGCACTGGTCAAACTTAGACAAGGCACCACTGGGCATAATAATCCTTTGGTTTTCCAAGACCAATGTATTAGAACACAAAGGGCACATCAAGACATTCTCAGAGATTCTCCTCTAAATTTGAAATTCCTTCTCTGATACTGAATTGTGAACATTTTCTCTGTTCTACATATGACTTCTGCTCAGTATTTTATAGCCAGACTTTTGAAAAATGCAGCATTAGATTGTTGTGTGATGTTAAGTAATGGTTGTCTATCCCACTATCTTGAGTTTTTATCTTTTTTTGTTTTTCTGTTTTGACGTAGTGTTTTATGATGTTTATTGTTTTTATGTATTGTACACCACCCAGAGTCACATTTGTGAGATGGGTGGCTATATAAATTTGTTTAATAAAATAAAGAAATAAATAAATAACTTGTTTAATGTATGTGTTTTAAATTTCCTCTTAATTGACCTCAATTTGTTCTTGCTTATCTATTTTCATTCTATTACCAGCCTATTCCAAATGTTTCCTTTCCTCAAATGAAAGGACTCTTCATTACAAGCAATAAATGTTTGGACCCAAATTTCTGAATAGCATACAAATGTAAATAACCAGCAATTTTTATAATGAAAAGTAAATGCAGTATACATTAGGAATTCACTGTTGAAAACTATAAAGAGATTATCTTTCAATCTTTGAAAAGTCCATTTCTAGAGTCAGCTTAATTTCAGTACTTGCATTCAAGACTGTTTCTGTAAGTAAATAAAATAATGGAAAATAATAATGTACAGTATATGATCATATATGATCAAAAGTACCCTTAGCAGCCAACAGAAATGGACTTAAAACCTTGAAGTTTCTTATGTAAATGCATGACATTGATACATTCTGCCATATTGTGTATATTGAAATTGTAGATAACATAAAAACATATGCTTGCTTTGATGAGTTAGTTATGCTAATTTATAATTTAATAAATTCATATTGTCTTGCACTTTTTCTATTTTTATTCTACTTTTTTTGTATTGTTTTGGCTTTCACTTCAAAATGGGTCTTTGCATAGTAATCAACAGATGGAGTGAGATGAGAAGATAACTACAGATTTATTTTGTTATGGTTTCAGTTTACCAATTATGTTTTTTTTAATTAAATGTCAGAGTTCTTTGTGCACTAGACATCAACTTCTAGCTCTTTCTCATTTTAGTACCTCTTCATTCTTAAAGCTCTGGACTCATAAAACTGAATCATAAAAATTCAGTGTCATAGTTGATTGCAAATTATTACTTTAAAAAGCCTTAAAGCTGCTCATCAAACATTGGCACTTAGTTCCATTCTTCCCCATATGGTACAATATATTATTTCTACTTAAAGTTTAGTATTTCCGTCCAAATGTGCTGCTCATAATAAAGAGTCCTTGTGACGGGTCGGTATACGAATTTGTGTAACAAAGAAATGAATTAAAATAAATAAAAATATGCTAGGTTTTGCCCTGTTTGGTGGTAAGTGTCCATTCTAATTATACCCTGCTGGTGCCAATGGGCATACTCCTGACTAAGCCTGTAAAGAATTACATGTGGTTGTCATCTTCCAGATGTGTTCTCAGAATTCTCAACCATGAGTTGAGATATAAAGTCATTAGATAAGGGAGGGCTTGTCTAAGGAATCAAAGATTCTTATCTTCACATGCCACTCCAAACTCTCATTTCAGAGTTAATTTTTACTGTTTTAAATTCACTTGTAAACCGCCCAGAGTCATTGCTGAGATGGGCAGTGGAAAAATGTAATAAATAAATAAAATTGAAGTAGTTTATCCCATTTTGCTGTAATGATGATAATCTCAATCATTCAGTATTAGTAGACAGTGTCACTGTCCTACTTGACCAAAACATAGACAGGTAGACCTTAGAATTGGGGCCATAATAAGACTTTGAAAGGTTCAGAGGCTGAATATAAATTTCAGAGTTCCGTGTGTGTGTGTGTGTGTGTGTTTAAACATTTGCAGTGTGCCATTTGTCATTCATATGGCTTCTTCCATGTTGGTACTGTACAGTTGTTTAACAATGCATAAATTAGGTTTAATTAGGTTTAATTAATTGGATTCCATTAAATCCAATGTCCATTCACTCCAAAACAAATGTTATGAACAGCAAATAAGTATATTCTTATTATTCACATTTTGGGGTGCTTGTTTACCTGCCAGCTTTGATGACCAACTTGATCACTCCAGTCTGCTGCTGGTTTATTTACCCAGAATGAATTGGAGATGTATTATTGGGAAGATGCTGTGATATTTTTTTCATTGAGGGAGGGAGTGCCATTTATGCTTCCTTGAGCTCCTGCAGGAAATGTGACACACAAATGTAATTAAGAAATAAATTGCCCATAACAATGCAGTATCTTTGGAATTGGGACAGAAGAAATGCTATCCAAAGTTGGCCACCAACATTTGGTATATAAACACCAAAATCTAATAATAATTTAAAACATACAGAACATATAAAACGTATAAAGTATAAAAGATTGATTGATTGATCAAATTTATATACTGCCCATCTCACTAAGTGACTCAGAGCGGCTTACAAGTAAAAAAGAAAACCATTAAGAATCCTTACGAAAAACATACAACATTTAAAAAGACAGAGACAGCATCCTCAAGCCACCAACTGTCATGAGCACAGATGGTGAGCAGGAGGGGGCCCCTTTCCAGGGGGGAAAATGCATGCATAGTAGTGAGGAGTTGAGCAGCCATTCAAAGAGACACAGATCAGACACACCTTGACTTTTGGGGTTTACCTGTCTGGGTTTTTCCCATGCTTCTTCAGTTTGTTAGGATTTTCTGTCTTATGTAGCAGTAATAAAACACTAGAGACCTATTCCTCGTCTCAGCGTGGTTCCTGAGTAGGACACCAACTACCTGCAGGGCTGCCTACCACTACTGGATCCCCATGCTAGTTGGCAGAGCCAGGTCTTAATGCTCTTCCAGAAGGCCAGAAGAGTGGGGGCCAACCTCACCTCAGGGGGCAAGATATTCCACAGGGCAGGGCAATGGCAGAAAAGGCTCTCCTAGACCCCACCAGTCAAAATTCTTTATACAATGGGCTCCATAGCATGCCTTTCCTGCCAGAGCAGGTGGGACAGGTTGATGTAATTGGGATGAGATAGTTCCTCAAGTAATCTGGGCCCATGCCATGAAGGGCTTTAAAGGTCCTAACCAACACTTTGAATTGGACCCGGAAGCACACCGGCACCCAATGCAGCTCATGCAGCAGAGGGATTACATGCACAGCCCTGGAGGTGCCCATAACTGCCCACGCTGCCGCATTTTGCACCAGCTGCAGCTTCTGGATACTTTTCAAGGGTAGCCCCATGTAGAGTGCATTGCAGTAATCCATATGGGAGTTGACCAGGGCATGAGTGACTGAGAGAAGGGCTTCCAGATCCAGAAAAAGATGCAACTGGCATACAATACGGAGTTCAGCAAAAATATATTAAAACAGAATTAAACTAACGATCTGGTAAAGGATGATTATTTTAAAAAATAATCTCCCTTTTCTCAAATTTCAACAACTTTGGAAGGTGCTTTCGAGGAGGGTTACACATAGCTCTTTCCCCCAATGAATTACATAAATCCTCATGTGGTTAAGCAAGGAGAT
The DNA here is from genome assembly GCF_035149785.1 of Candoia aspera. Lineage (NCBI taxonomy): Eukaryota > Metazoa > Chordata > Lepidosauria > Squamata > Candoiidae > Candoia > Candoia aspera. The sequence goes on along the minus strand of NC_086154.1, from coordinate 201,940,796 downwards.
TAATGCATTCAGTTGGTTGTGTTAAAAGATCCACCGAAAACTGTTTCAAATCTAAGACATTGAGAAAAGAGGATTGATTTTTTGCAAGAAAAACAATTGTCCAATAGCTCCCAGTGATAGCATCGCTGCCTGAGATACTGAGCAGGACAGGGCAGGTTTTAGATTATAGTTCTGAAGTTCCAGTACATTATGGAACCTGGAAACAATCAAATGTAGTCATTCTACAGCAAGGTCTTACACTGGATAAGGACATTATATCCTGGGACTAATCCTTGAAGCCCCATTCTTTCGCATCACTATGAAACCCTACTTAGTGGGCTTTGATTGATTTTTGTTACCAGTATAACAGCAGCCAAAATCACATCCATCTTTGTTAAGATTGTCTAGCTAACTTTGCTTCTGTTTTCCACCAACTGATTGATTTATATGTCTCTTTCTGATCAAAACAGCTAAAATTTGTACGTGTAAAAATTTGTTTACTACTTCTTCCTAGCAAACTTTGGGAAAGTTCTTATCATAACTATCGCCACTCTTTATCTCATCATACCCAATTTGCACATCTGAAGATTCTCTACCTAACTTTCTAAACTACAGTAGCGGAGAAATAGTTCCCAAATAAACCAAACTTTAGAAAGTTAGCCACATTTTTCTTAATTCCCAAATTAGCCACATTTTTCTTCCTCTTCCCCACTTTTCCTTGAAGACTTGCCACATAAAGAGCTCTTGAAACCTGAAAGCCTGTAATGACTTTTTAAAAATTTTCTATATTGCCCAATCAAAATAGTTCTATGGATACCGGCTTTTTTTCATACTACTAATATGGCTTTTTAAAAGCATTATACTCCATACTATATAGCCCACTTTGCCAACAAAACAATTGCAAAAAATAGAAAATATAAACCAACCCCTCGGTAGGAAGGTACCTAATCCTCATTAGAATATAACTGTAGTGTTACATCTCTGAGATATTTTGTAAGCCTAATCTTGCTCCTCTTCCAGAATTATGCACTGGTCTATTATCTACTCTAGATGGCAGTCTTGTCCTATTTCCTCCTTCTCGTCAGCCAGCTCAGATTTTCTTTGAGGACAATGGGATAATGGTGCCTACAAGCACTACAGCATTTAAAGCAACCTTCCCCAACCTGGGTTCCCTTCAGTTATGTGGATGCTAGCTCCCAGGATTATCAGAGTTATGGTGTCAGGAGAATTTTAGAAGATGAATTGGGTAAATCTATATGAGCTTGAGATGTAGGTTACCTATACAGGATCCTGAAAAGGATGAGAAAATATTCTAGTCTTTGAGAGGTTGAAGCAAGGAGATGTCTGCACTCTACACTGTTCAAATCCAAAGATAGAACATGTATTGTTCTGTTTATTACAGTCTAAAAGGCAAGAGAGAGAGAGAGAGAGAGAAATTAAAGCAATCATACTTGAACTTTCTGAAATAAGGGTAATCTGGAAAGGCTTTTTTTAACCAATTGTAATATTTTGCATATGGCATTTCATTAATTCATTAATTCAACTTTTTATGGGTGTCTCCCCCTGCATTTTGTACCCAAATCAGTGGAGTAGGCTGAGTTGAGAGAGAAAGATTGGCCTAGAGCTTCAGTGAGCTCTGTAATCAAGTGGGAACTTGCAAACTGAGCCTCCTTGGTCAAAGTCCAACACATTTATATACCCACACAAACACACACAGACACATTGAATATGTGTAATACACAAATATGCACCTTAGCCATCACACACATTTTTTACTCCATACTGTGCTCCTCTGGAACTCAGATTATTTTACAGACTGAGCCTCATAGTAACAAAACAAAAGAAAGCTAGATCCTGTGTGGGAAAGACTAGACCCTAGATTGGAGGAGAGGAAGTGAGGAGAAGAGCCACATTTGGAGCTGCAGAGAGCTGGATCCAGGGCTGGAGACACTGAAGAGGAGAGTAAGGCTGAATCCTGAGCTGTGCGTCAAGAATGGTGATAGGGAAAGAGGCAGGAAAGTGAGAAAACAGTATCAAAGGGAGCAGAGTTGGGACCAGTGAATGTCTAGATGGTAAGAAAAAGCAGAGAAGAGCTAATGCATAGGAAGAGAAGGAAGTGCAGAACCAAGCAAGAGAGCAGCAAGTTGGTGTGAGGACACAAAAAGAGGAAGAAAGTTGGGGGAAGGGGTTAGAAAGAAGATGAGGGTGCTAAGAGGGCTTCTCTAAAAACAAAAGCATAACTCCAAATATTTTAGCTCTTCTTACATTCTTGGCTGAACAGGGCATTTAGAGTCTACAAACAGAAGTGTCTGAGAAGTATCAGATCAATGGTCACCCTAAAAGAGATGAGGTGGCAAGAACCAAGCTGCTTCAGAGATGCAGAAAACCAAGAGCTACATCCATGATAAAGCCCCTAGCTCTAATAAAACCAGAGAGGATAACAGGTGAAAATAAAATACAAGAGAAAGAGAGAGAATTTGAACACTGAGAGAAACAGATTGAAGAGGGGGGGGGGGAGCAGGAGTCTGTTTGAACCTGAGGTGTTGTTCATAATTAAAGAGAGATGATTGTACCAGTTAAAACATGCATAATGTGATATATTTATCTTTATTGGTCTTAATTCATAAGAATTAAGAAATAGTTACTGAAAAAAAATTGTTTCCACACAGAACCTAATAGATACATGCTGAGCTACCAGCTTTTTGATTATCACTAAATAACTGCTAATTGTTAATGGTTTTGCATAGTATACTAATTATTATTAGCAACAGTCCAAGTTTTTCCAAGTGAGTAATCAAAAGGTTTTCTCAATAACTACAGGGGGCTGGTGGATATGACACAAGAGAATGCATTCGAGCTCTCTCTCCTCAATCTTCCTCAGCCTGCTTACTTCAGATGAGCTGGACTACAGCTCACCTGGATGGGAATGCTGGAATTTTAACCCAATACAGCTCCAGAGAACTGGATTTTGGAAGTCTGATCCAGTCAGTTCTTTATTTGAAAAAGTGAAAGGGAGGAATACATTTAGAGATTTTCAGAGCATCAGAAGTTCTGGAAATTTGAGGGTTGGGTGGAAGTTCAAAGAATGGAAGTTCTTATGGGATAAATGTTAACAATAGTAAGTCCTTTGCCCTCATTTTTTAAAATACATGCTATCATGCTCTTCCACAAGACCTCATTTAGAAAAAAAAAACATCATGGAGGAATAATGACTATTTTTTTCTTAGAAAAAGTACCAAATGGAAAACCACCACCACTTAAACAGAACATTTTATTTTCTTCCTGGAAAAAATACTGAATTTTCATTCCACATTTGTAACATATGAATGAGAATGGGGAAGTGTGACAGTATTGGATTCACACCACACCCAGACAAAATCAAAATCATTGTTCTGCTGAGTTCCAAGATGCAGCTGAATGTGGATGGTATAGATCAGAGTTTCTCAAACTTGGCAACTTTACTGGCTGGTGAATTATGGGAATTGAATTCCACATATATTAAAGTTACCAAGGTTGAGAAACACTGGTATAAATGATACAGTGATTTTGTGACCTATTGGTATACAAAGTTCTCCCATGAAGGTCTTTGCTGGGACCATTTGATCTCTTTTTTATGACGTGTGTGATTCTCCTTCAAATGTCTAATAATACCTTGTCATCTGGAAGAGGGACATCTAGCTCTTGTCTGTGGTTAGGGACATTTACAATTCACTAAAGCAAATGTGTGAATACATATAAGAGCAGCTGCATGTGATTACCATCTCCAAATTCTGCTGCTTAGGCAGCACAGAAAAAGGCAAGCACAGAGTGAACAACATTTTCTGTGGTGGCGTCATAAAGCATTTTGTGTCTATTTTATTTTAAAAAACCAACTACATGGCAAGTGAAAAAACAACTTTGGAGAAAAATATTTTTTGAAGATGGATAAGGAACCAGTAGAACAAAATATGGTAACCTTCAGCTGTGTCCTACTTGCAGTGGTTTCTATAGTTACTTCAGATGAATTGCTTTCTACTGCTGGTTAGGAGTCTGCTTCAAAATTGATAGGTTTAAATGGCTGCTACCAAGGTTCTGAGATGAGAAAACAGCATGGAAGTAGTCTTTGTGTTATATTAGCAAATCAAAAACCCATAGGTTTACTTGCTTCCCTGGCTCTATATACTGGCAGGTTGCAGATTGCAGGTAAAATGAAGTATTGATTATGTTGTGTGAGAATTACAGAGAGTCTTGATAATTGAAACTAGGGGAGTGCACCAATTGCAAGATATGGATTATCAACCAATATGGTGATTTGGAAAATAGTCTGATTTAGATAGGACAAATTCAGAAGCTGCTCAGGTCAGTGCAAATTTATGTAAGAATTTATGAAAGGCATTTTTTTCCTCCCAGTCCTTTAATAGGATTGGATTCACTCAGTGAACCTAGCTGACTTTTTAAAGAGAAAGTAGCAGGTAAAATTAAGGAAGGATGTTGTGCTTCTGATGCTAGAAAAAATATTTTAAAACAAATTAAAATGCTTATACTTATATTTGAACTTATACTTATTATTAGCATTTTGACCAGACTGGATGAAGTGTGCTTGAGGGGATAAAATTTGTCTCTGGATTTTTCATATACCATGTTTATTTTAACTGAGGCATTAAAATGAAATATGTTGGTCTAAAATAAATAATCTTATCTCCCTGTCCGCTTGTCTCTAATCTTATGCAAACAGTAATGATGCCAAATGCCAGCGGGTTACTTTTAGGTTTATTAAAATGACAATAGGTGAGAAATTAATTAATAATCCTTCCACTCAAGTCAAATTATAGACAAAAATTCTGGTGGTCACTACCACTGCTGGATAGCAATGATAAGATTCAGTAAGGCCCTTCCTATGCCTTTCTGCTTTATCCAATATCAGGCCAAGAGATAAGCAGGGAGAGAGAAGCGGAATAAGGAACTAATGAAGGGAAACATCCTTGCAAGGCATACATGGGCTCAGTATTGGCCCAGGTGCTCTACATAAAAAAAATTAAAAATAAAAAGATTTGTTGGGGATGCAGCAAAAGATTAGGAGAACAAAACCAGTTACTTAAGGGGCTGGACAAACAGTTAATATTAAGTCAAAATGAAAAGTTAAACAAAATATGGCAGGAAATGCAACTGCACCATGTGGCAATAGAGTAAAAACAAGGCTCCCTGGAAGTGTTCTGCATCTGAAGAAAAAGTTGACTTTCATGAACATCTTGTCTAGGTGCTTGTGAGGAAGTGTAATCATGTTGCCTACCACTGAAACCCTTCCCTCCTTGGAAGGTTGGTGGGGCAAGAGAGCAGCTCAAAGTGAACCATGCCAGGTCCTCCTGTAGATGCTCAGAACTTGAAAGAGTCCTGTGAAGAGGAGAGGTTCACTTCCCCATCCCTTCCTATACCCACTCTTCTGTCAAATTCCATATCAACATCTGAGTTTTCACTTTATTAATTTAATAACCTGACATTGAGTCATGTTGTTGTATGTATTCCATCAATGTTATTAAAGATACTCTAAGTTGAGTATTTGTTAGTACAATATCATCAGCAAATAATTTCAATTTGTACTTTTGTGCAGGTAGTATAACTCCTAGAATTCTCTTTTCTTGACCTGTTCGGATTGCCAAGGTTCTAATGGTAATATAAATAAAGAAGGAGAGAGAGGACATCATTTTCTTGTTCTCTTCAATATAGTGCATTGCTGTGAAATAATTTTAGCTTTTTGTTCTTTATAAATACTCTGTATCCATGTAAAAAGTTTAGCCATTTTTTAAAAGAACTACATATAAAAAAAGCCCATTCTAGATTGTCAAATGCTTTCTCAGCATTGAGAAAATCATAGATAATCCTTGGTCACTTGATTTATCTTATCAATAGCCTTTAAAATATATCTGATATTATCTGTCATCCAGTATATCTCTTTGGGACAAAGTCTGTCTGGTCAGGATGTATTATCTCAGTTAAAAAACCATTTATCTTCTTAGCAACAATTACTGTGAAGAGTTTATCATCCGCATTCAGTAATGAAATAGCTCTATATGCTTCAGGAAGAGTTGAATCTTTTCCTTCTTTATAAATCAAAGAAATTAAGGCCTCTTTTCATGATGAAGGAGTTCTTTGCATACCCGAATCTAGTTATTACTTGAATTAAAGGTTTAATCAGAATTTCTCGAAAAGCCTTATACTGAAGAAACACTGTCTGGTCCTGGAGTTCTGTTCATTTTTTTTTATTACTTATTTTGTTTCATCTTCTGTTATGGATCAATTAACTTTTTTCAGTTTTTTATAAATGATCTGACCATTTACAAATGATCTGAGCATTTGTACAATATTTATGTATTTAACAACATTTATATACAGCCCCAATCTGATAGTGCCTGGGTATTGTACCAAGTCAGTACAACATTAAAATGCATGAAAATCAAACAAAAACTAAATGGTAGTTCCCAAATTCCTCATTAAGTGGCCAAGGCCTACTGTGTCAAAATGGTTTTAGTGGCCTTCAAAATGTCAGAAGACAAAGGGACAGGCATGCCTCTGTGGGCAGTATATTCCATAATGGGGGAAAGATCTGAAATGTCTTGCTTCTGGCCCACTCCTATCATAATTCCCATGAGAATATTAGTTTTATGTAGTTCTGATTTAACTGGAGAGGTGATATTTGCTATAATACATTTTGAGTATATAATAACAAATGTTAGTGAATTTTAATATGGAAAGGAAGGATTTTGATCCTAACTTTATATATCTCAATTTATTGCTGGTTAGAGTTGATTCTTGCTCTCTCTCCTCTCTCCCAACTTTTTTTTTGCTGCAGGCAATGTTTTTACTGTTTACTGCTGATGTTTTTATTGTAGACCACTGACAGATGTTGATAGTCAATGGCATAGCAAGTTCAATAAAATAAATAAACATTGGAGAATGTGTGGCAATTCAGATTTCTCCACAGCTCCAGGCAGGATGAGTTGATAAGGATTATTGGGGGTTGTACTATAGATCAGTATCATTGGAAAAGCCGCAGGTTAAGGCATCTTTATCCTCTGCCCTCTCCCTTTAACTTTCTCACACAAGTAAAAAAACAAAGTTATTTCATACACAACTACCATAATCACGTGCAAATATACAACAATACCCTAACCAACCAGATCTATGAAATAGTGGAAGCTGCTTATGTCTCACACTGTATTATGTGGCTTGAGAGGGTTTTTCCCCATTCTAAAACAATCGCTCATAAACCCTTGAAAATGCTGCCTGGGAATGATGGGAGTGGAGTTCTCACACTTATGGAATGCCAATTTGGAGGAGTTTTATCTAATGCGGTCTGTTTATGTTTAGTGGATGTGAAATGTATGCCACTTACTGGAAACATAGGAGAAGACAGAAAAATGCACAAGAAGCATGATCCAGAATTGATGGGAAAACTGGAGCGTCCCAAGAAGGAAGTATCAGAAATATGGAAGTATCTAAGAGAATGGCTTCTTTTTTGTAAACTAAATTGTTTGTTACAACTTATAGAAGATCTGTAATATAAAAAATATCTGGATGAGACCCAAGAGAGTAAGCTGATCAACACTAAGGAAGTCTTTTGAGACTGTGGATACACTGATAAAGTTCTGTCTGCCAGAGTGATCCGTTGTTCCCTCCTCTGCCATATGAGAGTATGGGTGTATCAATACAGAACATTGCTAATAACTAATACCTTAAATAAAATTGAGTAGTAAACATTGGTGCTGGTCCCATGCTTGGGTTGTTCAGGATCACACTTGAATGATCACGCAGAGCAGGACTGATTACTCTGGCCTGAAGGCAGGGGCTGAATAAAGTTCCTTAAACAGAATTGTACCTTAAATTTGCTCATAACAATTCTGTATACAACACTGCCTAAATTTCTTTGTAAAGCACCAGGAAGGTTGATGCTTCTGCCTAGACAGGTACATAAATCTGCAGGTAAAGGAGTGGCATTATCTTAACTACTCTAAAATTTGGAAGAAGAAGTTCACATAGTCGCTAGTTTTATCATGTCTTCCAATCCAGAATGCCTATGATTTTATGAGTTAACGTTTGTGTCTCAGTTTTAGTCTTAAGCACTAATGGAAAAGTCAGGATAAAACTGTTTCGCCCAGCACATTATATATTATTGAATTCATTACCAAACAATAAACTGCTGACAGTCATTTTATTGGGGGTAGAAATATAATAAATCAAATCAGGAAACAAACCTTAAAAGGGGAATAAACAACGATAATGACAATACGCTCTGGATGGCCACCAGTCTTCATGATTCTAAATTACCTCCAGCATTAGAGGCAGTAATGCCTTTCAGTGGACTTACCTGGGAACATCAACAAAGAAGTTGTTGCTGTCATGTTCTGCTTAGAAGCTTTCCAGAGACAAATGGCTGGCCTTCGTAAGGATCAGAGGTTAGAGCTGATAGCTATGCTTTTGGTCTGCTCCAGCATCTTTTGTTCATATCTTCCTAATTTGTCCGACAGTACTAATGTTAACTGGTTATCGTCATAGTTCAATTAATTGGGAACTGTCATACTTTTTCAAATGGTTGGCTACCTAATATCATAAAAACAATAACATGAAAGTACTATTAATGGTTTGAAGTACTCATTATCACTTCTTCTAATAGCCGACTCAAGTGGCAGCATGCCAACAAATCAGAACCAGCATGGCTGCTGTGGAATAGAAGTGGGTATTAGCATGCTATGAAGAAAATAGATGTTTGTAGAAGAACAAAGCAAAATAAACAAATACAAAATAAACACCAGACATAAAAATACCAATGGGGACAACTTCTGGGGACTGGGTTGCTTCAGGAACTGTGGAATATTAAGACCTGAAACAAAAAAACAAAAATTTGGGCAGGGAGGTATGCATGTACAGAAATAGAAGTTCAAGGGGCACAAAGCAGGCAGAATTAATTCCTCCTTTGCTTTGCTTTCCAGTTGATCTTAAATTCTGGGACCTTGTGTGTTGACTCTTGCAATGTGTCATACATGGGGTTGTCCTTGAAGATTACTGGGAAGATACAGGTGTCCAGAATGCAGTGGTGCAAGCAGTGGTGTGCCCATGTAACACCACTGCTCTGTGAATTGTACAGCCTGCCAGTTAGCTTCTGGGTACAATTCAAGGTGCTGATTACCACCTATAAAGCCCTTCATGGCACAGATAGGGACTGCCCCTCTCTGAAAGTTTTCTGCCTGCTCTGTATGATTGGACAGAGCGGGCATGTTCCAGGTCCCATTGATTAAACAATGTGGCCCAGGAAGTGCATCTTCTCTGTCATGGCTCCTGCCCTCTGGAATAGTACCTCCCCAGAGATCCATATAACCCCGCCAATTGAAAATCTGGCTTTCACCCCAGGCCTTGAGTTTGGGTGGGTGGTGAGCCTCTTTTAGTATTTTTATGTGTTATTTGATTATTTTCTTCTGAGATATACGTTGTTCTTTTTTCATTATTTTGGTTTCTATGTTTTTAGTGTTGTATGTTGCCCTAACTCTTATGGAATTGAGCAGCTCTCTAAATGTAACAAACGAACAAACCTTTGAAGAGTGGAGAGCAGCCCCCATCTCACTTCTCTCAGCCATGCTGGTGACATCGTTGCAGTCTCCTTGGGTATGGTGTGTTTGTCTGCAGTGGAGAGCCCTATGATCAGGCAGTTTAAGGCAGCTACTTCAGGTAACAAATATTTAGGAACAGTGAGTAATGAAAAGATTGGTAGGGAGATGTAGTTTACCCAGCATGCTTGGTTCCTCCTAAGCCCCCACCTTATTACTCTCATCTTTTTGCATGTAAGCTAATGGAGGATAATAATGATCTACTCTGTGTGCCATTAAGATTCAATTGCCAGTCCAGTGAGCTTTTGTTCATGGCATGAGGACAAGTTGGGGATAGGGAGAGAGTCACTATCTTGTCCTTCAGTTCAGGCAGAAAAATGTGGTAGGTTGAGTCTGCCTCCTAAACTTTTTGTTTTTGAAATGAACATGCAGGTAAAAGAGGGTGATGGAAGTTTATTTAAGACTGAATAAATAGTGTTGGTTTAAACACAGTGTGAGATTTGCTGAAATTTGTTCTTTCAAGGCAAGAAAGTCAACATGAAAAATTCCAACTGTGACTTCACATAGCAGTTAATCACAGCAGTCAAGAGCTCATTAAGAGATATTTCCACTAGGCGCTGAATTTTTTAACTTAAGTTTCTGAATTCTTGATTAGCAATTGCTTTCAGAACTGGCAGCAAATTATACAGCAAATTATCAGCAGCCCCTGGAGAGATTAATCTTACTTTGTCCATGCATATGTGGGATGATGGATGCTAACTGGGTACCAGAGATAATAACAGAGATTTATAGGCATCAGGCCACCTGGGAAGCAGCGTCTGGATCCATTCATCATGCTGAGTTATGGTTCATATTGTCCTCTAAACAATAAACAAGGTTTTTAAACTGTAACGTTTGGGGGTGACACTATACCTACATAAAAACAAAATGAACTACAGCATGTGATGACCTAGTGTGATGTATGGACTTCATAGATTTTGGTTCACATGCACACTTCTTCAGCCCCCATTTTAAATTTTAAATTTAAATTTTAAATTTGAGTCATTGGGGGTCTGGTTGCCATTCTTGTGAGTTTGTATACAAGCAGAATTAAAGCACATCTACAGCACCAAAAAACTGTGAGAACTGTTTGCTAAAAATATGCATGTCATCCACTTAAGAAGAGCCATGTTGTGGGGTTGCAAGATGTACCTAGCTGAGGTTGAATGAACAATTTACAGCTGACATCAAATTTTATTTGGAAACATTTCCAATGTCTTTGATCTACAGCATCAAATACTTTTCACAGATCTCTTTGAACTGTGTATTTTCCCCATTACGTTATTCCTTTGAATTGTTTCTGAATTCCATGATCATCTCCATCTTCAACTATCAAATACTGTGGTACATAAAACAAATACCTTTTGGACTGTGGCGTCTATACATTATTTTCTCCACAATATAAACTTAAGACTATCACATGAAAATTCCCCAATAGGTGATATATCCATACGAAGAAGAATTGAATAGGCTATGACCTTTCTAAACCAGTACTATCTATTATTTCTCTCTCTTTCTCTCATTCTCTCTCAGTTTAGAGCAGTGTTTCTCAACCTTGGCAACTTTAAGATGTGTGGACTTCAACTCCCAGAATTCCCCAGCCAGCATACTGTAAAGTTGCCAAGGTTGAGAAACACTGGTTTAGAAAGTTAGAATCATCTTGAGAAAGACACAGGGTCGAATGAATCACAGGTTGTCTCACTAAAAAGAATTCAGTCAATATGCCATTCTGTGCCTTGACGGCTTGATGCTATAACTTTTCCTCAATGTCAGCTTCACAAGTTCTCCTCTCCTTCAGACATACTTGAACATGAGATTACAGAAATCTCATGCCATACAGAAGTGGTGGGGCCACAAAAGGCCAGGCTGTGCCAGCCTACTTAAAACTTCAATTGCCTGCAGACTTTGCCAGAATGACCGGTTTCAGAATGAAGCGATGTGCCAGCTAGTGCTCTATGCTGTCCAAGGTCCTGACATTTTGCTGCCTTGTAGTTGTCCTGACCTTCTGTGATGTGACACATAATATCTTGCAGCTTATTCACATCTTATGTTAAGCTATGGTTTCTCTCAACCATGATCAAAATGTAATACATAATACTAAGCTGTATGTAATAATTTCCACTTCAATGGCTGAGCTACCATATTGCTCAAAGTCAAAAACCAAGTAACTTTATAGCTTAATGTGTTGTGTGAAGGCGGTCTCCAAGTGCCTGTGCTTTGGTTGCTTTCTCTGGTTCTTCACATCCTCCATGAAAACCAGGACACTACTCCAGGAGGAAACAGCTTTGTAATGCCCCAAACAAAAGTAGTTTCTTACTTTGTGAGTTCACTTCAACTGATATAAGAGATTGAACTTGGAATCATTTGCATAGAGACATATACTTTAGCGAAGAGTATATGACTTTTCCTAGCCCCATGCTACAATTTAATTTGGCCTCCCAAAAATGTTTACCTTATACACCAGTAGTTGTAGATAAGGTGAGACAGTTCTATGAATGATCTGATCGGGAGCAAAAATAAAATTTTCTGGATACCTCTCTTCAGAGACTTCAGTTAATGTTAAATGAAATTATATTGTTAATTAATCGTTGGAAGGAGGAAACAAGTCATGAATGGAGGGAGTGGCAAGTCTATCATTTCCTTCATCATATTAAAACCACATGAAAACTGATCTGTGGTTAGACTCAACATTCTCCACTTTACTTGTGGGCAGAGAAATTGGAAGAACATTTTTATGAGTATACTCGAGTCTGTGTAGACCTTAAATCTCCAATAGTTTAGGAGAAATGGGGGAAAGAAGTCCCTAACCTTGATAGAGATCTGCTTTTAAGATGCTATACAGTTAAATGGTCCTGATTCTTTTACCTAAAAAGAAGTAGCTTTATATATATCTAACACTTAAAGGTAAACTATGTGATGACTCCTGTAACGCTACTCCTGTTACTTAAGTATTCCCATTCTCTGCCACATTCATCTACATCGTGTGTTTTCCAACCATTTTCCAATCATTTTCAGAAGAAACATCATTACAATCTTTTTGAAGTTTTTAGACTATGGGACTCAACATATTTTCTATATCCACATCACCTAACACTCCACTTAAATGCATCGGCTGCCACCACAGATCTGGGATTAGCAACATGAACAAGTGAAACATTACAGTATTGGGGTGGAGGGTATACCCCATTCAAGTTTTTGTTTCACAACAGGACACCTAGACCCATGTAGAAGTTACAGCACTATTTATTACATTGTTCAAGTTCTTGTCATCTTAAGCAGCAAGGTTTGATGCATGTAGAAGCCTGCTTTGTCATATGAATTCTCTGTGTTCTTCATGCAATCAAACAAATATGAAGAGGCGCTTGCTTCAGGCTGTTGCCGTGTTGAGAACAGAGCAGAAAAGTTTAATGCACAAAATATGATGGGGCTGAGGTGAAACATGTGACATCAGATAGGGTCAGATTTTGTTCAGACATAATATTGTTAAAGACAGTGCAGTTTTGTTCAAGGAGATGGATGTCAAGTCTTTGCACAGACCTCACCACCCCCATTCCTATATATAACTCATGCAGTAATATGAAATGCAGTAATAAGAAAGTATATTTATTTATTTATTTATTCAATTTCTATAGCCACCCATCTCAGTAAATGACTCACTCTTTGTGACCTGTTTTACTATGTTTTCCCACATATTGCACAATCTTCTTTTAAAGACCTTAAGACTAATTTTAGATTATATAATGGTGTGCTTATTCACATTGATCAGGAGGATCTGTATGCAAACAGATTTTTTAAAACACTTCTGAAATTCATCAGACTTTACACTCCTCTACAACTTCTAGAATGGAAAAGTGGGAATTTACCAACCCAACTTTGCTATACTGAGGAATCTATCCTCACAGCTTCTAAGGGTCTAATTAAGATTGAGGTATTTGGAGAATTTGGCAGTCAAAAACAGGAGCAACCAAAGAGCATTTGACCAGCCAAATGCAGTATGTTATCAGCTGAAACTGGTCTGCTGGTAAGGACCCATTCTTAACAAGCAGCATATACTATGAATTCACAGATTAGCAAATGAGATACAGAAAGACTGGAAAAGTGTAATTTTTAAAAATTGATTGATTGTGTGCCATCAAGTTAGCATCCACTCCTAATGACCATATAGATAGATTTTTTTTCATGATGATCTGTTCCTAGCATGATGCTTCAGATCTTCCAACAGATGCGCTCATCGCCACTGTTACTGAATCCATCCACCTTGGTGCTGGTCATCCTCTTCTTCTCTTTCTTTCCACCTTTCCCAGCATTAGAACCTTTTCCAGAGATAATGATAATGTGGTTGGAATGGCAATATTCATCTTAAGTTAGAACTGCAGAACTGCAACCTTCAACAACTCTCTTTGCAGCCCTGACTATGAAAGTGAAAGGTGAAAGGTCCCCTGTGCAAGCACCGACCTGACTATACACAGCTGAAAACAGACCACACTATTTGAGTTGGGAATCAAATGAAAACTGCAATGGAACTCCTACAGTTTTAACTTAAGGGACACCCAAGCTCTTTTCCCAAACACAGCTTCCACCCACAAGTGTGATATGACCCTACCAACTTTGCATCTTCAGCCCACTAAAATTATTTAGTGTAGCTATCGCCCACTAAAAGGTTGCCCAAGAAATAAGTATTCCTGTGCTGCTAGTATTGGGTGCTATTTATTTTCATGCTTGAATTGGATTTTCGTAAAAGGAAAGAATGTGCATCCTTTTAATCCTACCCTGTTCCCTTCCTCTCTTCACACACACTTGTGGCCTTTACCAATTCTGTGTTCTGTTGGGTGCATTTTTGAGACTTTTGCTGTCATCTGTCAGACAGAAGTTGAGCTTTGCAGCAATAAAAGCTTCTTGTGCTTGTTAAATTCCAATATGATTTGCTAGCTGCTGATGACAGTAGATTTTTTATGCTCTAACCAATAGCTTCAGAAAATTTCCAGTAAAAGCCACAATTCCACTTTTAGAACAATCCATAAGTTTCCTTCATGGAGACAGACGCCACATAAATGTTTGGTGATGCCACTCATTTTCTGGTTCTGCTCCAAGCCAAGGACTAAAAGACAGAAAAATAACATTGCAAATAAACAAAGCTTTCAAGGTTCTTTGAAATCCTCCCAATTGCAAGGTCGGTGCAGAAGCAGCAAGAAATAAGAAGTCTGGGCTGAGGGCATGAGTAAGGCATATGACACAAGGAATATAATTTCTTCAGGTATTTCAAAATAGTTTGTTTTGGTGATGAGTGCTCAAGCAGCAGCAGAGAACACCAGCCAGCTTTCCCTTATCTTTAAGATGTTCTCATTGTCATCTTGACTATTTTACTTTTTACAGCAAAGTGCCACTATGGACTGGTGAGTACAATGTGCATCATGTCTGAATCCAATGTCTGCACTTCTATTAAATCATGAAGTTAGAGACATTTAGAATGCTTGTTTCTGGAGTCCTTCACATGGATTTTAATTGCCTAGTTTGAAGAGCCATTAGAGAATAATGAGAGTTGAGTCTACCACCGGGTGTAATGAATGCCTATTCTAAAACACTCTCAGACTCATGAGCAGGAATGCAAAGATATCTGATTTATTAAAGAATAGTATGCAGGATCACAAAGAAATCTGAGAATGAAAAAAGCACGCCAAATGCAAACTAAAAACCCTCGGTACAAATGAGATCCCTCCCCCCGTAGAACCTTCCCAAGCTCACAATCCCAGGTGCTCCTAACGGCTTCTGATGGTCTGCGGGAAAAGACCTTGAGCAGAGCACATAACCCAAACACATTCCATTGAAATGAACATAGATACAGAGCTTGGTACAAGGTTTCACAGCAGCTCCCTCCCAAACAGAAACACATGTCAGCACCATAGCATGTGAAATGTTACGATGTACAGTGCACATTGAAACAGTGAACATGACATACTGCTCCCCCAAAAGAAAGAAAACACTAAGCAGCAGGCTTTAAAGGGTATGCCAAGTGGAAACGGCGAATTACATCAGGGGCATTAATGTGGCGAGCAGACACCCATTCAGGATGAGGAAAGTGTTTCCATCAGACCAGATACTGGAGGGTGCCACAAACCTTGCGAGAATCAATGACCTCCTTGACCTCAAAGTGCTGTTGGCTGTCAATCATGATCGGAGCAGGAGGAGGAGGTTGGGGATGCCAGCAGGAAGAGTGGTGGACAGGCTTGAGCAAGCTGCAATGGAAAACAGGGTGCAAGCGTTTCAAATTGTGAGGCAGGTCCAACTTAACAGTAACTGGATTGATAAGACCAACAATAGGGAAAGGACCAATGAACTTGGGAGCAAGTTTTTTAGAGGGGGTACTTGATGAATTTGGTAGATAGATACACTTGTTCCACAATCTTGAAATTGTGTTGCAAAGAATGATGCTTATTGGCTTGAAACTTGTAAGCAGCCTGGGCATCAGCCAAAGCCTGTTGAATCACCGGCCAGGAATCAGCAAGCTTAACAGCCCAGTCAATTTTAAAAATGATTTCCAAAACTGGGAAGTAAACTGTGTCCCGCGGTCACTGACCAAATGGGAGGGGCTACCGTGGAGACGGTAGATGTGGATGAGAAATAGGTGCACCAATTGTGGGGCCGGCGGGATGGATGCACATGGAATGAAATGGGCTTGTTTGGAAAAAAAATCGTTTACAACCCAAATGACAGTTTTCTTCTGACTGGGAGGAAGATCCACAATAAAATCCATAGAAATCTCATCCCAGGGATGGGACGGGCTGGCCACAGGCTGCAGAAGCCCCTGCGGTTTCCCCCCTTTTCACTTTGACATTGCACAAACAGGACAGAAAGCCACATAGTCTTTTACATCGCGTCTCAAGGTGGGCCACCAGAATTGACGATGAACCAAATGCAATGTTTTAACAAAACCAAAATGCCCAGCAAGTTTATCATCATGGGAACACTGTAAAATGTCAGGTCGTAAAGTTTCGGGTACATAAAGGCGGTGTTGCACCCATGCCAGACCGTTTTCAAAAGAAACAGTGTCTTTATTAGCTAGCAACCAAGTGTCAGATTTCAGTGCCTGGAGAAAGTCTTTCTGTAATTGGCAAGGAACTTGCACTTTCCGCTTCCCAGACTGGGCTGGGGGCGGGGATGCCTGCGCACGGATCTGGTTCCGGGTGACAGCAACTTAGCCCAGTTGTGGTTCAGTGAGAACAGTCCCAACCACATCTGCCACATGGTCAAGGTCCTGAGGTAAATGTGACAAAGCATCAGCCAGAAAGTTTTTCTTTCCCGGAATAAATTTTAACTGGAAGTTAAAGCGACTGAAAAATTGAGCCCAGCGAATTAGTTTAGGACTGAGATTCCGGGGTGTGTGGAGGGCTTCCAAATTCCTGTGATCGGTCCAAACTTTGAAAGGGCATTTAGCACCTTCCAGGAGGTGACACCAGGCTTCCAAAGTGGCTTTTACAGCAAAAGCCTCCTTTTCCCAAACATGCCACTGGTGTTCAGTTTCAGAAAACTTTCTGGACAAACAAGCACAGGGTTTTAAGTGATTTTCAGAATCTCTCTGTAACAATATAGCCCCAACTGAGGAGTCAGAAGCATCAACTTGGACCACAAAGGGGCATTCAGGATCGGGGTGCTGTAGAATAGGCTCAGCAGTGAAGAGGGTTCTTAACTTCTCAAATGCTGCCTGGCATTCAGGCGTCCAATTCAGCACTGCCCCAGGGTTTTTTACTTTGTGTGTCTCCCCCAAGCCCTTGGTTCAGAGTAAATCAGTGAGGGGCAAAGCAATCTCAGCGAACCCCTGGATAAATTGGCGATAGTAATTACTGAACCCGAGGAAACTTTGCAATTGCCTCCGGGTGCAGGGACATTCCCAACTTAAAATCGCCTGAATTTTTGCAGGGTCCATTTTAATGCCCTTGTCAGACACCCTATAGCCCAGATAGTCATGTTGGGTCTTGTGAAACTCACATTTGGAAAGCTTGGCATAAAGTCTGGCATCTCTAAGCTTGCTTAACACCTGTTTGAGGAGGCGTTCATGTTCCTCCTCGGTTTCAGTGTAAATGAGAACATCGTCTAAATAAACCAGGACCCCTTTAAACAAATGATCATATAATACTTCATACTGTGGGGTGAAGAGCTTGGCTTAATCCATATCTCTCATAGAATGCATAAATACATATTTGTTAATCTTGAAAGCATGTTCAAGAGAAGTCCATTCAAGAAAATTGTGCATGTGTGTGTACTCTGAAAACTATGGACAAAATGTCCTTAATTGCATATACCTATGACTCAAAATTAGGTTTATTGACTTCAATGGGACTTCTTACAAAGTAAGTACATAAAACCAGTTTTCTTCTTCATAAATACTTCAACCAGAGACCAACCTAGAGTTTTTTGCTCAAGAGCCTTCCCATTACTTTGGCTATGAAAGGTCTTACTCCCTACTTCCTTGCACTTCCAGAAAACCATTTACTCTTAAGTGCCTCCCTCTTCATTTTGCACATCTGGAAAACTGCTAAAACCACTAAATCATTTCCTCCACATTCTCTGCAATATTTTATTAACTAAATACCTTCTATTATGCTACAAAACCTAATCAACCAAATCCTTTCTTCTCTCTTCACTTCTGGACTGTGGTATCCAGAACTTTCCACATACCCCTCTGCTGCCATCTCCTTCTTCCTCCAGTTCCATTTTCTGCTGCTAAATACCTACAGTAAACAAAGCAACGAACTTCAGATAACGTTATTACTTCTAAGGGTTTGCTGGTCTCAGGATATATAAGTGGCAGAACTGTAATATTTTCAAGAGTTGTTGTCTTTTCTGTCATCATGTAATGTGTATCCTTTATTGAAACAGGGAGAGTTTGCTCCTGAAAATAATTTGAATCTCATAGCAGTTACTACATTCAAGTCCTATCCATTAGTAAGGTTGTACACACTTCAGAAGTAATTCAATGTTGCTTCAGACTTTGCATGAACATAATATTTCTCTGCTATTCCTTAAAGTACAGTAGCTGACTTTTTTCATGAGCTTGAAAAAAAAAGTGTTGCTTTTTAAAGAGTCACATTAAATAATCACTGGATTCCTTTAAGTAGTAGCAGTATTTTTTCAGACTGAGGTGGACACCTGAAAAAAGTCAGGTTAATGAATAGAAAAGTTATGCTTGGGCTCACATGAAGTCTGGAGTCCTTTTTCCAAATCACGTTTGACTGTTCACAGCCCTATTTGCACATATGATGCTTTTGCCTTGCCTAATGTGGCCTTTGAAGACCCCCAAAATAGATTCAGATTCACCCATATGACTCCAAGTTACTAAAAGCTCACACCCTTGTCATAAAGCCTTCAACTATTCTTTTTCATTTAAGGGAACCACTACTTTGGTGGTGGTTCTTAAATGAAGATTTATAGCAGAAATAAATAAATTGTTTTCAAGGGGCACAGCTGTTTTAAGCTGTAATCATGGGAATTAAAATTCCCCCTTTTAGTAACATTTGTACTGCTTTTTCTGACATCTTACATTTGAGTTTTCCATGAAAAACTAAATTGAAGAGCAAAGGACTTCTGTTACCAAATGCAGTTTTTATGCAAAGTTTCTCAAGTCCTTTAAGCTTTTATGGATCCTGGGGGGCCAAAAGCAGTTTGACTGGTTTTTTAAAAGTTTTTTAAGATTCATTTTTGTTTAAGGAGTGATTCATTTTGTGTTAGACACAGTTTATGATTTCCAGTTGGCCAAACTTTGCCATAGCCAAAGACTGTGATATACAGTATATATACACACACATTGTTTGTCATTTTCATCTTGTCCCATCTTTGAAATCCCCTGTTCCTCAGGCAGACCAATGCGAAAAGGATGGAATTGGAGGATTTAATTTAATAGTACTATATGACATGTCTATATATCTAGTAAAAGTTATTTAAAAGGGGAATAACATGGCATGAACTAGAACAACCAACAGTCATATTATGGTGAAATCTGTCTTCTGTTTTCCCAAAGGTTTTTTCTTTTGTGAAAGAGGTATCTCTTTTTTTGATGCATTCTCAGGCTGTGCAATCAATGTCCATAGACAATACTTCTGAAGTTCATTCATTACTACAAAATGCAGAAGATGCTTCCATCATTTCTGTCTAATATATAACTGCCCATCACTCTGCAGCCCCCCTGGCTTCTCATGCTTCCTAATCTGAAGAATCTTAAATTTTAATTGAATTATGGGCCTTCTGATGTGCATCTCTGCAGGGGTGACAGGACAATAAAAGTCAGGAGGTGCATGGATATACACACTTCACTCAACTTCCTTGTAACTAAAAGAAGTGCTGGAGTTGAATTTCCTACCCATGATAATTTCACTCAACTTTCTTTGTCCTTGGGGGAAAAATGTTTGCAATTTTTTTTTTTCATCTAATTGAAAGAGAATGGTTGGAACCATGAAAGATATAAGGCAAGTGCTCAGTGCTGTTCTTTCAAAGTGGCCAAATGGCATACTGCATACAAAGTGACAACTTTTGTAGTCAATGCTAACACTACATGGGGAGAAAGGTGCTTTCACTAGAACTGATAGGATAATAGGATGAGTCCTGAGTAAGACCAAAAATCCATACATCCAGTTATTCTGTCACCTGATATTCTACTTGTGTGTATGTATGTGTGTGCCTATGAGTCCCTCTTGACTCCTGGTGACTGCCTGGGCAAGTCCCTGAATTTTTTTTGGCAAAATGTGCCATTGCCTTCTTCCTAGATCTGAGGGAGAATGACTGGCCCAAGGTCACCCAGCTAGCTTTGTGCCAAAGGCAGGGTTAGAACTCCCGGTCTTCCAGTTTCTAGCCTGGTGCCTTAACCACCACACTGAACTAGTCCTCTAATGCTCTACTACACTCAGCTATTTGCCCATGACCTCTGTGTTTCCTGGCCACTTGCCTGTCACTTTTCCATCTGTTTCATTGTGGCTTCCTGGATAAGGTAAAAAGAGAAATGGAAGGGACAGATGGTAAATGTTTCTGGAAGTTATAAGTTGAAGTTGCTGCAATACCCATCATGTGAAAATATACTGGAATTCAGTAGGGATTTGGCCCAGAGCAACGTTACTGAAAAACATATTCCTCTGACTAATGCTATTCCTGGTCATGGCCCTTTGGCAATTGTATCTTGGTAGTAGTTGCATTGTGGCTGGAACCACAGCTTGAAACTTACCACTTCACTTAAGCCAATGTTTTATTACACTTTTAGTTTTCAGTTCTTGGACTGCACAATATTTGCTGCTTTTTCATATCGTCTTAATGCCTTGAAAGCTGTCTAGTTGTTTCTGAAAGAATACTATTATTTACAGAATAAGATGATCACATGTACTGCACTCATGGAGTAAACTACTATGCAGTAAGAAAAGGGCACCCCAAGAATTCTTATAACACCATAGGATTCTTTGAAGCGCTTCAGATAGAACGACATGATGAATGGCATAAAAGAACATAATTCCAGAGAAGAGGAAGAACATCCATAAGAATTTTTATGCTATATCAATAGAGTGTGCAATAGAGTTACTGCACACACAAGAGTATTTCTGACAGGGGCTTGAAGTAAACTCTTACACAATGGGCTCCTTGGAAGAAGAACAACAAATAGAAGTGATAGCTGACCCAACAAATGAATATTCATGAGACTGATTAAAATCTGATGTTCTCATAAATATCTGTCTTTATAGCTCATTTACTGCCATTGTATAGGCAACAACAAAGTCAATAGACTCATTTTTGTTTACTGACCCAAACCCATAGCTGTTTTTAAGTTCCCACTTGGGAAAGCTAATCAGTGAGAAATGGGAGTATGCTGCTGTTCTACCCCAAAATGTTCTTACATTCCTGGCCTCCAAGTTCAGTAGGATGTTGAAAGGGGTGCTCACATGAATACAGGATTCCTGAGAGCATAGCAAGCTTCTGGGCACAGAATGTTATGCGAATAAGCTCCATTTCAGATGTTCTTCATGCTATCACTGCTGAGGTTAGGAGTTTGCCAACATTGGCACTGAGGCATGGTGTTGCTTCACCTTCCCAGGTTAGTCTATATCAGAGTTGGGTACAGCCCCTATGTGTATCTTTGTATCAGTGGCAGGAAGATCTCCACTTCCTTTTTATTCACGGAAATTTATTCATCACCTACCATTTGAAGAACCAGTATGTAAAAGATATGCTTACGAAGTTAAGGCTGAAACAAAAGGAGAAAGCTTTAGATCTGGTCCACATATCTTACTAAGCTGTAGGCTGTCTACATATGATTGATTGAATCTGGATTCACATAACATGCTAAGATAAAATTAAACAAACCATATTATGGCTTAGCTTATTGCATGAAATCAGTCTTTATGAGTCCTAATTTTAAATAGCTCAAGACTTCTTATGATGGAAAGCAGAAGGAGTGTGGTTATATTCAGATCTTTCATTAACCACACATTAACCACAATATGGTTAATCTTTCATTAACCATTACATTAACCACAATATGAACAAATATACAACTTCTTCAGTCATGCTGTGGCCCTCCCATGAGCAGGTAAAGGGAGGAGTTTTACTTTAAATCTGTACTTGCAGTTCTGTTTAAAGTATTTCCAAATAAACCAGCTTGTACAGAATTGTACTTTCAGACTTGCAAGGTTCTGTTAATGTAGCTTTACAATAAAGTAGAATTAGCTTATCTCATCATGTTTCCTGCCTGGTCTACCTGGGAAAGCTGATAATTGTGGATTATGGGCTTTCCATAAAGATCTGGCTGGCTACAGTGTAAGCAGGATATCACCCTAGCTAGTTCTCTGATTTGATTCAACAGGATCTATCAAACGGTCATATGTTTATGATCTGACATTCTGCATTGCTCAGAATGCCCGAAATAACATGCATTACATAAAGGTGATATCTTTATGCAGCATACAGAACTGGCCTAAGACATTTTATTGCCTAAAACAAAGGACAAGATGTTACTTCTCCCTATTTACATAGAGAAGCTGACAAGACTACCAAGCACATCTACTAGCAATGGTATGACACAAAGTTTGCTATTCCCAGAAGTGGGATTGGGAGGAATAGCTGAACAACAGCTGCTTTGCATCCCCCGCCCACTAATTTGCACCTGCTGCTTGAGGGGTACTGTACATTGCTCTGTCTAATGATAGAGCCCTGATTGGAGTTCTTGAATGGTGGGGCAGATGAATGTTCCTTTGGAGATCAGATTGAATTCTTTTCATTTCTATGATTGCGTTAATATCTTTTACAATCTCCTAAGCAGCTGCTATGTGTAATTTTTGGTTACTGATTTTGATCTCATTTTTAAAGAACAAGGCTGCCTTTCCTCCTCAACTGTACTGATATAGCTGATCCTTCCTATTCTATAGAGGACACTTCCATTTTAGTCCCTTTTAAACAAATGAAATCTATAGCATCTACATTAAGATCTATGCTTTTCCTTTCAATATTCTATAGACTGCCTTAGTTCTTGGTTACATAAATGGTAAGTGCTGATAATGCTTCCATCTCACATATTTGCTCAGCACAATTGGCACAGTTTGATGCATTCTCTATAGCTGTGTAGTCCTCTTGCTTTCTGAGTTTACTTGATCGTTCTCAGAGGCTTTATTCTCAGTTCTACTACTTTCATTGGATATGGCTTTTCAAAACATGTTGCATGCTCCATTCTCCCTCCCTCTCTCCTGTTTGTTTACACACTATATTTAGAGTGTACTGTGCAGCAGTAGAGAAGCATTATGTTCTCTATTCCTGGTATTTCAGAACTTCATTTGAATGTTGATTTAAAAAAAAAAAAAAAAAGGAGCTGTGAACATGTCAAAAATGATTTGGAAAAAATGCTTCAGAACTTGTGTGAGCATAAACATAGCAGTTTTCCACATGGGCAGCAGGGTAGGTAAAAAAAACCTTAAGATGGCAGTTGCAACTGCACAGTTGAAATCCTGCCCCTCTTTTTACATGCATTGCATGCACAACACATGCAAAAAAGAAAAAAAGGCAGGGCTTTGATCAAACAATCATGGACATCACCATAACTTTTTTGACCTCCTTCATAGCCATCATTGTTTCTGTTTTTTATTGAAGTAGCTTGATTCCATGGGAACCTGACAAAAAGCTGACACAATTTTAAAATTCTCTTTAACTTTAATGAATGGCTTCCTTAAAGCAATGGCATCTTTTTTTCAGACTTGTGTGGAAGGTTGGGACAAAGTTGGTCTGCTTTGATGAGCAGGTGCCATTCTTGCAGTTGTATGAAGTCCAAAGCTGTTCTTCTGAATCACTTTCAAGGCATGCATAGTCATACTTTTAAAAATATCTATGTATCTGTATCTGGAAAATGTAAGTATCCTAAAATAATGGTATTTGGGCTTTCTTTTTATAATATAGGGAACATGGCCACATCACTGAAGTGTATTCTTTTTTTAAGGGACATTGTTTAACTAGCTCCAGTGTCAACAAAAAGATAAAGGCTTTGGGCTTAATTCCAACACAAAGTAAGCCTAGTGAAACCAGTCCTTTTAATGTATGTTATTCTTACTTTATTCTGTGTTAGATCTCTGTGCTCTCTCTTGCTTTCTCTATTAATGGCCATTCTTCTACCCATTATTTCTTGTGATCTTTTAAAAATTGATTTAATAATTTTTTTAAAAAATAGACAAGCGAAAAAAAGAAAAAAAAATACAAAGATCAAATATCAGTAAGTGGATAGAGAAATTGCCAAAAGTTGTACAGTTGGTGAAGTATATCTTTGGTGACTGATTAACCATAAAAAGCAGAATATACTGAGTTATTTAAACAAAAGGGAAAAGGATTTTAAAGGTCTTTTTAAATCTCTGAGCTGAATGCCAATTATTATTTTATTTTATTAACTATTTTATTATTTATAGATAAACCATCTGACAGAAAAAAGGGGGGAGAAAAAAAAGGAAAATCTATAAAAACATTACGTAAAATTTAGTTTCTAAGTTTCCCTTGGTTGTGTTCCAGCTGAAATACAGTATTTATTTAGTCTTGTGATCTTTTTGTTTCTTAAGATGAATTCATGCACCAAGTCGTTTAGACAGTTTTAATTTTCATGGCTAATTTCTTTTAATAGCAGCATCTGACTGTTTTTCAAGATTCTGTCTCTTATTTGCATTCTTTTATTCTTCAGCACACTGGATCAAATATGGGCTTAATGGACTAAGTATTAATGTGAGTAGGAGCAAGTATGTATGTTTGTTCTGGAATACGTGAAATGAGAAAGGGTTGCATGGCCGCAGGTTTTCTGTGCTTTGAAAGAAAATGAATTTTGCTCCAGAACATCCATGTCTTTCTTGAATATGGTATTATATGTGAGTGGTTAACACAGACTGATATCTGAAATCCTGGATGGAGCTAAATCAGAATAAAGACATTCAAATTGAAATTTAAACAGAATCATAGGAAGAGGAAGTGATTAATATTCATACCATATTTGCAGAGATACTTCTTGCTTGCTTTTTTTTAAAAAAATTGGTTGGTAAATACTGTTAGCATTAGAATTTTTAGCAGATCTGCATAGCTTGTGGGAATGAAAGCCTCTCAAACAGCCGCAGCCTTCCTCCAGCAGATGGGAGTTAATAACAGCCTTTGTTTTGCAGATTCTCTCATTTGTAAATTGCAGAGAAAGGCAGTCCTTAATTTTATCAAAACTCTCTTGAGCAAAAGTGCAAGGTCATCATCCCATGTGAGGCTGGAGAGTTTTCTAATTTATAACAAAGTGTTGCACTCCCATCATCCCTCATGCCTTCTCACCCCCACCCAATCTGCTACTCTCTTTTGAACAATATTTTATAGCTATTTAGTTGTTGGATCATTTATTCTCTGGAACTATTGTAGATGATGGAATCCCAAAATCTCTTGTTTCTGTTTTCCCAGCCAGTGTGTGCAGTTTTACTAAAGGGGCCCCTTTGATGTTGGACAAGATGTTCTAAGAAAGTCTCATGGGGATTTGGTTCAAACAGCTTTGGTTCAAAAAGACCAGTGCTGCCAATTGAATGCAGCGTATTTTAAGGGTCAGGAAACTCCTGCAGGCACACTTTGTCCTTTTTTCCAAAGGAAAGGGAATGGTTTTTCTTTTGTTGTTTATCGTCTGGCATTCACTGAAGATAAGGTTTTAGGGAATTCAGTGGCAGGAGCTCTTAGAAAGAATTAACATTTGCCTCTTTACTGCCCTCTAGTGTTTCTGATGCAAATGTTTTTTTGAAACAGCCTTCATTTTGACAAATAGCCGCTATTACTTTGGCAGGAAGGGGGTGCAATGGCTCAGTGGTTAAGACGCCAGGCTTGCCGATCAGAAGGTTGCAAGTTCAGCGGTTTGAGACCAGAGTGCCGTGTGATGGAGTGAGCTCCCACGCTCGCCCCAGCTCTTGCCGACCTAGCAATTTGAAAGCATGCAAATGCGAGTAGATAAATAGGTACCACTTCCATGGGATGGTAACAGCGTTCCGTGCTTGTCATGCTGGCCACATGGCCGTGGAAGCGTCTTCAGACAGCGCTGGATCTTCGGCTAAGAAACGGAGTTGAGCACTGTCCCCTAGAGTCGGACACAACTGTGCAGGGGAATCTTTACCTTTACTTTGGCAGGATGGGTCTGGGGGTTGGGGTGAGATTCAAACTCAGTCACTTGCTTGTTTATTTATGCGGGCATTTATGGATTGCCTTGTTTTGACATACTCAGAGTGCTTTACAATATAATGCAATGTTTAAGAGCAAAGAATTATAAGAAAAAAGGACTTAGCAAAAAAGCTGTTAGATCTGAATTGTCCATCCCAATCAATCTGGGCAACTCTAACTGGTGGCAACTCTCCAAGAATTTAGACCAGTGTTTCTCAAACTTGGCAATTTTAAGACATGTGGACTTCAACTCTCAGAATTTCCCATGCTTTAAAGTAAATTGTTGTTTGATTGATTACTGATTACTTGTTTCATTGTTGTTTTAATTGATTACTGTAAACTGCCCAGAGTCCCCCAAAGGGAGGAGATGGGTGGGGACAAATTGGATAAATAAATAAATAAATTCAATTTAGCCCGTGCCTTCCATAATATACTGCAAATGTCTAATGTAGATTCAAGGTAATAGTCACCAATCCTCATGTTTTTGTAACGAACTATTTGCATGGCATCCAAAATGGCCAATATCCACTGCTTCCTATCACCATCATAGTAAATTTTATTAGGAAAAAACACAAGTTTCTCTACTCTGAAAGCATATAGTGGGAGAAATAGAAGAAGAGAAAGAAGAGGCTAGAGTGATCTTATCCAACATTGATCCCTCCAAATATTTTCTGACTGGGTAACAGGAATTGTACACTAACATTTTAGGCATGTCCTAAATCCCTTTGATAAGATTTGGATTTTATTTGGTATCTCTCAAAATACTTTTTACAACTTTTTGGTAGAATAAAGTACAATATGGGCTATATTATTGCATGATATATTTTGCTCTGTATGGATATTTTGAAGAGAGACAAAAAGCCCATTTTAAAGCCTTTTTAGGTTTCAGGAACCATTTTATCCATATGCTGCAAGTGACATTATAGACAGCCAGTTTGGTCTAGTGTTTAAGTTTCTGGGCCAGAAACCAGGAGTCTGTGAGTTCTAGTCCCGCCTTAGGCATGAAAGCCGGCTGGGTGACCTTGGGCCACTCACTCTCTCTCAGCCCAACTTGGTGCAATGTAGACTAGCCTCCTTGTGGTGCACCCTGGGCAACGTGACTTATCATGGCTAAATAGTCTACACATCTAGCTGCTGGCCCTCACAAGGATTTACCTGCAAGAAAAAGCAGCATGAACACCAAACTGCTATGCCATGTGATTAAAAAAAAAAAGTGACATCATAATAGGATTAAAAACAAAATCATTAACTACTGTTATAATTCAATCAGACAAATGCACTATTTGGATGCACAAACTTCACTTGTCCCAAAGTGCCTCCCTGAAGAGCCATGGCTTCATGACTGTTTGAAAATACAGTAAGGAGGGTACCTGTTCCCATCACCAAAAATGTTTGCTTCTGGAACTGTAAAGATGGCATTCCATCTTTAACCATAACCTCCCAGCATCCCCCATTGGGGGAGAGGGGTGGTAATATAAATCTAATAAATAAACAAATAAATAAATTCCAGAGGTGGTGGGACCCTCAGCTGGCTTTTCTCCCAGATCTTACTAAACAAGGAGAGTCAACTCAGAGAAGATAGTCTCAGAGTATCCAGACCCTAAGCCATGTAGGGCTTTAAAAGGGATGACCAAGAACTTGAATTGTATCCAGAAGATGACCAACAGCCCATGCAGTACCCATAGGATTAATATTACATGGGTGAACCCTTGTTTTACTTATAACTATTCAGGCCATTGCCTGCTGAACCAGCTGAAGTTTCTGGATGATTCTCAAGGGCAGCCCCATGTAGAGCACATTGCCACAGTCTAGTTTTGAGGTGACAAGGGCCTGAGTGACTAGGAACAAACCCTCCTGAGTCAATATGTTGTAAACCAACTCTATCCAAAGGAGCCCTACACCTTCAAGAGTCACAAATGGACAATCTCTGTACTCAGGTTTTCAATCCACAGCTACTTCATCTTGGTGGGATTCCATCTTAGCCTTTTTTCCTCCATCCAGCAGTCTCCAGGTACTGGGTCAAGATCTCTACTGCGTTTCTGGTCTGGCCCCTCATGGGGATAGCCCACGGGTGTGATCTGCATATTCATGATATGTCATACTGTGGCAGCAGGTGACTTTTTCCAGTGGTTTCATGTGGATGTTTAAGAATCTCCAATAACTCTGATATGAAAAATTAAGCAATCTAACCAATACATGGAGGGCAAAAAAGGGTAAATCTTGAGTGGCTTTTATCATTAGAAGATAAGTCGGATAAATACAGTTCTGAAAGCTTGTGGGATATTTACTGCATATGGAGTTTTTGGATGAGTGGCTCTTCCTATTCATTTTAATGCATGACACAACCATGGATATATCTCTTTTTGTGTATGCAGATGCCTTCTTCACTGAGGAAAGTGAAATTGGCCCCAGATAGAAATTCAAGATGAGCACAGAAGCAAAAATACATGGCCCTGTAAAGCAAGGAAAGGAGGACTATGAGTCAGGAAGAGGGAAGAAGTATCCCTATTTTCAAGGCATGGCGTCAAACTAGCAATATAAAAGAAATGTTCCATCTCTTAGTACCCCCCCACCAAAAGGGGTAGGAAATGTGAAAAAATGGAGCTCATTTACTATTTTTAATGTACACAAAATGTATTCTGCTTTCTAAAGAGCATTGGTGGGTGTTGAGATCAATCTGTACAATGCTAAAAATTCAAGAGGATAAAGAACAAAGGAAGCAATCTGTAGGAATTATACCAAATAATAGGGTAATATTAATTGTGGTAATTTTCACTATTTTAAAAGAGAGCTGGAATTTAGTGGAAATGAAAATATACTCAACATAACTTTATTAAAGGGTTTCATAAACAAAATCTCATTAGATGAGAACTCTGCCGCAGTCCAACACTGTGCAAATAATTGATACTGTGAGGCCAGTAATCATTCACACTTGGAACAATATTTAAGCAAGTTGTCAGGCCAGATTTCTTGATATAGAGTAGATGCAATGGAAAACTCAGGAGTGTTATTGTGAGTTTGATTTATCAACACATGCACAAACATACACACATAAAATCCCTTTTAAATTAGAAATGCATAATGAAACTAAGATCATCTAAAAATACCTCTACAACAGCTAAATATGATTGGATAATCTAGCTAGTTGTATTATGCATTTTTTACTTAAAAGGGAGTGTGTGTGGGTGTATGTGTTGGGATCCCAAGTGCTGATGTGAGGTGTATCTTGTCTTGCTGCTTATGTCATGTTTTAGACAAAGATGAAATCCATATACCATATATATATGGAACATTAATTTTAGTACCTCTGAAACAGAAAAATGATTTTACTTTTGAGGAAGATAAATTAATGAAGGGGAAACAATTTTCATGCTAATGAATTACTAAATCATTAACTGGAACTACTTTATACCATCCTTCATCTTATGTTATCATGGCATATTTTAATATAACGAAAATATAATTCTCGTTTTCATTTCTTATCCTTTTCTTATTTGTTGGTTTGTTTGTTTTAGATGCTTTACTAGATTTTTTCCTTCTTCTTTTCTTCCTTTTTTGCATTTGATTACTATATTCAGTGTCTGCCAGTACATTTTGTTTTTGTTTTTCATTTTCCATATCATTACCTCATAACTTTTTTGCTTCCTTTTGTGGCTATTTTAACTTTACACAGATGTAAAAAAAGTTTCAAAATTATCACATTAAAAGACTTTAAAAATCAAATCCACTTGTCTAAGTATGATTGGTGACAGATGAAAAATGTGGGTTAATTAGACAAGAAACAAATTGTAATAAATCATAATTGTTTCTATAGAAAGCAAGGATATATGTTATGGATATATTTCTAAATTAAGCCACAGATCTAAGGTCTGTGCTTAGCTTCTTCAATTATCTTAGGGACTAATTACATACTATACTACAACATTTGTAGAAGCTCAGTGTCTCTGTAAAGCTATTAGTTAGTATAGTCTTTTCTAACCTGGGGTTCTGCAGGTGCATACAGCTTTTGGAGCTGATAGGCAGCATGGCCAAAGACCATGGAAAATCCCCAAACTTTCTTGTGGTGGGAAAGTCCAGCATATCTGGGGGATATTAGGTTGGGCAAAGCTGATACAGTGCCATGAAATTCTCCTTAAGGGAATTATTTCTCTTTTTAGAGAAGAGGATTGATGTATACAACTGTAACTCCTGAAGAGGTGGACAGGATCCTTGCGTTTTCTAACCTGCCTACCTCTGAGTTGGTGAAGACCACCTGGGAGGTGACATGATGTAGTATCCACTTTGCTGATGGTGCATCCCCTCCTGAGAAGCCTTCACTGGACCTAACTGTACTGAACAATTTTCATCCAGTCTCCAACCTCCCCTTATGTCTATAGGTGGCCCTGGATGAAACTGATTACCTTAGACCCCTTTCAGTCAGATTTCAGACCAGAACATAATTGTACTTGATGTCGACCTCTGGTAGAGCCTGAATTGGGGTAAAACCATCCTCGTTTTTCTTGATCTTTCAACATCTTTTGATACCATCAACCATGGTGTCCTTCTGGCCTGCCTGCAGGGATTAGGAATGGGGGCATAATGTTGCAGTGGTTGTTCTCCTTTCTCTGTGGTTGGGTCCCATCAATATTGACTGAAGTGGGGAAAGAGAGAGATCACAGCCCAAATCCCATACTCTTTTTCAAATTAGTTTCTGACATGGGTATGGAATTCATATAACCCAATAAATTATTTTAGGGGTAGATAATTTATGTCTGATAATTAGTAGCTTTCGAGTAGCACATACCAATTTCTTTTGGACTGACTTAAACATTTAAGCTGATGGATACTTGAGTAAGTAGCATTCCACTTGCTTAAATCATTTCTGTTTGACCATTTTTAGGATGTAGTTATAGGAAAGATGATTCAGTGTCACAAATATTCCAGCCATGTCCTAAATCTAAGTACAAGTCCTGACAAAATACATTAAGTTAAACAAACTGAAGTTGAATTCAGACATAAGGGATTCTGGTAAGCACTCCCTATTCTCTCAAGGAGGGTGTTATGCTGGCTTTAGATGAGATAGTGCTCATTCCATCTTAAAAAATAAATAAATAAGGGGCAACAACTTTGTGTTGATTGTTATCTGTACTTGTGAGTTCCTGATTGTTTTTGAATTCTTTACTGATGTGTTTGGAACCTTGAAGTCTGTCATGGCTGTTTTGTGTGAATTCTCATAGGAAGAAAAGGAATAGAATAAGGAACCATGAAGTCCAGGAGGGCCTTTTACCAGAGGTATAAGACATGATCAGAGACATAAATATGTTCTCTCATCTCTTTGGAACATGCAGTTTTAAAACTCATAACCTGATCCTGAAGATATCCTTGCACCTAGAGCCTGCAGAAATGAGATTGCTGCCGAGTGGTAGAACAACAAACAGAATGGTGCTTGGGACTGTGTGGCCTCTTTGATAATCATGGGTCTTTCTCGATTCCTAACTAGCCCAACACAATGCTGGAAAGGTTGCTGCATTCAAAACTTAATACCACAGTCGTAACAGTATCTGAAGAGATATCTAGAGAACAGATATGGTCATGTTTGTGGAATTAGGTTCAGGATATGAGGCCTGAGATTATGGACAAGATACTTGCATTTGTGCACCTTACCACATGTAATTCCCCCCTTCTTTTGTATGAAGTTCTACAGAGGATCCTCCTTCATCCTACGGCTGAGAGAGGCATGTTATGTAGGACAGGGGAGTGGTTCTTCACCACTGCCCTTTGCCTGTAGCCAGGCTGGCATCAACCTTATCTGTTTTTGGCATCATCTGACTTTTTACACAGACATTCAGGGATAGTGTCACTGAGACATTGTTGAAGTATTTTAAAGTCTGCCTTCATTACTATTATCTTAGCATAATGATGGATGGATGATTCTAGAGGATGCTAAAAGTTTTTAGGGGGAAAATTATCTAAATGTTCACCATCTGGCCATGATGGATTTGTCTCCTAAGTACTCCTCTGTCAGTCTAATTATGATTATTATTGTGTGTTCTAAATTTATTTTTTAAAATTTTGCTTAGTTTTATTATTTTATCTTACTTTTGAAAGAATTGTAACCCACCATACAACTCCCTGGAAAGTGCTGGGGAGGGGAAGGATATTCTCATAACATTAGCTGTGATGAGGTAACTGTTGGTTTTAAATGTATCCAATGAATGTATTCTTGCATACAAATGCATGAATGAATGAATGAATGAATGAATGAATGAATGAATGAATGAATGGGACTTGCTAAACTCATGTGCTTCCACATATACTCACAGTTCTCGAGAATGTATTGCTACCCTGTCATTGTATGAATCCCTTCTGTTATAAATTAGTTTTAGGAAGCCAGATCTTTGTAGAAATAGACCTTCTTTGGAAAAAATCTTGCCTCTTCAGGTTAGGTTGGAATGACTCTTATCTGAACCTCTGAACAGTCACTGCTGACCAAATCAGAAAGAAAGAAATAATTTATATTGCCCATTTGAGGTCGGTTGTGCTCCTGCCACATCCCCTTAATCCCCAGCCTCCCTGCATGAACGAATAGGCCTTCAAGGAAACTCTAACCATGTTAGCTAAATGGTGTTACAGTATCTGAAGTGACCAGCAATGTTGCAGAGCCAGGCCATTTAAACAAAAGACTTGTACAGTCCTCATTTAACAATGGTAACTGGGACCCGAATTTCCATTGCTAAGCAATGTGGTTGTAAAGTGTGACATCACATGACCATGCTGCTTAGTGACAGCAGTTCTGGAAGTTCCCAGTTACTGTTAATCAAGGACCATGCAGGTCATTAAATGAGGACCTCACATGATTGCAACTTAGAACTTCCTGCTGGCTTCCCCATTGACTCTGCTTGTGGGAAGCTGGCAGGGAAGGTCACAGATTGCGATCAGGTGATCATGGGGCACTGCAACAGTCAGAAATCTGGGCCTGTTGCCAACACACGGATCACAATCAAGTGACCGTGGGACACTGCAACAGCCAGAACTTCGAGGACCAGTCATAAATACCACTTGTTTTGCACTGTCACAAGTTTGATTGGTTGTTGAATGAGTGGTCGTTAACCAAAGACCACCTGTAATAATATTTAGCTGAATACAGTTATACCTTCTTGCAAACTTCCCCATCAACACAGTAAGTTGAGGATGGCAGAGGAAGGCACAAAGTGCACACCCCCAACTCCCCTTGAATTGTTCAAGTTTTCAGAGGTTGATGGACATCCTGTCATCCAGACTTCTAAGGTAGATAAAACATGGAGTACTGCAGTGTAAAAAGAAAACAAAACACAAGTGCTTATCCTAAGAGTAACAATATTATTAAGAAATCTAAAAAGTTAACCCAAAGTAAATTGTTTTTTCAATCATTAGTCTCTTTATTTATTTATTTATTTATCAGATTTTTATCACTGCCCATCTCCCTCACACGGGGGACCCTGGGCAGTTCACAATAAAAACAATTTAAAATTCTATAAAGTCATAAATACTACCAATAATCAATCAGTATAAAATGCAACAAAGTCCAAGCCACGGCAGATCTAAAAGAACTAACTTGATCTTCTTACGATAAGAAGATCAAGTTAGTTCTTTTAACTGGTGCTCTCCATATTAGCTGTTTTCTGAATTAAGATGTCTCTGAGTATTACCATATATTCATATGGATGGTTATGTATGTATGTATGTATTTATGGGATTTCTATTTTACCTTTCTGCCAACAGATGGCACTCAAGGCAGCTCTCAAGGCAACTCAACATTATTCAAAGATTAGCTGCCCTGAGTTAACTCCAGTACACCAGCAGAGATTGCAAGTGAATCTATGGCATTGCAGGAGAGCAGAAAATTCCACAGGGAAAGCAGTGGTATGGCATGCTCCATTTCCTGTCTTTGGAATGAAATAAAGAGGGAAATGTCTAGTGAGAAATCTGCAAGAGAAACGGTTATCCACTGGAACTTAGGGTGGTGCAACTATATTATTGCTGACACTGTATCAGTTAAAACCAAACTGGCTCAAAATAAGTGATCATTCAGAGTAAGCCATCTACCCCTTAGAAAGGAAATGTGTCTGGAACAAAACGTGCATGGATTCAAGCATCAGAGCTGGCTGAAACCTGGATCACAGAGCAAAATAGGCTAACTTCAAGTGGATCTGCATTTGATGCATTTGATGCGGGCAGATGGGTGGATCTGAAGCTGTCCTGCTCCAAATCTCCATAAATCTCTCTCCCGGGTGTTACGCTTGAGTTCCACTGTGTTGCAAAGGGCAGCCTTCGGTACCTAAAAGAGAAAGAGAGAAAGAAACACCATGGTGAGGAGAGGAGGGAGAAGAGTGACCACTGCAATCAGATCACCAGTCATAGCGTTTGGAGTGGTGGAAAAATTGGGGAGATGGGAAGAGAACCTTAGTTTTACTGTGGCCTTTATGTGCTGCCTCCAAGGTCTTGTCTTGAGCTGGTATTGTGAACTGCATTAGAAGAGGCTTAGCAACTGACTGATGTTATGTGAAAGAGCACTAACTCCTTACACTTTTGCCTCAAGTCTTCAAATCAGTTCATCCATTTCAGAAAAGGGCATCATAATTCCATAGGAATAATTTTGCTTTTTCGCCCACCTCCTCAAGCTATCTGTACAAAATTTGGCACGAACATTCCCCATCCCAGGAACTGTTACTGTTGTGAGTTATAAACAACAAAGTTATGGGCATTTTTTAATACAGATTTTAAAATAGTATAGCTCAAAAGCCCTTTTATCACTTTCTCTTAAATCTTATCACTTTTGCTGAGACTTGTTTATAGTTTCAGCCATTTTTTTCTGTGTTAGACTGCGAAGAGTGAACATCCATTTTTCTAACACACGCTCTTGATTCACCCATCAAGCCAGAGCAAGTAGAGCAGAGCAGGCTTTTCAGAGCTCTGAAACAGATCAGGGAATGTTTGCATCCTAAGTATGTATGTGTACCAAAGATTAGCAAATCTTTTGATTGCACCCATGCCTAGACATCTCACCTCAGAAAATAGGAGCATGCACTGAATCAGCTGTGGAATTAATCAATTGCCAAGATGAGTAAGAATTGCCTCCATGTGTCCAGGAAGATAGGCTTTTGCTCTTTCTACTCTGTTGCTGCATCTTTTTTCATTTTATCATTCCTCATTTTACCTTTCTCAATCTTTGTGGCCATAAAGCTTGATAGCTGCAAAATACAGGGCAGGGCTGTGATGTCCCCTCCAATTTTAATAATGTAGGTGTGAAAAGCCATAGAAGCAGTTCTGAGCTTTTCCCGACTTAAATGGAAGAGAAGCAGAAATGGAAAAAGGCAAGGGGGCGGAGAGAAATTCAGAGTGGGCAAAACAGGACACTTTCTACAGCAGGCTTTCTCAACCTTGGCAACTTTGAGATGTGTGGACTTCAACTCCCAGAACTCCCCAACCAGCAAGCTAGGTCCACACATCTCAAAGTTGCCAAGGTTGAGAAACCTGTTCTACAGTATTTAAATTGCATATCTCCTGGAAAGGAGTGGGGGTTTGATGTTTCTCCCCACCCAAAACAAATTATCAAAGTGCTATGAAAAGATAAAATTGGACCCTGCATAGTCAAGACAAACCCCTTAAAAACACCCAGCCTATATTGCCACAGATGTTTCTTGAAATGGCTAGATTGCCCCTGCTTCTGTTGTATTTTTCCTCTAAGGAGTCTGGATCACTTCTAGATTTTTCTTTCTTCTGCTCTGGTTTTTTCCACTGGGTTTCTCGCTTCCTTCATTCTCCTGGAAGTGCCTTTTCCTGCACCCCCCCAGCTTGACAGGAAGTGTCACCCACTCTGCTTATTCTTGTCTCAGATCTGTGGGCAGGTTTACCTGCCTGGGGTGATTTCAATAGCTCAGCACTGCATCACTCAGTGATCACTTTTGTATGGGGTTCTTTTTAAAGCTGCTTAAAAAAGACAGAGAGGGAGAGCAAAACACATGCTGAATTCCAAATAGCAGCGTATCTATCATCTGTTGTCATGACACACAGATGACGTGGGAACATTCCTCAGCAACAAGGCTGGATTGTTGTTAGACGAGGTTAATTTTGGTGCAGAATTCTAATAAGAAAAGATGTCAAAAATATAGCCGGGTGGGAGAAAAACAAGTGGGCCCCCAGCTCCAGATACAAAGGAAACGGAAGTAGTTGGTAACTGGCCAAGATTGCCCATGAATAATTGCATATTCATTAATCCCTGAGTGCCCTCTAGACTTTGTAGGAATGGAGAAGTTAATCAGGCCCCTTCTGAGCCTTTTCTTGTGTGAAGTAGTTGCTAACACATCTCCTAAAGGGGAAATGAAATAAAAGAAGATACATTGGAATAAAACACACATATATTAATTTAAATATTTAGGTTTACATTTACAAACAATGACTACAGTTTAAATAGAAATGCAGAATGTGGAAGCCATTCTCTTTGCTATCCAGCTGGAAATAACTGACATGTTTTATTATAAAAGAGTCCTGGTTGGTGAGGCAGGACCTATGCCTCCATTTCTCATGGTTTTCCTCCCTTCACTGCTCCTTAGGGATGCTCCTAACATTTTATGTACACTGGTGACAATGAGTTGGACTGGAACATGAAGACCCAAATTCAAATTCCCATTTAATCACAGCACTTCCTGGGTGACTATGGTTTTTTGTTGTTCAGTCATTAAGTTGTGTCCGACTCTTCATGACCCCATCGACCATAGCATGCCAGGCCTTCCTGTCCTCCACTGTCTCCGGAGTTTACTCAAATTCATGTTCATTGCATCAGTGATGCTATCTAACATCTCATTCTCTGCCGTCCCCTTCTCCTTTTGCCTTCAGTCTTTCCTAGCATCAGGGTATTTTCCACTGAGTCCTCTCTTTGCGTTAGGTAGCCAAAGTATTTGAGCTTCAGCTTCAGTATCTGTTCTTCCAATGAACAGTCAGGATTGATTTCCTGTAGGATTGACTGATTGACTTCCTTGCAGTCCAAGGGACTTTTAAGATTCTTCTCCAGCAACACAGTTTGAAAGCATCAATTCTTCGGCACTCAGCTTTCCTTATGGTCCAACTCTCACAGCCATACATTACTACGGGGAAAACCATACGGACCTTCGTCGGCAAGGTGATGTCTCTGCTTTTTAATATGCTGTCTAGGTTTGCCATAGCTTTCCTCCCAAGGAGCAAACGTCTTTTAATTTCATGGCTGCAATCACTGTCTGTGGTGATCTTGGAACCCAAGAAAATAAAATCTGTCACTGCTTCCATTTCTTCCCTTTCTATTTGCCAGGAAGTGATGGGACCATGATCTTAGTTTTTTTAATGTTGAGTTTCAAGCCAGCTTTTGCACTCTCCTCTTTCACCCTCATCAAGAGGCTCTTTAGTTCCTCTTCACTTTCTGCCGTTAGGGTGGTATTGTCTGCATATCTGAGGTTGTTGATATTTCTCCTGGCAATCTTAATTGTGACTTGTGATTCATCCAGCCTGGCATTTCTCATGATGTACTCTGCGTATAAGTTAAATAAGCAGGGTGACAAAATACAGCCTTGTTCTACTCCTTTCCCAATTTTGAACCAATCGGTTGTTCCATGTCCAGTTCTAACTGTTGCTTCCTGACCCACATACAGATTTCTCAGGAGACAGGTAAGGTGGTCCAGTACTCCCATCTCTTTAAGAATTTGCCACAGTTTGTTGTGATCCACACAATCAAAGGCTTTAGCATAGTCAATGAAGCAGAAAT
This sequence comes from Candoia aspera, assembly GCF_035149785.1. Classification (NCBI taxonomy): domain Eukaryota; kingdom Metazoa; phylum Chordata; class Lepidosauria; order Squamata; family Candoiidae; genus Candoia; species Candoia aspera. Next base: position 201,902,789 of record NC_086154.1, on the reverse strand, counting down.
AGATGTTTTTCTGGAACTCTCTTGCTTTCTCCATGATCCAGCAAGTGTTGGCAATTTGATCTCTAGTTCCTCTGCCTCTTCGAAACCCAGCATGTACTTCTGGTAGTTCTTAGTTCATATATTGTGTGACTGTGGACCAGACTGGGGAAGGCACCCTGCTATAGTCTGCCAAGAAAACGTTGCGAAAGCTGCGTCCCCCCAAAGGCTCAGACATGACTCGGTGCTTGCCCAGGGGACCTTTCACCTTTCACATGGACCAGACACTAAATCTTAGCCTTGCCTACCTCATATGTTTTTGTGAGGACTAAAACTTGTTATTCTCCTTGAATTCCTATGGATGGACTATAAATCATTGAATAAATACATACATGAATTTGCTGCTATAATGTTTATTAAGGTAATTCAATTATTTTTATCTTGCAAGCAGTGACTGAAAAGCAGAATAAATCTCCCATTTCTTTCTCTGTCAACATGAAGGATGGGAAGTAACATGTCCTGAACCAATCACAGGGGCTTAAGTACTTTGCACCAATAATTGCCACACTAGTAAAGATATCATAGGATTTCCAAACACAGTGACTGAAAGTCCCATCAGAAATCATCCCAACTTCTCTTGATTTGCTATTACAAATCTAAATACCCTACTTTGCAATCATTAGAGGCTACACTATAATCTACCAAGTTTCTATTTCTATTTTTATTAATCTTGGAATTGATTATGGGTGATAGTGAATGGCTCCAAGTTACTAGAATCATGAACAGATAAAATTAAGTTTTATCCCAAGTCTTTTCAATTTTACCCCAGTAACTCTGTACCGGACTCCAACATCTGATAGTCTGTCAGAGTTATAAAAGTTGCCTTTTTGTGCAATAAATGAATAAACACAATATACAAATAATGTTGTCACATCAGTAAAAGGCAACGTCAACCTGATTTCTGCATAAATATAATAAATATTTCCTGGCTAAAATATTCATCTTTTTTTTCTTTTTACGGCAGTAAAATATGTATATATAAATCTAAAGTACTGTACTCATTTGTAGCATTTGGAATCTATTGTTTATTGAATGCCCAATTCCATCAGCCCATCTTTTTGCTGTTCTTTTGAAACTTTTATTTTTAAAAAAAATTAAATTAAGCAGTTTTAAGAAACTGTTTAACACATGTACCGTTTTTGTTTTTCTTATATTGTTTATTTATTTATTGTCTCCAGTATCATCTCCAAATCTTTGTCTCTTTGAAGGAAGAAGAGGTTGGTGATCTCAAGTGATCATAAACTGGACTTAATGATTCTTCAGTTTAATTATAATCTGAGATATCAGCTACTATTTCTTCCCTCTTGTTGCACACACAAACAGACAGGTAAGGAACTAATAGGTTGATCTGAAAGGTTCCCAGAGAAAACAACTTTGGAGATGTTTCCATGGAAGTAATTTTTGGGAATGGAGGATCTTTGGATGCCTGGTGGAGCTAGGAAGGTGAAGGTCTGTTAAAAGTAGGATGCAAGAACAGAGAGGAAAGAAGGACATGTCCATGGAAAAGGAAGAACAAGATTATTAACAAAACTACAAGGAAACCAATAAAGAATTTCAGGAATGGAGGCAATTGGTCAAATAATGATGGATGAATCTTGGCAGTAGAATGAAAGTAAATGGATGTGAGTCTGTGAAGGGGGACAAATGACAACCAAGAAAAAAAATCAAGGTGACCAAAGCACAGGATGTGTTTGTGTTAGAAAGAATTGCATTCTTGTAATCTTTCAAAAAAGAAAGAAGCAACAAGCTTCAGCGAAGGACTGATTTAGAAAGCAAAGGAGAGGAAAGTGGGAGAGTGTTTGATCATAAAGTAGCCTTGTCAATGGATAAAGAGAATGAGCGAGATGAAGACTGGAGAAAATTACAAGAAGTTCAGTTTGGGGTAGACTGAGCTGGAACTGATGAAGAAGCATCCAATCAAAACAACATCCATGTTGTTGTTGTTGTTGCTGCTGCTGCTGCTGCTGCTGATATTATTTTTACACTGTGAGAAAAAAAGCAAAGCAAAGTATGAGAAATAGGGAATAGGAATTTCTGTGATTCAGTTAAGAAAAGAAACTGTACAACAATGTATTCTGAGCTTACAGGATGGGACTTGCTAAGTACAGTTAAATAACTCAGGAAGGAAAGTGTAGTAAGCAAAAATCACGACAGTCATCCCTTTCACAGCCTATTGTAATACGACATACTTCCATTTAATATGCCAGATACTTAGATCAGTTAATCACTTGGTGGCAGTGCTCTATAGCTGTAGTGACAACTCCATCCCTCAGCCGGCTCATCTACAAAACAGAGACAGTATTTTGGTTTAGATGCAAAAAAGATCAAGGCAGAAAAATAAATATAGTGAATCCATTATACATTTACTTTGATCCAGAGGGAACGTGCATATGTGCCATCAGGCTTCTGCATGTGTATCTAAAAATGAGCTGATTGTGTAAGAGGGATGAAATGCAATTTTATGAAACACAAATGTCATATTAATGCTCTAAACATATTTTTTTTCTTGAAAGTCATTGATGGGGTTACTTTTCTAGTAAGCATATTTAGGACTCCAACCTTATTTTAATGCTTAAAGTCTAATTCAGTTCAAACTTCTTTGTGAAACATGCCTTCCAGTCAAGAAATCAGAGGTCCACTACTAAGGAGAAGGTTGATCTAATTGAACTGAAGGGTGTTATTCCTTTGCATCTCTTCTCTGGTACCACTAGGGGACAGGCACAAATTAATTAATGTTCCCTGAGTAGTACTAGGTGTGGTGTGGTACAACATGTTTACGGTGTTGGGCTAAAAGTAGAAAGACCCAGATACTTAGTCTGCCTCAGCCATGGAAATTTACTCTGGCTTTGATCCAGTCACAATCTCTCAATTCAACTTACTTCACAGTATTGCTGCTGTGGGGATAAAATTGAGATCTCCAGGCAAACCATGTTGCACTCTTGGAGAAAAGATGGAATATACTGTAAATCTAACAAATATATAAATAGTTATTAAAGGAAATGAATGAATTGCCCATCAGACCACTGCTGATCTTCTCTTACACCTATCTATATGTGGGGATCAGAAAATTTGGTCTTCCAATGATGAGAAGCTATGTGGGTGTTCTTTTGACTTTGAACTGTACCTGTACAGTTCTGGTCATGCTATAATCTCTAAAACTTTTTTTCACCTCGTCCTGTCTTATATTTTCAATGCACTACAGTAAAAATAAATTATGTTCTGCTATGCTTTGGAGTCCTTGGTGCTTTCTGAGCCTTGTTGTTTTCTTGCAGACATTTCATTGCCAGACTAGGCAACATCTTCAGTGCAAAGAGGGAGTGGGCCTTGCTCTCAGTTTATATACTGTGGCTTGCCCTGCTTGTGTTGGTAGGGGTGTTGTTCTCTTCTTGGGAGTTCTTTGATTGGGCTGTTGTTTGCTGCTTGGTTGATTGCCTGAGTTAATAGTTCCTTGATTAGGGTGTATTGTGCTGTTTGATGGTTCATCTGGTATTAATCCTAGTGTTGATTTTTGCATATCTGGGTGTTGATTGCTGGCAAGGGAGTGTGCTGGTCTTTTGGCTTTTCTACTGTCCCTTTTGAATGGTATGTAAATGTTGTTTACCTCTATGTGTCTGTTGATGGCTGCTTTTTCTGAGTGCCAGGCTTCCAGGAATTCTCTGGTGTTTTTGGATTTGGCTTGGTTTAGGATGCTCACTGTTTCCCAGTTGAAACTATGGTTGAGTCTGTCCATGTGTTGTGAGTTTAAGGAGTTCTCATCGTGTCTTCTGACTGCTAGTTGGTGTTCGTGGATGCACTCTGCTAGTCTTCTGCCTGTCTGTCCTACATAGTGGCTGTTACAGTCTTTGCATTGTATGTTGTAAATAACTCCTGTTTTTTTTTCTTGGGCTATTGAGTCTTTTGGCTTGCTTAATATGTTTTGAAGAGTTTTAGTTGGTTTATGTGCTACAGTGATGCCATGTGGTTGTAACAGTCTGTTGGTGGTTTCTGAGATGTTTCTGATGTATGGCAGTTATCCGTTTCATAGTTTCCATTGGTTGGGTTGTAGTGGGTTGGGTGGCGAGGCACTTTTTGATAAAGTTGAGCGGGTATCCATTTTGTTGGAAGATGCTGTGCAGATGTTTTTTCTTTTTTCTGGAGTTCTGGGTTGCTGCAGTGTGTAAGTGCTCGTCTGAATAATGTTCTTACACAGCTTCTCTTGTGGGAGGTTGGATTGTTACTTTGGTAATGGAGCACTTGGTTGGTCTGGGTAGCTTTCCTATAGACTTGTGTTTCTAACTTACCATCATTTCCTCTACTGATGAGAATATCCAGGAATGGTAGTGAGTCGTTGTTTTCTTCCTCCCTTGTGAATTTTATTCCATTCCATCTGCTATGCTTGCTAACAAATGAAGCCAAAGAGGGAGGTAGACCCCATCTCAACAGGCTGATGTGGCCGTTTCAATGCACGTATCTGACATGCATTGAAATGGCCACATGCCTAAGCTTGATTGTTGTTGATGGAGTACAGAAAGCAAAGGAGATCTATTTTCAATTTAAATGATATTCTTGCTAATATAACTTTTTAAAAAATGCAATTTGCTTCAGAGGAATATGTGAACACCAGCTTAAAGATTCCTTGTTTCTGTGACCCTACAAAAATTAAAATGGCACCTTGGGTTGTTTTATGATTAGTCCAACTTTTCACATGTTATAAATAAAGAGAAATATAGTATGTTAGGAACCTATGATGCATACTTATTAAAAGTGTAATATTTGGAAGTGCAGATAAATCTTTTTCCTCACTGGATGTATGCCAAGTAAATAGACTGCAATTGCTTTTGACTGGTTAGCTTAAATGTATACATGATTTTCAAAAGAACACTTTGCTTCAGATCAGATGGTTTTCATGGCTGCACAATGCCCATTAGATGTAGGAAATGGCCCAGTAGAAAGTGATGCACATGAATATTTGAAAGTTGAACCATAAAAGCTGAGGAAGCTAATTCTTTGAATCTGAGGACACTGATGTAGGATCCACTTAGATATCCTTGCTCCTCTTGTACTTTAAAGATGCAGAAAAGCTCCCCTACAGCATTGCTTACAAGCAGGTTATTGCATACTACCAATTATTGTCTGGAATATGTGTGTGGGTGAGGAACATTAGAAAAGCTTGATAAAACTCTGGAAGTAGAATTAGTGATTAATTACCCTACTGGTTGTACATCTAGCCATCATGTTGGTTTCAGTTTATTGAATCTTCTGGATTTTGGTGGCATCCGCTCCCATGGGTTTTTTTTAGCAAGGAAAAAACTGTATATACATCTAATTTGTTACTAAGAATGAAGAATGGACATTTAACATTCAACTCTAAATGTGAATCCTCTAATGTAATCTCTGCTTCATATTATTACCTGTAATCTGTAATTCTGTAGTGTTACCTAGCCCATACCTGAGATCTGGAGATGCCCCTGCCAAGTGAAGTCTGCTGAGTAGCTATATAGATGAAATGCTAGCGTGCTCCTCAGAGTGATTCACTTAGTAATTACTTTATGCCTTTGTTAGAATCAGGAGAACTTTTCTTGTTTCTCCAATGCTCTTTGTAATGGAATCCTACTCACATTGATTCAAATGAAAGCAACTCAGGTAGAGCTTACACCAAAATAAGGTATATGGGACTGCAAACTTAGGATGCAATTTTATGTCCAGTTTATTAATTTTCATACTTTGGGAAATTAATTGTTCCTGAAATACAAAGAAATATATGATGCAGGTGTAAGTGCATATATGTTTACATACTGGTACATATCTGCATATTTCCTTCATCACCCATTACTTTGCACACCTGGTGAAAAGCTGATTCGTCTTAAAAGCTTTCAACCTATTTTCACCTTCCTTGCATACTGTCCATGTTTCACAGTTATAGAGGAGAGTTGAACAGATGTAGCATTTACATTATCTTAGCTTTAAATCCATTTCCCTTGAGATTCTTCATGTCTAAAAAGATTTTCCTGGCAATTTCTATTCACCATTTTATTTTAACAGCTGTTTTCTCATCTTCTGTGATTAAATGTCCAAGATAGACAAAATCCTTGACTTTCTGAGGTGGAGGGGGGGGGATCACTGACCATTGTTTTTAGTTTGGGACAGTCTTTTTTTCTTTGAGATTACCATCATCTTGTTTTTTTATTATTATTAAAATGTAACCTGTACCTTTCACTTTTTTTTTCTAACCTAAAAAAATACAACTAATTTAACTGATGCAATTAAACCACTTATATAGAAAAAGGATGCATAGCCTTCATCATACTCCTAGATAATTATACATGTTTAGATGGTGCGATTGCTAAATGCTGTTTTTTCTTAATTCAGCCCTTGCTTGCTAATAGATAAAATATATAATTGTTTACAATTGGAGCCTATCAGTAACCAGTGGCATCATCAAAGCAAATGATCAAAACCTATGTAGCGCAAAGGTCATGAGGTTTCAAACCCTACTGGACATGACATGTTATCTAATCCCATCAAGAAAGATGTCTCCAGGTCATGAAACCCCCTACTGAATATGACCTGTTACTTAATCACATCAAGCTTCTCATTGAAGACATTGTAGGAGGACAGCCATATTAGTCTATTGTGGCAAAAAATCAAGAGGAATTTGGTAGTACCTTTTCTAACAAATTTTATTCAAAGGTATAAATTTCTGTAAGCTGCAGTTTTCTTCATCAGATGCATAGAGTGGCTAGACTAATGGAGGATTTAAATTGGTATGAGGCTGAGGGGCCAGGGAGGGGAAGACTGTTGGGTGTGCAGATGCAGGTTACATGTGAAACAGATTACAAGTACAATTGTAATTTGTTAAAAACCCATTGTGTTTGCTGAGATGTTCTGATGTTGCCTGAAAACTCAAGTCCATGAGTTCAGTAATCTCCTGCTCAATGGTGCTATTAACGTCGCATTAAACAGTCCCTTTGAAGTCTGCTATACAGTGCCCTGGGAGTTTGGAATGCTGTTTTTTTAATAATAATTTTATTAAAGATTACATTGTATAGATAAAACTAATACAAAGTATAAAAAGTAAAAAAAAGAAAGTTTGTTTTAATAAAAGACAGAAAGAAAAGAAGTAACTTCCCACTTCACCCCAGCAAGTATAAACAACTTTAACAAGTATTATTATGAATTTGTCCTACTGTTTTTTTTTTAACTTGTATACTTGCATTGATTTTATACTTTTTATATGGTCAAATGACTAAATCAATAAAGTTTCTATTGTATTTCTAACAACTTTAATAACTTATCACCATCTCTTAAAAATCAACTCGGACTTACCCTGAAACATAAACTGAAGATATTGTACACATACTATAAAATACATATTAGTACATGGACATTTTGTCCAATGGTCTTTGGGACTACAGCAGCATCTCCCATCATAGTATCTGGGCCACCCCTGACAATGTAAACCTAACTAAAGAATGGGAGGTGTGGGTAAGACTCTATGGGAAAATTTTAGAAGGCACAAGGAAGGAGAAAGATCTTAAGATGTGGGTTCATGTCAGAGTACCCAGCTTGAAGGAGAGCTTTGAAGGGCTATCAGCAAACATGGAAGAAATATTCATCTTCAAATAATTGTGGACAAGGGGCCGAAGAGTGGCATACAGATTAAAAGACTATGCAGATGAAACTGTAAAGGGTTCTTTTTAGCCTGAAGAACTCCTAAATGTTCCAACATCATATGGAGCTTGTCATAAGTTACCATGATAAAATAATTGTCTTGCCCTCACACAGGTACACAGCACAGTAATGGTACATAGAAGTCCCCCACTATCTGATCCTATCTGAAATGGTATAAGCAGCATAATAAGGTAGAAGAACTTCATACTGAAATAGTCACATATGACTATGCCTTTATACCTCATGCTGATGTCACAAACTTATCCCATCAGAACTAAATTCTTAACACCAATCAGGCCCAGCTGGACTGAACTGAATAATATCTTGGGTTGATTTGATTAAATTGTATTTGTTTTACAGTCTGACTTGATTAAACAGAGTTAGCCAAAGAAATAAAACAGATTTTGTTTTACATGTAAATAATTTTCATTATAAAATTCAATGAGGAAATATGAACATCTTCTTGTAGTTGACAGGGCTAATAGTTTGACATGCCAGCCTTTTCTACAGCAGTTAAAAGTCTACAGCAAAAGCTTTTAATATGCTTTGTTTCAGCATAGCCAGCAACTTGTTTTTCTTGGTCACATAGACAACCTATCAATGAAGAAGGTATTTTATGATACGGGCTTTCAGAATCTGACATGCTGACATCTTGAAGTCCAGGCATTTCTAAAACTAACACAAAATAGAATAAAATAAAATTAGGGTGTTGGCTTCAGAACTAATTGGAAATACAGATAGTCCTTGGCTTACACCCATTCGTTCAGCAACCGTTCAAACTTACAGTGGCACTGAAAAAATGGATGTATAACTGATCCTTGAAGTTCCGGCCATTACAGCACCCCTGCAGTTGTGTGATTATGACGTTGCAGGGAGCTACAGTCATGTGATTGCCATTTGTGACCTTCCCTTCCAGCTTCCCACAAGCAAAGACAATAGGGAAGCCAACAGGGAAGGTCGCAAGTTGCTGCAGTAAGTCCCCCCAGCTTTCCCACACTTACACTGCACCGTGCCCTCCACCCCATGGTCTTCCCGTGCTCGTATGGGGCTGCACCCTCCACCCCACAGCCTTCCTGAACTCGTGCAGCGGCGCCACAGTACCTTCTTCCCATGGCCTCCCAGGGCCTTCCAGGGCCTCCCCCCACCACGGCACCCCCATGCTCCTTACCTGGGCCTCCCACCACTTCCCGCTTAATGACCTATGCGTCTTGGGGTATGATGGCAACTGGGACTGCTGGGATTATTGTTGCTAAGCGATGCAGTCATGTGACAACACACTTTATGACCACATTGCTTAGAGACAGCAACACCAGTCCCAACTGCCATCATAACCCAAGGACTACCTGTACTTTTCTTTTTAATTGGTTAGGTAGTCTAACTCCATCCTGTGCATTCTCCTCAAAGAGGCTTTGCTGTTGAGGAGTGTAATGTCTCTTTCTTCTTCTAGCCTTTTGCTTGGAAGCCCAGGGATCAATTTTACCTCAGACAATCAGCTTCCATGGCTCCTGTTTCTGGCAGAAGACGTGTAATCAATCCCCCTTTACCCTTGCAGTGTATACTCTGTACATGCCTAGAGTAATTTCCCTGGCCCTGTCTGGACACAGAGTAAACCTGCTCTTGCAGGATGTGCTTTGTGCATGTCTGCAGGGCTGCAACTAGGGTGTGTGTCACCTGGGGCAAACATGGATTCCATGCCCATTTTGGCGACCCCCAGCGCTCATTTTGGTGCCCCCGCTTGCCCGCCCCCCCAGTTGTGGCCCTGCATGTCTTCAGTCAATGTGCAGGTATGCCTCTTTTCAGTTGCAGACCTGTATTTAAAGCTTTGCCCACAGGAGTTTGAAGTCTTTACTAGCTTTTATGTCCTTTAGAAAGGCTCATACTAGAGTATGCTGCTAAGTTCATTTTTTCATTGCTTGCTGGAGGATTGGAGAGGTGTGTGTTTGTGTGTAAGTAAACTTTGCAAAAAGTTATGCATTTATTTAACTTTCAGAAAAGGCAAAAGAGCAGACTGTAACTTAAAATTTCATTATTTTATCCCTGCATTTCAGGCACCGATTTTAAAAAATCATCAACAACAAAAAACTTTATTAGGGCTTCCTTTACTGCAAACTGCTCAAAATAGGGTTTGTGTCAAAATATAGGTTTTCCATTTAGTCAAGACCTCAGATTACTAGAAGTTAATGCAATCAAGCAGAGAGTTATATTAATTACTAAGTTTAACGTGGCAAACTGGCAAACTGCTTTTCTTGACAGAATTAGGTAACATGTCATATCCTGTAGGGTTCATGTCCTGATGGCATCTGCACCATGTAGGTTTTGATTGTTCACTTGGATGACATCATTGATTAAAACTACCAATAAACTAAGCTAAACTAAGCTATGCTATACACAACTCTTCCATTGGATCAAGATCCTCATATATGGAATGTAATATATTGGTTAATTTGTTTTCTTATAAAAGAGGATGTAATAAACCTAGTTCTGAAATTAACAGTGTAGCCAATCAGAATTGCCTTAGGCCAGCCTTCTCAACCTGGGGCATCCAGTTGTGATGGGCTACACTTCTCATAATCCTTATGGTCAATTGGCTAGGAATTCTGCCAGTTGTAATCCACACATTTGAAGTGCCCCAGATTGAGGAAAGCTGCCACATGTATTTTTACAGGAGAAAATTGTGGAAAATATACATTTAATAATTATGCTTTCATACAGTAAGGAAAGAGGAGAGGGCCAGCAGCAAGGTGGATGGACTCAGTTACAGTGGCAATGAGTGCAGTGTTGGAAAATGTGAAGGACAAGGTTAGGGACAGATCTTCATGGAGAAAATCTATGTGATTGCTAAGAGTTGACACTGACTTGATGGCACATAATCAATCAATCAACTTGCTCGATTCCATGAATCAAATATTTATACAAGATCTGAGTGAAAAAATGTTTCTGTGTGTGCATGTGCATTTTTAAATCTTTAGTTCTTGTTACTGAATAGCAACAAAATTCTCAGCACCGCCTTTTGTCAATCAGCCTGTCTCTTTGTGCCTGTTTATTATAATTGAATTGGTGGTTCGAACTCCTTGAACTTTGTGTTCCATTAAAAACTGCACTGGGGCTGATGGGCTGGCAGGGCACCCAAGAAATGGGATGTTGGCAGGAGTGGGGGAGAGATATCAAGAAGCCAAAGGCTTTTAACTTGTACTGAATATGAAAGAGATGGACTTCTTTCAAAGAGCACTGGGGCTTTCAAGAATCGCAGGAGTGCAGAGAGGTCACCCATACGTATTTGAATTATTAACACATGTTTAAACATTAAAGAAAGATGTATTGATAGAATATCAATGTGTTTAATTATTTACTTGCAGAAAGTGAAGCATGGAAAGGAAATTAACTGTTTATTGCTCCATGTTAAGAGATGGCCTTCTTGGAGATGCAGCATAAAAGGATTTGTTAGTTTTAATAAGCATGTTAATAGCTTCCAGAGTAGATGATTTTAATGTGGAATGGAAGCTTAGATGCTCAGAATGAAAAGGGAGACCTTTTAAGCTGGACAAAGGCTGTTAGTGTAGTGAGTTTCCGAATCCTACTCAGGCAATACAGTCAGATATGGTATAAGAGTAGGGTAAATCAGTGAACAAAAATACTTACATCTCAAGGAATGGCCTAACCATAACATATTGCATATATGAACAGAAATACCAAGTTAAAAAATCTTCAGTGATCTAAAATTTCAGTGGTCAGAAAAGGGCTGTTTATTTGGGGAAAAGCATTCATCTGTGGGTTCGGAACTGGGCTGTCTCAACTATTACACAAAACAAAGCAATTTTGAGCAATGGATTGGATCAAGTAGTAATCCAGAACTAGATCCCAGATTTATCCTCACTTCTATGGATCAAACCAAATGGTTCATCCTCTTCTGCTCCTCTGCTCAGCTATGTAAACTGGCTTAAGGAGAAGGAGTAATGCTACATCCACACCTGGTCCCTAGGACTTTAGTTCTGAAGCAGGAGTGAAAGTACCGTGGCCAACAGATAGCTGCCTCACCTTCTCAATTCATCAGCTTTCAGATTGAAACAAAGGAATTTTGAACCACAGTACAGACATTCATTTTCTTTTTTTAAAAAGTCAGTAGAGGAAGAAAACTAGAAAAATCTTCCCAAACCCTCAGATGTTTTGAAATATAATTCCCAATCATTACAGTTTGTTCAAGATAAAAGCAATTTTTAAATTTCATTGGTCTTAAATCAAGCAATGGAGATGCCTTTATTCATGCAATTTATTTATGCAGTTTATATGGCAACTTGCAATTTATGCAATTCATATGGCAACTCACAAATTGTGGTTCTGGGTGGCTAACATTGGATAAAAACATACAACCAATAAACATAAAAATCACAGAAACACAACATGATACAACACAACTGAAGCCAGATTTCTGCATGTTTGTATTTCCAAACAATTTACTAAATGGGTTCATTCAACATCCTAGCCCAAAGCCTGGGTGGGGAAAAATGTTCTTAAGGCTTATGGAAGGCCAACAAGGATAAAAGGTATGGAAGGATAAAGACCATCCACATTTTGGGGGGGGGGGGTTTGCTGTTCACTGTGCTAGAGAAGTCACATTACCTACCCAGAGCATGCCCACTCTGTTGGATCTGGTGGGACAAGCTGACACAATTAGAAATAGGCAGTCCCTATGCTGGAAATGTTCCCAAGGAGAAGGCACTTTTTACCATCTTTGGTGGACTTGTGAGAAAGCTAAAACATGGGAGCAGATGTATAATTCAAAAGATTCTTAAGACGAATGTACAATTGAACCCAGAAGTTTTCCAGTTAAGGCTGATGGATAAACAACTTGAAACAAAATTTGGGACTTTGTTCTTATATAAGATAACAGCAGCAAGACTTTTGTATACACAAAGGTGGAAGGATTCACAAATTCCTACAATGGAAGAATGGATGATAAAATTAATGGAACTAGCAGAGATGGCAAAACTGACTACATTGATTAGAGAAAATTACTTGTCTAGTTTTGTCTCTACTTGGAAACTGCTTTTGGACTTTTTGCTTGTAACTCAAAAGAATGAAGCTCTGATTTTGGGATTTGATGATTAGGTTGGCATAGATTATAGAAATAATGTTTATTATAGTTAAAATTTAGAATAAGAGGTTAATGTATTTGTTATTTGTATCTGTGCTGGAGAAGGTCAGAAGTCATTTCTTTTGTTGTACTTCTATTTATTTCTGCATTTTTTAGTTTATCTCTTTTTTCTTCAGTCTGTCTTTAATCTTCTTTAATCTTCTTCAATCTTTTTGTATTTTATCTTTATGCTGAAAAATTTAATAAATTTCTTTAAAAAAAATGGAAATAGGCAGTCCCTGTCCCATGAAAGGGTTTATAGATGGTAACTAGCACCTTGAATTGCACCTGGAAACCTATAGGAAGCCAGTACAGCTCACAAAATAGTGATGTCACATAGGAGTACTATCATGCATCCATAACTACACTGCTGCATTCTGGACCAATTATAGCTTTGGGATGGTCATCAAGTACAGCCTTATGTGAAGCTCATTGCAATAGTCCAAGCAGGAGATGAACAAGATATGAGTGACCATGAGCAGGGCTTCCTAATACAGGAATGGGCACAATTGGGAAGTAGGATGGAATTGTAGAAAGGCCCTTTTGGCCATGGCTGCCACTGCTCTTCAAGTAGGAGTTGTGAATCTAGTAGCGGCAACTGAACACCTGGGCCGGAGGATCCAGTGACTGGGCATTGGGCAGCACAGTTTGGTGCTACCCACTAATGTTGTTTGCTGCATATAATAACACAGCTAATTTTTCTGGAACTGAACATTTCAATCCCACTTTTCTTCTATATGGAATACAAGACAGCATATCTGAGGTGCTCTGGCCATCTCTCATTCAGCCACTAGCAGGACTTAACTCAGTATAACTTTAGGAAAATGGCTATATGCTTGTCCACTTCTTTCACGTCCAGTTTCTTCTTATGCCTTTCAGTGAGGGCTAAGCTACATTTCTTCTTTTACAAATGTCCTTGATTAATTATAGGCATGGCTGAGTAGGTGTGAGTGAGGGGCTGGTAGGGAATGCAGTGTGCTGGGAGAGACCTTATCATCTCTCCAGCAGAATCAAGCATTCTGCATTTTCAGATCATTTTACAACCATTAACTAAGAATGCTTTGGAGCACCCTTGGGAGGCTGGTCTAAGTATGTTGTTATTCTTAAGTAGACTTTTGGTCTTCTGGCAAGATAACTCTCTGAGGAGGCTAACCTCTTATCTCTGATCCATGCTGCCAAATGCCCTTAACACTATTTGCATTTCAAGTACATTAGGATTTGTAAACCACTGACCAGATATTACCATTTCAGATTCTGTAACATGGAATTTTTCATGCAACAAATCTTTGATCAAAGCATCCCCTTCATCCCTATGTTTTCTTTTTTTCTATTCCCCTCCTTTTTTGACCATTTGTTCCTTTACTGTGACATGCTAAGTGTCAATGGTGTTGTTATAGTAAGGATCAAGGGACTGTTTTAGATGGAGAAAGAGAATGACATCAGAAGAATGAGGAAATATAACCCTTAGTAGTTAATATAAAGCCCTGTCCAGGGCTAAGCTTTTACTGACAGAGTTGTTCTGTAGTTGTTTCCCTGATTTTATCAAGCCACCTTTATTTTCTATTTTTATCATTTGCAGTTTTTGTTTGGGTGATGTTGTTTTACTGTTTTACAATTGTATTTCTATGGTTGTTTTATTTGGTTCTGTATATTAACTGCTGAAAATCACTGGAATGGAAATGTAGGGAACAAACTAACAAACAGCAAATAAAATATATTGAGTTGACTATGGGATTTTTTTTCCAGTGCTGGCATTCATGAATGGTCTTCTTTTAGATCTCCATCTACATGCAACAGTAATTGTCAGGGACAATAAGCTGCAGCTCATTGGGCCTGTTGCACAATGAAAATATTGTATAGCTGATCAATAAAATAGAATTTAAATTCATTCCAGCATCACATTTATTGACTTTGGACAAAATCGTTATCAAAAGTTGGACCTTTTGACAATGGTTTATGAATTATACTAAATAAATAGAATCTACTATATGTGTTAGAACTCATTGGACAGGAACACAGCATCATATTTCTACACTTGCTGCCCTCAATTCTTTTCTTCTATAGCACAGAAGCACTGGCCACATTACTTCTTACCATATTACCACCAGTTGTCTTGCTACTACTGGCAAGGATTGGTGTCTTCCTTCTCCATCTAGTGCAACCAGGAACTCTGATGACTAGCAAATGACAGTTCTCGTTCCTTTTGTAACTTCACATGCTTATTGGTCCTTCCTTGTGAAACAGCATTGCTGAAAAGAGGTTAGAGGCTTTCTTGAATGATATTCTCCTGAAAGACAGGGCCAAAGAGGCATTTAACTAAGTACCTTCCAAAGACTAGAAGCGGCACTTCTGTATTGTCAAATTTTTCCTCGCCCCATCCCCCGCTATTAAAACAAAGTTTTCCAGTTATGTTAGGCCTATTGAAAACTGAATGTACCTATTTCTTTTAATTTCTTGTAAAAATTAGGTAGGAATACACACTGCCAATTCTTAGTGGCATGAACTTGAGGCTCTGGAGACTGAAGGGCTGAAGAGGTGCCCTCAGCCTGTGGTAGCTCAATTCAACATTAGTCCCGGGACAACAGTTGAGTGGAAAGATGAGACATATAAGAATTTAATGGAAGCTGTTGTGGGGAGAGAGCAACAAGGGGATGAGAGAGGAAGAGGAGAGAAAAAGGGCTTCTAGAGAGTGAATCTGACAGAAGATTTGGGGGAGATACAGTGGTCTGGTACAAATTAACGAAGAATGTATTTGGAGTGATTTTTAAGGATAATGGGCTGGTACATTTTAGTAATTATTTCTAAATGTATAGCTATACATGTGTCAGTGTATGCAAATCTGATGAACATGTGTGCTTGGGTGCTGTGTTGCTGTGTTTTATTCTCTGATTTGGCAATGAAGGTTCTTTTGTGTGTGTGTGTGAGGGGGAGAGAGACAGACAGAGAGAGATGGACAGCCTATAACCTATTGGGCAATAACTAGACTGTATGCTTACCTTAAGTTTAGCATCTTTTCCCACTTAACTCTTCCTTCGACCAAATTAAGAAGTTCTAAGATTGTGATCTAGAACAGTGTTTCTCAACCGCAGCAACTTTAAGCATGCTGGCTGGGGAATTCTGGGAGTTGAAGTCCACACATCTTAAAGTTGCTGAGGTTGAGAAACACTGATCTAGAAGATCTATGTAATCCAGAACTGAAAATACATTGACTAATTCCATTAGTTTGCATCTTTCATAGAAACATAGGCCTTCCATATGCTAGTGTTTCAAAGGAACTTGAAGACCTGGCTCTTCTCCCAGCCTTTGGTGAGCAGGCCCCTGGGATTGTGTGGGTCTGTACTTTTTTGTTCCTGTCTGGTTTTGTCATCTTGGCCATCTTTTACTCCTTTTTTTCTTTTATTATGATACTTTTTTCTTGCTTTTAATGCTTTTTACCTATGAACCGCCCAGAGACATTGGGAGTCAGGCAGTATATAAACAAAGCAACATACAAATAAATAATCCTTTCCCCTAAGGAATATATTTATGTATGGTTCTAAACAAGCACTTTGAAAATAGGTCTTTTGTTTAATTATAGGATAACATTGTAGAGAAACAACAATACCACCGCACGCTGTCTTGTTGGGGTTTTGCTAGCAGCTAGACTTTCCCAGGACAAGAACATAGAGAATGTAAGGCAAATACCATCTCCACATTAAGGCGGGAAATGAAGAGTAAGTATGCCATTATACAGAGGAAATGCCAGAAGAGAGCATGCCATATTTGAATCCAGGGAGGACTAAAATCAGGATAATCAGCCTTCACAATCACACAGTGTCCAGCTGTTTATAATAGCTATCACTGTCAAGTTAAAAATAAGGATTTAGTCCTAGCCTGGCTGTGTGAAGTTGTTGGGAAGTTTCAGCCAGGTAGTGGGGAAGTTTGGCACCTTTGAAAGATCATGCTAACAGTAATCAGATCAAAATAGAACTGAGTACAAAGGTTACCACTTAGGGGTCATTTGTCAATCCACCTTGAGGTGGCTGGGAAGACTTTTTTTTTAATTAAAAAAAGCATAAAAGTCCGTCAATCATCCATACCATGAGCTGCTCTCATATTGAAGATTAGTGTAATTCATGGCTTTGGATGGATGGTCAACTCCTCTGACCATGAGGAGGGAATACTCTATAGCAAAAGAACTAATAGTTCTCTCCCTATTTCACATCCTCAGGGTTAAAACACACACACACACACACACACACACACACTGAAGAGAGTCTCCTGTGAGGTTCTGGGTTTAATTTTTAAAGTCATTATAAAGCTGTGATTATCTCTGTGTAAAACAGACTGTTTGCATCTAAGACAACCAAAGCAAGGAAAACTGAATGACTACTGTTCTGCCCTTCACTTTCCATTCTGTACAAGGCATCTGTTTATTATTATTGCTTATTATTTACCATTCAATTCTATCATTTTAATAACAACAGCAACAAACTTCTAATATGACTTCAGGGAAAAGAAAAAAAAAGAAGAATTGGTCTATGGGGAATTAGGAAACTTGTGCATGCAACAATTATATTTCAGTGGAAGGTTTTCAATAAATCTTATTGCTTTCCTCTTCTGCCACCTTGGTTGCTGTATTAAAGCCATCAAGCTGACCGCAGATTTACTAAATGGAACTGTGGAGCTTACTTAGCCTTTAAATCACATAATACCGAAGAGAGATTTTTTAAAATTCTGGCATTCATCATGAAAATAATCCTCCAGGGGCAATAAGTCATTTAGACTTCAACCTTTTAAAAATTCTTATTGTGAAGCATTCAAAGACCAAGGAAGAACACAATAACAATAACATTTCTTAATTTATGGTGAGAAAAATGCCTGGAAACAAATAGGAATAGTGCCAGCTCAAGGGTATATTGGCACCCACCTAAGTTTTGGTACCATAGGCCAGGGTCTACTCAGCCTTAGCCTAAACCTGAATAGGCGATTTGGTTTGATTTGGTTTGGTTAAATGTGAAATGAGTTTGACAGATGAATTCACAGTAAATAAGATAGCCCAAAGAAATTTGACTTGTGGAAGGTTCTCCAACCCTTCTAATCAGGAAAGAGAACAAGCTAACTCAAAAAGAGCAATGGATAATGGTTTGACAGACCCAACAGTTTATGTTTTAAACCTGGTCTGCTAGCAGTTCGCTAGATATCTGATTAGGACTGAAGTGACCAAGATGTGCACCTCTGTCTATCCTCAGCTTGTATGTTTATTTAGAAATATTTAAAAAATGACAGTAGGCTTCCAGCAATTTATTTTCAAAGGAAACCAACCTCAAACTTTTCACTGTTTTCAATGGAGTGCAGATATAACTGCCTTAAGATAAAAGCTAAACATTCATGAGCATGTTTCTACTCCAAGTTTTCCCAGCCAGAACTTGCCTTTATTGATTAAAATTGGAGTCTGCCTATGCTCAAATAAAAATTTAATTTGATTCATCCATGACTAATAAAACACATTCATGAGAGATCTTGTTTTAGATTTTACAGTGCCCAGGTGGAACCCCCAGGAGCTCAGTGGTGGTGGTGGTGGTAATGACAGGGCAAGCTTAAGATCTGTTGCTCCTAGGCCTCTGGCAGACAGCTAGAAGGAAAATAATGGTTTGTTCTATTGGAAAACTGAGTGTTGGAGAACCCTAAATAATTATGAGCTTTTATCAGCTTGTATAAGATTGAATCAATATCTTACATGTGCATGGCTGAATTGTAAAAGGATGGGAAATCAATGTTTGTTTCATTGGTGTTTGTTCTATTTGCAATGCTACTGGAGGGCTGTCTGCTTCAATCTGCAGTTTATAACTTGTCAGTTGCTACTCCTTCCTATTGTATGGAACTAAACTGGTATACAGAAATAACTGAAATATTCAGCACCGTAATGCATGAGGACTGACTACAAGCTTTGTGAGCAAGAATCACATAATTTTCTCTTTGGTTTCAAAGTGTCCGAGTTGCATTGCTCTTGTTGAAGCATGCATTTACCATTCAGTGTGCAATTACTGTATTGTTCTTTTTAAATTTAAAATTTGCAGGTTTTTATTTCTACCAAGACATACAAGACACATAGAGGCAGAAACTTTGCAGATGCCAGGCTTCAATTTGATCAACTTCTTACAAATTTGAACACTTTATCCTTTGGAGGGAAGTTCCAGCATATACAGTTGCCACTTTCCCTAAGGAGAAAGTCAATTTTGGTGGGACTTTTTCCCCAGATCTTCTGGAACCACCACAGAAAAACTCTAGTATCTTATGATAGACCTTCTTACTTCTAACTGTAGAGGGATGCAAACAGGTCGTTATATCATAAAGCAGAGGCAATGACTTGGGTAATCTTGGGATGTGATGTGACCCAGACCATTATGATAGCAACTTTCTTCTGAAGGTCTTAAACTAGGATTATCAGTTCAAGGTCATTACTGCCCTTTAAAGCTGTAACAATAGGCTTATTGTTCTATGTATAGGTGGAGCTATGGGGAATCAGAAACAGTAGATCCAATACAATGCTATGTAGTCATAAAAAATCCAAATCATCCTTTTCTACCACCAAATCCAAAATTGACTTTTGGCACACTTTCTTCTATTGCAAGCTAGAGTAGCTCATAAACCACCGCCTGGTGCTTTAAACAGTAAGTGATCAATTAATGGCCGTTGCAAATAATCAAGTAGCGGGAGCATTTGCATAACAGGATTTTTGGAATCTATTGTGGAATGTGTTTAAACTGAGTCCTTGCAAGAGCAAATGCTCTCAATTAACATGGAGAAGAGTAAAATTACACATCTTTTGCAAGCTGTCTGTGATCTATTAGTATTTTCCTGAGAGTGTGACAGTAATTTGTTCACCTTCTTTTCTCTGCAAACATCTCTTTTTAGGTGAGAAGTTAAATATTTATGAAGCTCACTAGGGATTATTCCCTTTTTGGAGCCTTTTTACTGCCTCTAGGAAGTGCACATCTGTCTGGTTCCTGTAAAAGGCACTTGCCCAATTAATGAACTCACAACAATAAAAGAGAATCTATTCAAAACTCTAATTGAGTTGTGCTTGTGAATCTTTAATATGGATTGCTTTCCTCAAATCACGATTCTCAGTCTGAAGCTGCTTGTCATTGTTAAGATCTGTAGTTTGTCATTGTTAAGGTCCTGGGTTGATTCCCCATTAAAAAGGTAAAATCTCATTCAGGTTGAACATGACTCCTAATAGCTTCATGGCCATATCCATGTAGTTTTCTTGGCAGTCATGCAGAAGTAATTTGCTATTGTCTTTCGGAGAGATTTTTTTTCAACTTCCCAGTCTAGTCTACAGCTCTATATTGCTGGGAGATTTCCTATCCAAGTATTAATCCAACCTAACCCTACTAAGCTTCCAAGCCCAGTCAAGACTGGCCCTGTGCTACTATAAAACGTGCATAATGTGATCCACATCCCATTGTTAAGAGTCAATGGCATATAATAGATGCAGAAATGGGAAATCAGATTAAAAACGTAGTCAGAGACTGTGTTTTCTGAGCCGTTGCAAGAATACTGACATGTTTTAAGAGTTAAACATCTCAATAGTTTTATAGCCATTTGGTAGCCTAGCAATAACATGTCTCTTTTAATGAGGCAAAAAAATCTAGATTTCCTTCCTGTCCCATTTATTCTTCATAAACAGAGTAGATGAAAAGTTATGTGAAAGCAGAAAGCAAGAACAGTTTGGGGTGGGGTGGGGTGGGGCGGGGTGGGGGAACACTCTCGGTAATTGCCTCTGTCATTGAACACCCCTCTATATTTCTTACATAGAAATGTAATTAGTCATCCATTCACTGAAACTATAACGTGTCAGATTTCTGGCATGCTTTTGCATCCTGTTCTCTAGACTAAGTAGTTCCCTGTTCCATAAGCTATTTTTCTCTTGCTATCAAGAAAGGATAGAGAAGGCTGAGAGACACACAGAGACAATGTCATTTTGTCATTCAGTTGGAAGTTCCTGGTAATCTATTGGGGTTGGATAAATAATTATTTTAATTAAACTCAACTTGCTTTTTTATTTTATGGTTCTTTAATTGACTATTTTATATGAGCATATAACCCATCCTTTTTTAGGAAAAACCAGCTGAGATGGATTTTTCTGTTATAAATATGGTTGAATCCTTTGTACTACAGTTTCTTTGATTGCTTTGGCAGAGTAGTTTCTGGGGGGTTATGGACTAACTGCCAACATTCTCAGTTTAGAAAATGAGTTTTGGTTTCCAACAGCCCTATTCTTAAGACATCTTCATAGATTGATTTGGTGTTAATTAAAATGATTAATTCCCCCA
Organism: Candoia aspera; assembly: GCF_035149785.1. Classification (NCBI taxonomy): domain Eukaryota; kingdom Metazoa; phylum Chordata; class Lepidosauria; order Squamata; family Candoiidae; genus Candoia; species Candoia aspera. The sequence goes on along the minus strand of NC_086154.1, from coordinate 201,881,651 downwards.
AGAACAAATAAACTTCACAATACTGTATGCAGCTGTTTGTTCTCAATTATTATTCTTTTTCAACAAATCACTTTTTTGGTGGGAGGGGGAGATTTGGCTGTCTCCTAGCACATGCCACAAATTCTATGCACAAGCACAACTCTGAATACACAAATGATCTGTCTCAGCTGCAAATATTTATCCTGAATTTAGCTGTCCTGTGAGCGTTCAGGAATGTATACCTGCTACATGTATGATGCCCCTTATAGAACTATAGGTGACCTTCCTGTAACATAATATAGTATTAACAGAAAATTGGGTGTGGGATACTTGCATGGGATAGAATGATCTGCAAGCCTAGCCATGGTTTAATGGCAGCTCTGCTTTCCTGATCTCACTGCATGATATTGCCTAGTCCTGTCTAGTTCATTAAACTAGAGGGAAAGTGACCCCCAGGTTGTGAGAGGGAGGTTCCAATGAATAATTAGAAGGACAAGGTCTAATACATATCAACCCTGGTTTATCTAAGTGCACCATGTTTTTTCATAATACACAATGCATTAGAGGGCATATGACTCTTACAGACTTAATCTTGTCTTTTCCAAGCACATAACAACCTCAAAGAGTCCTGGGAGCTAACCATTTCTTGAAGCCTCTGAGAATTCTTGCACAATTGTCTTTCATCCTTCCAGCAGGCAATGAACATTGTTTGAGGGGTTGTAGAGGAGGCCATGGAGATGATTTGGAGAAAGCATCCAGAAGCCATTTAGACAACCAGTGCAGAAGAAGCATGTGTTAAGCTTTGTGGGGTGGGGGGGAGTATTGGAAAGAGACTCAGACAGGCTCCCCCCTGCTTCCTGGGTTATCAAGAGGGAGGGAAGGGAAAACACAGAGAGACTTGCAAGTTTCTGTTACTATAGTCTATCTTGATAAAGTATAGTTCTAGTCATCCTGTGGACTCTGATCTGTTTACTTTGTAGGGCTGACAGGTCAGTAGTCCCAACTCAGCCTTGCTATCTTCCAGAAGACTGCAGGAGGCCATCTGATGCTATGGTGATACATGGGAAGGGATAGAACTGAACATGTTCATCCCATTGTTTCCAAGGGGTTAAGTATTAGAAAGGGATTGGGAGGCTTCTGAGGATGTGCTCTTGGGGAACTTATGTGGTACATGGGTTGTCCATCCTGAACTACAGCATGGTTTTTCTTTGGAAGAAGGTCAGGAAGCTATGAGGGTAAGTTTGCAATGAAGTTAATACCTACATGGGAGAACTTTCCTTCTTGAGTGGGAAAAGAGGCCAGTATAATATTCCCTCTCCACACAATGTTAATCTTGAAATGTAATGAGAAAATGACTTGTAACAAGCAGTTGAATAAGTATGTGCAGATCCTGGTCTTTAGTTTCTGCTTATTCATCCATTCCAATTGTCCTACAAGGCAGTTTTGGAAACCACGCCCCGCCCCCACTTTTCATTTTATGGGAAGCACTTCTATAATAAGAGGAAAAAACATGCAAACAGCATGAAGAATGAGGCAGTTGCTGCATAAAAATATAAAATAATACTTGTTGACCTTTAAAAGGGTTAGAGATGCCTTAGCAATTGTATCTAAATCTGCTTTAGAGCATGATCCATCAAGATTGTCCCCTGAATAACTCCAGTAACATAAATTGGAGAACAGCAAGAACTCCATAGTGTACTTGTAGTCTTACTTGTTTCCATAGAGCTGTCACGTTGCAACTCATTGTACCCTTAGTATGTACCATAGAGAATGTTCTTTTTTTAAAAAATTCCTGAGTTCTTTTGATGAAGCAAGCTGCAAATTTCTGTCCAAGTAATTCTAGCCAAACATACAAACTCTCAAAAAGGATTTGTGAAGTTAACTGTTCATGTGATTTTTTTTCCCAAAAGAAGGATGTTTCTTCCTTTGGAAATTAACATAACAACATTCAATTTGCCTTTAAAAAGTCAATCCTAAATCTTCAGATATGCAGAATTATTTTTGTTAAAACATTTTTCAACATTTCAGGGACAAAAAATGGGAACAGCTTTAGAAAAGAGCCTCCAGAGTTGGAGTTAGTGACTTACTGCTGAAATAGTAACAGATTCCCTCATAAAGAAAAAGGAAAAAAACACCAGCCTGAACATTTCTCATTTCTGGCTTTCATAATATCTCAAAAATATGAATAGAAGCCTCATCTTTTTTGTGATGCCCTCAGTGGATGTTTTTTAAACTGTAAGAAAGAAGCCAGGGTGAATTTCTGCTCCTGGAATTCAGTTCCTGAAATTCTATGCAAATTATTGATTTGCTGCAAATGGATGGATTTGTTAGGAAGGTTGTCAAAGAGTACAGCTGTGCTGCAAAATATACTTAGCATCTGGGTGTTCGCTTCCTTCTACATTCATGGTTTTTTTTCTTCTCCTTCAAAAGCAGTTTACTGCATTATTGATTTCCTAAATACATTTTTAAAAGCATTTTAAAATTGGGCAATTAGTTACTGATTAATGCAGAATGTCAAAACAGTACAATTGATTTAGGCAATTGATCAATTGATTCATAATTTTCTTGATAACATGGGCTGTTGTTTGCCATTACCCTGGTCCTCACCTGGGGGGAGGGGGATGATGGGAGAAGGCATCAGAGAAAGAATTACAGGCCCCAAAGGATTATGTCGGGTATAAAAGCCTTTTTCCAGTAATTGCTTGTTTATTAAAAGTAACTACTCTAAGGAAAAGCATGTAATAGGGGAAAATAGCAATAAGTAATAAAATAATCTGAAGAGCAAGTTCTGTGGATCTAATAATTTTGCTGTTAACCAGGTAAATAAAACAGAGACCAAAAATATTGAAGCCATGTGCTCATAAGAAAAATGAAAATACTGAAATAAATTGGACAAATTGATAATAAACGGGTTGTCATTCGTAGGTGCTAGTGATTTTTTGTGTAAATATCTTTATAGCAGCTAAGACTATCCTCAGCAGTATTAGAAATACAAAGGGGATCATGAGTTAGCTTTCCTCATAAGTATAGTTCTGTTTTGAAAACAACTGAACAACAACAGAGTCTGGTTGCCATTGACTAGCTCATGCCTATGGCACTGCAGAATGTGAGCATTGCACACCAAAAGGCTATGCCTATAATTCTTTAAAGCAGTGTTTCTCAACGTTGGCAACTTTAAGATATGTGGACTTCAAGTCCCAGAATTCCCCAGCCAACATGCTGGCTCGTGAGTTCTGGGAATTGAAGTCCATACATCTTAAAGTTGCTAAGATTGAGAAACACTGCTTTAAAATATATGTGTAAGTGCTAAATATGATGCTCACCTAGCAGTTTTGAAGGCAATGTGCTTCCATACTCTCCTGACATTTCAATGGAATGATAACATTTTGGAGTCTTACATCTACAATATCTGGTCAGCTATGTGGCACACAGAGAATGCTGACTTGCGCCCATTCCATTTAAAGGAAAAGAGTTCTGCTTCTAAGCCAAATGGTCTTTAAGTTAAATATCTAGCAGGAGTGTAACAGCAGAACTAATTTTGGATAGTGGTGTAATGTCCATTCAGCAGAACTCAAGTATGGCATCTATCCAAAGCATAAATGTAAGGCCTCATTCCTGGTGGTGCTATATATAATCACTAGAAAAATCTGGTGGTGTTTTTGGCATCCCCAAATCAGCATGAACAAATATGGGCAAGTCCCTCTCCCCCGTCCCTGTCCCTGTCCCTTTTCCCCTTTCCCTTTCAGTCTTGCCTTCCTGAGCAAATGACCTGAAACAATGTCTTCTGTGGCAACTACCTCATGGCTCCAATTGGTTCTGCCAGTTTCCTCTGGGGCCACCTTCTTCCCTGACCTTTTTGTTCATCCCCCAGTCCCACTCTGCAAGGAAGACTGGAATTCTAGCTTCTGTAATGACTTGTTTTCTTTTTTAAATGGCTTGGTTGTCTATTTGACCTAGACAGTGAGAAGCCTCGAAAGTTACCAGCCCATAGTCAGCTTAACTCAGGTAACTGGAAGTATTTAAAGGACTCAGCTCTTGCATTTATGCAACTAGCAGGAAATTCCCTTCCCAGTGGTGGATGGTCCCAGAGAAGCCTTGGCTCCTCACTTCTTCTCATATTCTAGTTTGCGGTAGTTTATACTCCCAAACTGATCCTCACAACATAATATATTTCTCAAATTCCAGTTCTTCAGCAACACTCATTTAGCAGCTGCATCTCAGCTACCCAGATCCTGACAACCACTAGATAGCAGCCAAGAAAGGCGCCCCCCCCCCAATTGCTTTCACCTAATGCTGAAAAGTTTGAACTGTTGATCTGTCCCAATACCAGAGTATGCAGCTCCAGAATTGACTAGCCCCTCTCTGGCTCATTGTTGCAAGTATAACTGAAAGGGCTCAGCACTTGTACTTTCTGTTGCTTGGGAATTCAATTCCCTTCTTCATAGGGAAGCCCTGACTCCTTGTTTCGTATACTCATTTACTCATGTTATGTTCCTAGAGTAGTTAGATTACTAGACCAGATAAAATCTTCAAATCTGCAGAAGTGGAGTCTTGGCACTCCTCAAGAATGCCAGATGCTAATACCAGCCCTGGATTTGGCCCTGTGGTGAATAATCATCTCTGTTGTTTCAGATATTATCCATTTGAAGTATTTTTCCTCCCAGTATTCACTTTTATATATATGATTTTGTTTGTTTCTTTGCTTCTATGTTGCATTTATTTTCCCAGGAGTTCAAGATGGTTTAAAAGTGGATCTCCTCGGCCTTATTTTATCTCCACAAGACTTCTGTGAGGTAGGATGGGCTGAGACAGATGCCTGCCAAAGTCAACCAGTAAGTTCTATGTGAGTAGGGATTGGTTTTCCCTTGGTCAATACATTAAACTCTACTCTATTCTATCTCTGAAATAATATGGGAAAATTACATTCCCTTAGATGCTATAATTCTCTTTTATTATGATTTTATACTTATTTATTGCAATTAATTATATCCCACTTTCTGGATAATAATCCTTCCAAAGTGGTTTTCAAAAATATAGATATCTTACCATACTAATATAAGAATATCTATCATAAAATTAATAAGGATTCTTCCAGTCAGTCTGCTTTTCTGTTCCTATACAGCTGGATATTAATTGAGGGCTTTGAAATTTTGAAGAACTACACAAGAGTCAGACTATTGGGTTCTTGATATTTCCTGACCATTGTAATCAGAATCACAGATGTTGGCAGTTTCTATCGTCCTCTGTTCATTGTGATCGCTACTTATAACTTAACCATAGAGGGACACAATAATTTGGGAAAAGTGAGACCAATGACTTAGGCAAAGGTTTCTGTGATGGTTTATGAAGGTGATATGGGTGGAAAGCTTGGTGGAGGTCAATCTTCAGCTGATATTCATAATTTGATGTTTCCTGGCATTTGAAGGTGCTGTTCTGGAATTGCTGGCCAGGTTGGAATAGCTGGAAAAGCAGTGATGGGTTAGCTAAGGAACTCAGGGAGAGGATTCAAAAGAGCTAGTCATGCTGTAGCACAAAGTTTGGTGAAAACTATTTTGGCTTTAGCATGAAGATAATATCCTTTTCTTAAGGCACTGATTTCCTGGGTAGATAGAAGATAGCCCTCTTCCAGATCATCAAGGGCTCTTTTCAATAGAATATATGGTGGACCATGTCCCTGAGTTGTGGAACTTTCCCTTGGCAGCAAGACTAGCTTGAGAAAGCAATGATGCCTTGGTTAAGAAGCTTTGGAGTGTCTTCAACAGACAGTTCAGTGCAGCCTTCTGACAAAAGTTCATGCTGACTTCAGTGGACAACCAGAAGGAGGCGCAAAGGCAATGTTAGAATTTTTGCCATTAAGCTCTTCTATTTCTTCTGGCTTCTTTTTCTGAATGTTGATTTTTTAAAAGGAAAACCTCTCGAATGGTAAGAAGATATATATTCAAAATAAAACAATAAAAGATTGGTATTAATTTTATGTTTATGTTTACTGCATGCTAAACTATCGACTAAGTTAATTTCTGCAATACAGTGGTTTAGATAAGCCGGCAGGTGTGCTTTGAACTGATAACTGGTTATACTCCATGTTCCATTCATTCATTCTGCAGGAGTGCTACTGAATTTAGCGGACTGATTCTTAATCAGTGCAATAAAGAGCTTGTTGATTGATGCCATTGTTGGATTGTGAAGTTCAGAACAAATGCATTGAGGATCCTTTAAGTATTTTGAGTTGTGTATGTATTTTGTCACCTGGCTATCAATGCAGCTGAATGATAAATCAGAAGCAACTATCATCGTTCAATGAGATAACAGGATGTGGCAATTTTCAGGGCTGCAACTTGCATCTTCCTGAACAATTTAGATACAGCTGTAGATTTGCTAGCTGAATTGCTCTAGCAGATGGATGAAGTCTGAATATTCAGAGGACAGTGGGGCTTCAATACAAGACGATTGCTCTGCCAGTTTCTCATGCTGCCTCCAGCATTTTGACTTCCATGTGTTTGTTGACAGCACAATGATTCTAAACGGAAGTCAGGGGCACACCTGCTTATCCCACTCATGAGAGGAAGGATGTGATGATACCGAAAAGCCAGTTAAAAACTGAGTGGAGGCAAGGAAGGGTGGGTGGCGGTTGCTTTCTGTGTTACAAGAACTTTTGATTCTCCGAGGAATAGACATTTGTCTACGAGAGATACTGAAATACTGCCCTTTCCTAACTCTTAAGTCAAGGAAAGATAGTACAGAAGAACTTGATGCAGTTAGAGATTCAGAGAAAAAGATGACTGTGCTGTGCTGTCTTACTGCATTTCAGTGTAATCCAAATAATACAATATAATTCTAAAGAAAAAAAAAGTCAGCCCACTGATCAGCATGATAAAGAATGCCTGTTTTTTTTATCTCCACCCCTGCCTCTAAATCCAGTCCAGATATTGGATGTTCTGGCTTTGTCACAAACATTGAAGGGAGATAGATCTATAGGGATGTGTGTTTGGGGTGGCAAAAGCATGGGGAACTTTCTAAAATGACTTCTTTTTTTGTTATCGTTGTTGTTGTTCCTGTGGACCATTTTTTCATACTATTTTAACAAATTTCTCAGTTATCTGCAGGACTAATACTCCATTCTTCTGTTAAAAAAACCCCCAACCCAAATGGCTTACCTAATTTTTAAAAGTATAGGACAGCATAATGAAGTAGAACTGTCAGGATCACCCTCAGACTCCTTATGCAAGCTGCTTCTCCTGCAATCCCACATAATGGCCACTCTGCTATTTGATGAAATAATGAATTTGCCCATCCCAGATTCTCTCTTCCTTGTACCCTGTGGTGACAATGGCTTTGCTGCAATGGTCTGTTGATATGCATGTGAGTCCACACAGTTCATAAGCTAGTTCAGGTTAGTTCATAAGTAAGTGCACTTGTAGGCATAAGGAAGCATTTTATGGATTTCACTTTAAGCTTGAGGGAATATCTTTTTGAAAAAGGTAGTTCCTGGGTCAGAGATTTGGATCTTCACCATTACCAGAAAGAGTTCTTTCAAAGTATTGGCACCCTGGAAACAGCTCCCTGTTTCCTTGGAAGACAGTTTATGTCGTGGTGGTAGTTTTTGTTCTACTTTTTTCACCATGACATAAAGTGGCTTGAGAATCAGCATGCCAGCACAGATGAACTACAGACTTCCATATCTTTAGTGCAGATGTGGAAATTTGCCATTGGTTATGATAACTGAATATCATGTCTGAACTGACCTTTGAGATAGCAGGAAGAATATTCCATTAAAAAAATTCCTTAAGTACAGCAGAAATAAAAGCATTTCAGCAGTCTCTGGCTCCATTCTAAACATAATCAGCCGTTTTAAATAAAACAAAGCTATTATGCTGACATTTCTTTGAATTTTGCCTCCCAAAGGAGCCATTATGATTTTTCAATATTCTATAATCCTTCAGAATCCAAATCAACTTTTTAAAGTTTTTGCATGCATACATTTAAACCTTTTTTCTGTTGCATCCAAGCTGGTACTTGTGGCCCCAGAAGCCCATCCAACTACTCTGTCAAGTTTCACTCAAAAATGTCATTTATATGAAAGTGAGTTATATTTCTCTTTGGCAAGTGAGAAAAGAAATGGCAATAAACCAGCCAGATCCTGCTAGGCTTTGTGCTGTTCCATTGGGCAAACTGTCTTTTATTTTGGGATTAGATGATTGCCTTTGATCTAGTTTTATTATCATTATTTTGGATTCTGAGAAAGGCAATCAGTATCCTCTGGCTTCCAGGATGAAGGTATTTTTGCAAATGGAAGAATGAATTTCCAGGAAAGCGCTGTGTTTCCAGACATGTATGGAGTTATTCTTCAATCATTTTGAATTCCATATATGATTGCCAATTTACAATGTTGAGGTAGAAATGTAAAGAACACCACTTGCTCACATTCTTCCCTTGTTATCTTTGATTTTTCTACCTCTTCACCCCATCTGGTTTTTCTCTACCATTGAATTCTGCATATTTCTGTGGGTACAGAAATACCCAAAGAGGGTACTTCTCTTTTTATTTTTTAAAGCAATATGGACGCGGTGGCGCTGCGGGTTAAATCACTGAGCTGTCGATCGGAAGGTCGGCGGTTCAAAACCGCGCGGCGGGGTGAGCTCCCGTTGCTAGTCCCAGCTCCTGCTCACCTAGCAGTTCGAAAACATGCAAATGTGAGTAGATCAATAGGTACCGCTTTGGCGGGAAGGTAACGGCGTTCCGAGTCGTCATGCTGGCCACATGACCCGGAAGTGTCTATGACAACGCCGGCTCCAAGGCTTAGAAACGGAGATGAGCACCGCCCCCTAGAGTCGGATTCGACTGGACTTTACGTCAAGGGAAACCTTTACCTTTACCTATCTTTGATTTTTCTACCTCTTCACCCCATCTGGTTTTTCTCTACCATTGAATTCTGCATATTTCTGTGGGTACAGAAATACCCAAAGAGGGTACTTCTCTTTTTATTTTTTAAAGCAATATGGACAGGCTTTACCATTAAACACCTCACTTGGGCAGGTGTTTGGAGTGTAAAGAAAGAAGAAGAAAGCTTTGGTTGTGGAATGTTCTGTGATTGCTTTTTGTTTCCTCAGGAAAGAAAATCACTTGACTGGACTTGGGCCCTTCCACATGCATGAATAGGATGCATGAATCTGAGATTGACACTCCCCCTTTGTATCCCCAGGATTTCCAACCATCTTGGAGAGCCAAGCCAAAGAACTTTGCTTCAAAGGACTTTTGCAGAGTTTTAAAGTCTTGCGGTGCAGTAGCAAGAATC